>NC_064260.1:31316922-31657756 GCF_003254725.2 Canis lupus dingo | reverse complement strand
ATGCTCTTTAGCACCCAGACAGTACCTATACTCAGCAAATGCTCATTAGCATCTGCTGTGTTTGGGGCACTTTCTCAGAGGCACGGGCATCAACGTAAGAAATGATCCTCACCCCTAAGGACCTACTGCACAGGTTATTCATTTCTTTGGTTAACTCATCCTGTAACCTGGACTGAGGCTTTTGTAAGTCTCTGTCGCGGTGCCTCCCGTTCTCCTCCACCCCCGCCCCGTGGAACCGCAGAGATGGAACAGGCACCCAGGCTGCCTTAAGAGGGAGGCTTGACCCCATCCGCCCGTGCATCGTGGGAACGTGAGCTTTCGGAGGGCTGGGAAGCAGTTTTGGAAGAAGCCTGGGACATCGTGCTGGTATTAGAGGTGGCGACAGAGAGTCATGGCATCGGGAGCCTCCTCATTGAGTGCCCAGGGGTGCCCTGAGCAGCTCCCTGCCTGGGTGAGAGGGCCCCATGCAAGGACTTGAGGCCTCAGGTGCTCAGAGACATGCAGGTGGAGTCATCGTCATCTGGAAGCGCCTCCGTAACCCTTTCCTATCACAAAGCCTGGCTTCCGATGGTCTACGTTGGGTGCCGTGGTGCTTTCTTGCTGTTGGACCCAGAAGCTCCTGGGATTCGTCTCGGCTGGAAGGTAGAGAACACAGTTGAGGTTTCCCCTTGACTGCCTGTTCCTTCCATAGTTCTTTGTGAAGCAATTGATTTTTTTCCTTTTGTCCTTTGACAGACTTGGTGTTCTCCTCTAAGACGTCACTCTAACTTGGGTTTGGGGTTCCATCTTGAAACAGTGGCCGACTGCTTTTTAGGTCATGTTTAGGTCAAGTTAGGTCATGTCTTGTGAATTTTAATAGGACCCGTGAACTTTGGTGTATATGTGTGAGTCCCAGAAATACGATAGTTCCTCTGATAAAATATTTTAGGTGACTTGATGTAGGCCCATTTGTTACAGACCCTCTCTACCTCCTACTCTATTTGTGAAGATAGATGGAAAGAGCAACTATGATCATCATTGCCCATTACCGGGGAGCACCAAGGACACCAAAAACCGTGTGTGTGTGTGTGTGTGTGTGTGTGTGTGTGTGTGTATTTATAATGACTGATTCTTACACGAACTTTATGATATTGCTGGTACGGTAATAGATAAGGAACTCAAGAATCAGGAAGAGTAAGGCCAAGATCACACAGCTAGAATGTGGCCGAGCAGGGACTTGAACCCGTCTGATATCCAAGTTTTTTTGCCGCTTTGCTATGCATGCTCTTGTCCTCATTGCAACAGGGTTTTAGGGTTTTATAAAGGAGAATAGTAAGAAGTGCACTGGGTGTTTTGTAGGATACGTATCACCGTGGGCCTCTTACCCCATAAACATACACCTTTGATGGTCTGATAATATGAGGTGAGCTGGAGAGGCAGCAGCGCTTCCTTGCTCTCGGGGCTTCTGTGACCTGTGGAGGGGCCGCACCACTTATGGGACCAGCTCTGGCCCTTCAAGGGGAGGGAGGGGTCTGGGTGGGAAAACCCGCTGGAAGGCAGTGACGTGGAGTGGAGAGAGCACGGCTCCTGGCGCCAGGAGGATGTGCCCCTTGTCCTGAGGCAGTGTCTTCCCTGACCATCTGTAACCAGACTATTGGGAGGGTTGGAATTAGGTGAAATGGAGGAGATAAACCCTCTGACATACGCAGCACACTCCACAGTTGTTCGGTGCGATTGCAAAAGGGCTTGACCTCCTATGCCCTTTCCACAGCTTCCCATGCACGTGCTCACTGACGGACACATACCCCCGGCTGCATAGAGTTTTGCACACCGTCTTTTTCATGTTAGCATGAGAAACCCTAAATCTATCTTTTAATAAAAGTATTCTCTCTGCGTAATTTCCCGTTACCTCAGCGGTCCCTTTCCTGGGTTTAGATTAAGGGCTTGAAGGACTTGGGGTGTCAGCCAGAGAGAGGCTGGCCGGAGGAGTCAGCCAGGCATGGGGCACGGTGCCTCCTTCCTGCACGGAGGGATGGGGCGGCGGTGAGCTTTGGCTCTTGTCCCCCTCTTTGCCATGGGATGGCTAACCGACTTCTCCTTCTGTCCTTCTTCCAAGAGGACAAAA
The DNA here is from genome assembly GCF_003254725.2 of Canis lupus dingo. Taxonomy (NCBI): domain Eukaryota; kingdom Metazoa; phylum Chordata; class Mammalia; order Carnivora; family Canidae; genus Canis; species Canis lupus. The sequence goes on along the minus strand of NC_064260.1, from coordinate 31,655,652 downwards.
CGCTCCCCAGGCCTGGAGGCATGACTAGCCCCCAAGTGCCCAGAACCCCACGCCCTCACCCACTGGACGGGGAAGAGGTCTTGTCGGTCTCGAGTAGCCCAACCCTTGTCTTCTTTGTTCTCTCTTGACAGAATCAGCTTCTTGCAAAAGGCCTGTTGTTTGTGGAGGAGAAGATTAAGCTGTGCGAAGGCAAGTACAAGGCCCCCCTCGGACGGCGGGCCCTGGGGCTTGGCCTCAGACGTTTGGAGCGGGAAGCCTTCTCCCCAAAAGTGGGGGACTCCTGGGGGGGTGCTCCCCTGCCTGTGTCTCCACCAGCTGGGTGGCCGCCCTCAGCTTGGAGTTGGCCGCTCGCGGCAGCACAAGTTGGATCTGCACTTTGAGAAGTCGGGGGGATTGGGGGGTCTTCTCGGAGACCTTGTCGAGGGCTCTCGCAGGAGGTGTGCTGTGGAGAGATGAATGCCGTGCTCTGCTCCGGGCTATTTCCAATCGCCCTTTTTTTTTTTTTTTTTTGCATCTTTCTTGAGGTCCTATATGACAGGAGGCCCCTGCCCACTTGGGAGACATTATCCTAAGCAGGTACCTGCTGATTGGACAGGCAGAGGGAGATTTCCTGGCCTTCAAAGGTTTTAGAGCCCGTGGGATGGGATAAAAAGGCGCTGAATGTGGACGGGTGAGGGGACGAGGGCAAGGATCGGCCAACCCTGTGACTACCAAGCTGCCACCAAGGTGGTGGATCCCGATCTTAGCTGACCACCTATTTCTTGAGCAAGTTTCTAGTGTCTTTGAGCCTTGGGTTTTTTTTTTTTTTTTTAAGCATTTTTAAAATGATCAAATGGGGCCAGGGAGGATAAGGAGGGTAATCTGCATAGCACCATTATCTGGTCCACAGACTGGTTCCCTCTTTTTTTTTTTTTTTTTTTAATCCTACTCTAGCCTGGAGACTTCTATCTGTAGGGCAGTTTTATTACTAGATGCAGGCATTGCAGGCAGGACAGCATGGGGTTTCTTTTTGGTTTTTTGGGTTTTTTGCCCCCATTCCCTGGGAAAGAGACTCTTATCTGGTGTAGCATCTCCTAGAAAGACGAAATAGGAGACAAATGAGAACTGACGCTGGAAGGGTCCAGTGCCTGGCACACGGCAAGTGCTCAGCAGACCTTTGGAAGGATAGAGGCTAGGAATTAGCCTCTGTATATTCAAGAGCTGACTGAGCCTGTAGCCTTGTTTTCCTTCAATACAACTGTATTCAGGTTTTTCCAGCCTAAATGCTCACTAGCCCAAGGCCTGGTTTATTTTTATTTTAATTTTTTTTGAGAGAGAGTGAGCGTGCATGTGCGCACCTGCGGGGGCGGAGGGAGGGGGAGAGAGAGAATCCTAAGCAGGCTCCACACCCAGTGTGGAGCCCGATGCAGGGCTTGACTCACGGCCCTGAAATCATGACCTGAGCTGAAATCAAGAGTTCGACGCTCAACCAACTGAGCCGCCCAGGCGCCCCGCAAGGCCTTAGCTTTCAGCGCCTGGCTTTGACCAGAAGTAGGTGCCCCTTCCACGTTTTGGGGTCAGGGGGGTCCACAAGCACGGAGGGCGACTGCCTCACTGGGGCGGGGGGAGAGGAGCACAGTCTGTGGCCACGTTATTTGCCTGTGAGTCGTCTGGGGGGGTCGGGAGACGTACTCCTGGAAATGTGGAAAACTAGCTTCACGATGGAGATACTGAGCAAAACAGGAGATTGAAGTGCTTTCAAGGGGAAGCTCAGTGCCTCTCTTTCAAGTGACACTCGACGTAAACACGTTTGGAGTGAAAGCTCAGGAGTGGAGAGCTGAGCCGCGCGGCATAGGCGAAGGTCATCCAGGGTCCTGTGCGTCTGCCCCAAAGCAGGCTGGCAGGGCCCTGGGCCCCGTGTTCTCCTGGGTCTGCTCCCGTCCTGGGGTCTGAGCGGCACCTCTGCACACCCACGGGGCACGGGGCCTGTGCAGGAGCCTCTGAGCCCCCTCCTGACCTCGGGCAGGATGTCTCCACTTCTGTAGGGACGTACTACGTCTCCAAGCAAGATTGTACTGGGCCAAACGGATTCTCTTGCCGTAAAATGCAGGTGGGACACAGCTGATGGGCTCCACCCCGTTGCTGACCAGTCCTTGCTTTATGGAGCTGATGGTTTGCGTACGTGTGCCCGCCTGACGGGGAGGCCGCAGGAAGAGCCTGGGCAGCTCTGACATGCGTGTCACCCTCTTGTGGGCAGGACCTGGCCTGTTACTTCCACTCATAACCCCCAGAGCTTTAGCAACCGTGACCGGAGGGGGGTTTCTCCTTCCCCTTCTGTATACGTGTGGCGATCTGAGCTCCCGTGGACGTTTACAGGATGGTTTCTGTGGTGGGGTCATCTAGAACCTTCCATCTGGCCGCCCTTCATCTTCGCCGGGAGCTGAGTCCTTACGGACTGTTTCTGAAGCTGAGGTCCCCTCCCTGTGACGCTGTCGTCCCTGGGGCTAGCCTGTTTCGTTAGCCGGTGCCCGTCTGATGTTCTTGTCTGAACGCTTTCCAAAACTTGCATTACTCTCGTGCGTTTTGAAGCTGGCAGTTGGGCCCAGGTTCCTGGGTGGGGGGGGGGGGGGCGGTGCCTTCCTGCTGCCGGGCTGGGGGTGCCCTTGTGTGCTGGCCAGCATTGCAGTATGGAGGTGCCCGTGCGGAGCCACAGGGTTCTCGCCCCCTCCTTCCGTGTCGGGGAGGCCTCTGCTTGCCTTCCTCCTGGAAGGCCTAGGACACAGGCCATCAACCAGTGGAGAAGCTGGAAGGGCCCTTCCTCCTGGGGCTGGGTCACCTTGGTTTGGGGGTACTGGGATGAGCTGACATCCCACACGTTCCTTCTGACCTCCCCAACTCCTCCCTGCAGCAGACTAGCGTAGCCTACGTCGGAAAAGGTTTGTTTGTTCAGACCCTGGCTGACTGTCAACGGTGCACCAGGGGCTTCGCTGGCTGCTGGGGGCGTGGTGGTGACCGCAGCCATCGTAGGATCCCGGGCCCTCGTGGGGCTCACAACCAGCGCTGGTGGCAGACATTAATCAAATCATCAAATACAGAACCGTAACCGCAACAGCTGCCAAGAATACAGTCCGGGGGAGGGCGGTTGGCTGTAAAGCTGTGCTGGAGCTAAGAGGAGGAGGACAGGCAGATGTTGGGCAAGCAGAGCGAGGGGAGGAACAGTCTAGGCCAAGGGAGCAGCACGTGCAAAGGCCCCGTCGTGCAGAGGAGCACAGTGAGCCTGAGGGGCTGAGACAAAATCCACAGGTAAGGGACTCCAAGCAAGTGTGACCCGCTCCCTGTGAGGGAAATGAGCGGGCGCTGGGGGTGTGCGTGGCCCTCTGACCTTTCAGAGTCCGCACGTCCTCAGCCCTGGGTGCGGCTTGTCCTGCCTTCGCTCTGATCTCTCTCTCCAGCCACTGCTTTTTTTTTTTTAAGATTTTATTTATTTATTCATAAGAGACACAGAGAGAGAGAGAGGCAGAGACACAGGCAGAGGGAGAAGCAGGCCCCATGCAGGGAGCCTGACGTGGGACTTGATCCCGAGTCCCCAGGATCAGGCCCTGGGCCAAAGGCGTCGCTAAACCGCTGAGCCACCCAGGCCGCCCCAGCCACTGCTTTTATTGTCCATTAAATTAATAGGCGGAGGACGCTAAGCGACCCTTCCCAAGATCCGTTCGGCGGGCCTGGCAGTTTTTGGCCAAGCGCCTCTCGCTGTCTCACGCTGGCTGACCCAGTTTCTCCGCCTCAGCCACGCACGACGGTGCTCAGGCAGCTCTGTCATCTAGGTCATTAAGCAGCAGCCGCGTTCGGGCCCCTCTCTGCTGCCGCCCGCCTTCCTGCAGGTGCGGAGTCCCTGGCACAGCCTTCGGGTGGCGTTGGCTGACCCGTGTACCCACAGCCTGGGACGGGCGCCTGACCACGGTCGGCCTTCTGGGCCCTGGGGGTGACAGGAGGCACAGCGCCGGGACATGGGTCCTATGTTCCCCACCCCCCACCCCACCCTCCGCCTCTGACTATTGCAAACCAGTGGGTGCAAGTAACAGTTTCTAGGCTCTCCTTCCCCAACCCCCTGCTCCCGTACTGACAGCTCAAATCCAGAGTAAAAACAAAAAAGAAACAAAAAACCAACAGTGTCGCCGTGATTAGAAAATCAAAACAGAAAATAACTGTGCCTACGATCCTCCCAGATTAAACTGGTCAGGAGCGCGGGTTCTGGAATCCGGCCCTGCCCTCTAGACGCCTGGCCCCGCTGAGCCTGTGAAATGAGGTCATAACATTGGCTCATGAAACGTCCCGTAGATAAGTACTTGCGCCCGTGGAGGTCGCAACCACTCCCACTTGTCATGGGATGTCCAGACCTCCCTTTCTGGATTGGGGGGGGAGAGAAGGCGCCTTTGCCTGTTTTCGGTAGCCTTCCCACCCGATCCCACGTCGGCGTGTAGTAACGCCCCGCAGAGCAAATGCAGGCAATGAGCCTCCCTCACGTCCCATCCCCGTGCTGCACGTGACACGGGACTGCCCCTAACCTCTCCCGCCAAGTAATGACAAATTCTTTTCTCTCTTTCTCCCCTCCCGTCTTCTCGCCCTCGTGTAGGTGAAAGTCGCATTGAGGTTCTGGCCGAAGTGTGGGACCACTTCTTCACTGAGACCCTCCCCACCCTGCAGGCCATATTTTACCCAGTTCAGGTCAGTCTCACTGAGGAATGACCTTGCACCGGCCTCGGCTCCCCGTCTCCTGCCGGGGCCTCCTGGGGGCCCGGGGAGAGGCAGGCCGGTGGGCGCCGGGGCTCTGTGGACGGCTCTCTGGTCTATGTTTAGCATCGGGCCTCAAGCAGGGCGAGAGTGGCCTGCACAACCAGCAATTTGCAGGCTGCCGTTGCCCTCCGGGTTCTGAGTGTGGCTGTGTATTCTTGGAGTGGTTTGCTTCTCCCAGCTTTCCAGAAAGTAGAGAAGATGGGGCAGGGAGGCTTTTTTTTCTTTCCTGCGTCTTTCCTCCTTTCCTTCCCCCTCCCTCCTTTTTTGGAAGCCCACATGTAAAGCAAGGCTCCTTTGGTCCCAAATTGTGGGAAGGGGGTCACGGCCCCTCGCTGTCCGTGAGGGGTTCCTCGGAGACGAGAAGCCACGTGATGGAGCGGAAAGAGCACCGGGCTCCATCAGGAGGTGGGCTCGGGCGAGTGAGCTCAGCGCTCTGCGGATAGCTCCGTTCTGTCTGCAGAATGTGCAGTTTCAAGTGGAAAAAAAAAAAAAAAGAGCAGCATCCCTTTAGTGTCCGCCTTCTGTGACCTGAGCTCATTCTCACACTTGAGTTCATTTCCTTCCACCTTCCTGCAGAGGCTAATAGCAGGGCCGGTCGCCGCCAGGCCAGAGTGGACACCCCCGAAGGCAGGTTGGCCCACAGATACTCGTCTCCGAGATGCACATTCGTAGGCGTCTCATGTCCACACCGCCCGCCCCCGGGGTGAAGGCGCGAGTGGATCGGCTTTTTTGGAGCGCGGTGTGGAGCCCTTAGCAATGGCATGTGCCAGACACGAGGGCCCGCGTGCTTTGTTCGCTCTGAGCGGTGTTTTGTGGCAGCTTGGAATTCTTTTAAATCTATACCAACATCTAGAAGCTCAGAGCTTCTGCCTACAGAGTCCATTTCCCATTTCTGGCCTGGCCCCTAACCGCCCCAGTAGAAGCTCTGGCCTGCGGCTCGCCGCTCTCGTCCTCCCATTCTCAGCTCCTTTCCGTGCCCCCGTGAGCTGGTCTGCAGCATTCATGCGGACGGTCCAGCTCCCGTACCTGCAAACGTCTCCCTCCCTGTAACGCCCACTCGTAGGCCAGCGCCGGGGCCCAAGAAGAGGCAGACATGGGAGATCAGGTTGCCAGATTTAGCAAATTAAATTATAGGATGCTGCGTTAAATTGGAATTTGAGGTGAACGATGAATAATGCAGTATCTGGAACATACTTCTGCCAAAAAATTATTCACGTTCAATGGTTTATTTGGCATCCCTAGCAGAGGGGGTCTCTCTTAGGTCTCTCTCTTAGGATGCTGTGGGCCGGGAATTCCAAGGGGCAGGGTGTCCAGGTGGGTCTGGAACGGAAGTGTGGTATCTGCATGGGCTGGGCCTGGTCCCGTCCTCAGATGGCCCAGGAGGGCCCTCGTGGGCACGTGTCCGGGCGGGAGCCCGAGGATGTCACCCGTCCTGCTTCTCTTGAAAGCTCGTAAGCTCCGGTGATGGTTGATCCTGCCCCTGCCCGCCGCCCTCCTCGCACACACACGGTTTCCCAGGTGCGGCTGCTGATGCAGGCCCGGAGTTAGGGCCTCTCACTACCGGTGGTAACACGCCGGGGCATCTGCCCACCCAACTGCGTGCTTCTTAGAGGCCCCCTGTGTGCAGGTGTCCACGTGAGACCTGCTACCTCCTGGCCACGTGCGTGTCAGAGTACCTACTGTGTTCACGCGTGCGGGGAGCTTGCCTTCCTTGTCCTACCTTATAAAGTGAAAGGGGGGACCCGGGACAGTGAAGAGAGGGCCCCTCTGCCCACGAGGTCAGAGGTCAGTGCCCAGTGCTGGCACGTGGGCCCCGACATAGAAATGGGGTAAAGGGCCAGGTGGGCGGGGAAGGGGGTTGACGCGGGCCTCGAAGGCACTGGCGACAGGTGGCGGTGGTCGTCGTGTGCGATTCTGGGGACTGGGGAGGGGGCAGGTGGGGAGGAGGAGATGCGGGATGGCAAAACTGCTCCTGCCTGTGTTTCTGTGAAACCCTGAGGACGTGTGGGAAACGCAGAGCTCACCTGAGCCTTGGCATCCCGTTTGGCAGGTGCCTTCACCCCGAGGGCGGCCCGTTTCTGGTGTGGGCTGAGCGTATACGTGCACAGGAGGGTCGGGGAAGGGGATCCCCCCCTTTCTCCATCTGCTGTGGGAAACTATGGGGGAGCTCTGAAATCGAACGGTTGAGGTTGGAGATCCAGCTCGACCCGTAACTCTGGGCTTGGGGTGCGCGTCGGTGGAGCGGGTCTTGGGACACCACCTGTCTCGAGGGGTGGGGGTTAGGCGCATGACTTCCATCTGAGGTCGCCGGGTCATGCCTCGCACGGGCAGCTCTTGGGATTCTTGGTTCTTTTCGTCCTCCACCCACACCCTACGGGGTCGGACCCGTGCCTGTGTTTTCCTCCTCTGCCCGGCGTGCAGTAGGTGCTCACGTATTGAACAGACAGAGGAGGGAGCAGCCTTGAAAGCGGGGGCGGGGGTGATCTTTTCTGTTTCCCCCCATCTTCCACTGTCTCCCTCCTTCCCGCCCCCCCAACCCCCATGACAGCCTCCATTTAAGTGTCATCTTGAGTCGCTCGGGCAGATGGAGTCACACCTTCTCTCAAACGAAGCTTTCACTGGGAAGGATGGGCCCCGTCTTCGACTCTGGCAGCACCACCCCCCGGCCCCCACCCCGAGTTCTGCGGACACCTCGTCCTGTCCCATCCTGGCCCCCTGTACGCACTGCTTGTCCCGGGCCCCGCGTGGTTGGCAGCGCTCCCAGCGGGCTCTCACCTCCCAGCCCTGCCCCCTGTCTTCTCTCCAGGGCCAGGAGCTGACCATCCGCCAGATATCCCTGCTGGGCTTCCGCGACCTGGTCCTGCTGAAGGTGAAGCTGGGTGACTCGCTGCTGCTGGCCCAGTCCCAGCCACCCTCGTCCATCGTCCAGATGTTGCTCATCTTGCAGGTGGGTGAAGGCCCCACCGGAGCCGTGGCCGCCGGGCGGGGGGAGGGAGAGACCCCGCGGGGCGGTAGGGAGGGGCCCCACGACCTGGGCACCTTAGCCGTGCTCGTAGGTAGTCGTTCAGTGTGGCCATTCGTGTTCCTTAGTGCGCGTGTTGGTTTGCTGTGCGTCCGCTGGGCCCCCGTGAGGCCCCTGGGCCTGTGCTCCATGCCGGGATTCCAATGGTGGGCTCGGGCCAGCACAGCAGGGGCTTGTCCTGGGAGCCGACACCCTGCCTCCTCGCCCGCCAGCCACGAGCCACAGGTGACAAGAGCTCACTGAAGCTTAGCTCAAGGCAACCAGGGACTCACCGGAAGGTTCCCCGGGGCAGGTGGGCATCCCCGAGACACGACAGCCAGAAGCGAGACCGTGTCAGGCCCTCAGGCTGCCAGCCTGCTGCCACTTACTGGTCTCCTCTTTGTCTCTCTCTGACACCACCCCTCCTGGCCTGCCCGGTGTCGCTTGGACCTGGTGTCTCCCTCCCTCCTTCCCTCTGCAGACCTCATTCATTGCTTTGGTCTGCACCTGACCGAACGTGACATTGCACGCACAGCTCCACCAGGAGGTGACCCAGGTGGTTGCCTCCTAATCCCCGTTCGGAACCAACAGCACAGACAGGAGCTAACGCTAAGGTGCCCGGCTGTGTGCCAGGTGCAGGCGGGGCCAGGACTTGGTGTGCTGTTTCCTGAATCAGATCATCCAAATGACGGCTTGACGGGGTAGATAGTGTTGTCAGCCCCACTTTCCGGATGCAGACACGGAAACCCGGGAAGCGTGTGTGTTTGTCCAAGGCCCCTCAGCAAGGGGTGGTAGGATTCGGAGCCGTGTACACTCGGGGGGAGGAATTGGCTGGGTCTGGCTCCGGCTGCAGACTCTCCTTTGCCAGGCAGCCAATCCCTTGGGTCGGGTACCATAAACGTGGCCTCGGTGAGCCCAGTCCATGGATGGGGGTGCACAGTTCCCAAGAAACAGAGGTGTGGCCCAGGGACACCCCCAAAGGTGGCTGCTGAGCCTCTACCTCTGTAATGAGTTCAGATGCCGCAGCATCAGGGCTGAGCTGTTCCCCAGGGCGGCGGGTTTCGTCCCGGGTCAGGCTGGCGGTGACCCCGCCGCCCTCCTGAGGCCTCGGTGTCGCCCTCCCCCAACTGCTGTTCTCCTGGGGCCCTCTAAGCTGGCCCGCCCTTCTGGGTGTTGTTCCCCTTTCCTGAGGCCAGAGAGGAGCAAGCGTTACCCTACAGGATGGAGGTGCACTGAAATGCCTGGAAAGTCAACTTGGGGTGGTGGGGGGGGGGCAGGGGTTTCTGGCGGGAAGGAGAAGGAGGGGGTTTGGAAAGCACGTGTGTGGCTGGTGCCTGAGAAGCACAGAGTAGAGCTTGCATCCCGAGGAAGGAGTCTAGCAGATGACCCCGCTGGGGTTCAGATGGGAAGACTGCAGAAGGACGTGGGGCGTCCCCCCATTTCCACGTACGATATTGTAGGGATGACAGGTGGTTCCTTTGTTGCTGCTGTTTGGTTTTGTTCTTTTGGAGGGAGAACGGGGGTGAGGCTCCCCATGTGCTGAGAGGAGACCACGACGGCCTGTCTCTCTGCGAATGGAGCCCCCCGCCCCTGCGCTCCCACACCGGGCAGCCCGGCAGCCTATCAGGAGGCTGCCACCAGCCCCCCGAAGCCCCCGGGGTCAGCCTGCAGCCCAGGAGACGCCTCCTCCGGCCAGCCCGGCCCACGGCCCCTGTTGCTCTCTTTGGGGTTCCCGGGATTGTAGGAGAACCGCCGAACCTGGACCCTGGCCTCCGCTCCTCCCCAGTCCCCCGGAGCCCCCTGGAGCCCCCGGCCACGCTGGCCACACAAGGCTTTGTCCCCATGTCCCCTCTGCTGAGAAGCGGCAGGTCAAGGCCGGCCCTGTGGGTCCCTCCCGCCTCTTCTGCCCCTGGCACCCAGCCCTGGGAGGCGCGTGATCCGTGCGGACTCCTCGTCTGTTCGGGGACCGACGGCGCCACGCGTCAGGGCCTCAGTGGGACTGTCCCCAGGTCTCTGGCCTCAAGCCCGCTGATGGGGACCGTCATGCAGGGCCTTCCCTCTTGGCCGGGGGAAGGCAGTACAGGCAGAGAAGCTCCGTGGTGGGGACAGGTGTCTGGGAAGTTGAGCAGGGGATCGGTCCCTGTTTCTCCCGTTGTCACAGACGAGGTGGAGGTTGAGACGGTGGCAAGCCAGCGGAAGGTCACGTCCTCCTTTGTGGGTCTGTCACCTGTTCCTCAGCCCTTGCTCCGTCTGCCTGCCCACCCGCCCTGCCTCCCTCCTGCCGCGCCCCCGGTCCCGGGGGGTAGCACAGAAGCACCCAAGAGGCTCCACTTTAATGGGGTGGGGGGCACTTGGCGTCACTTCCCTGCGGGTCTCGTGGGACGAGACCGTGGCTTTCCTCCGGGAGCAAGAGCCTCGGCTTTCCTCCGAGTGTGACAGCGACCCATGGGGGACTTTGGCCAGTCCAGGTCTACCTTCCTGAGGGGCAGGGCGGCAGCGCCTGGGCCTGGACGCAGCCTGCGGCTGGCGCTGCCCTGGGACCATTCCCAGCGCTCCTCAGAGCTGCCCTGTCTCCCCCCAGGGCCCCGCCTGCCCCGGTGCCCGCGGGAGCCGGGGCTCATTTTTCCTTCCCTGACACTCGCCGGGCGACAAGAGCCATTTTCTCAGGCCTTCACCTCCCCTTTCCGGCGCTCTTCCACATGTCCCCAGACAAACCCCTCGCCCCCCACGCCACGTGCAAGGGGCTCGAGTTCCCTGCTCCGGGTTGTGCGCTGCTGCCCCCAGGCTGAGCCCGAGCCAGAGATCTTGACCGTTGTAGAATCTGGCTCCTCCCGGCAGGTGCGCGCAGGCCCTGAGATCATTCTGGAATGATGCCTCCGGAGGGGGCCCCTGTGCCGTCACCCAGGGTCCCGTGCTTGGTTCATTCTCTCCCATCGCTGTTTGAAATGCTTAATCATTTTTGAACAAGGGACCCCACCCACGTTTTCATTTTGCCCTGGGCCTTGCAAACACGTGGCCGGTAACCCCCTCTGCTGCCCCCCGTCCCCTTGCGGTGCCAGGCAGCCGTCACGGCGGCGCCACATCTGAGGCCCACTGTGGTCGGTCTTGCATCTCCTCCGCTCTGACCCCATCCCGGCCCCGACCCCGCGTCCTCTTCCCCCCAAGTCCCCTTCCCAGGGCTCCCTCACGTTGCCTTAGGCCAAACCCCCTCCTTCCCAGCGCCCCCAGCCCTCCTGTCCCCACGGGACGGAGCCCGCACGGGGCAAGTCGCAGCCTGTGCGCCCGGGAGCCTGCACCTCACGCAGCCATCCCCACCCCGTGGGATGGGCCCTTCCCGCTTCACCACCCCCCACCTCCTCCATCATCTTTTCCTCCAGTCCCAGAAAAACACCAGCACGGTGGGGAGTGTTAACTTTTTAAGTGAAGGTGATGGGACCCCTATTCCCATTTGAGAATTTGGTGGGGGCATCGATGGTGTTGGGCTGAGCACAGCCCCGCAGAGGCTTTTCCCTCTGCTCCCCTGCAGCCCCTCTGCACAGAGCAAGGCTTCGCGCCCTTTCCAGGGAGAAACCGGGTGTCGTAGGAGCCTGCTGGGCTTCTGGAGAGCCTTGGGCGCCTCTGGTCTCCTTTTTGGTTTTGGCCGTTGTCATTTGCGTCAGTGGGTGTCTGCTCAGACTTAGCCCCGAGCACGCCTGTCGCGCCGGGCCTTTGAGCTGACTCTTCATCTCGGTGCTAAGTGGGTGTCTAGCTCCACAGGGACCCTCCCTTTCTCCCGCTCTTCTGGATCTTTCCCATTTTCTGCCCCCTTTTCTCTTCTAGCCTCCTTAACAAGTGGCGAGAAGGTGGGCTCAGGGCCCAGACAGCCTGCCTGCCTCCCAGGCCTGGGGCTTTGCCACTTGCCCAGCTGAGCTTTGCCGGGCAGGTTCCTTGAGCTCTCTGGGTCTTCACGTTCTCATCTGTAGAAGGCGGATGCTGAGGGCCCCCCGACTCCTTGGGTTGTTGAGAGGCCTCTGTGCTCTGGTGCACGTGACGTGCTCGTGCAAAGCGCCTGCCTGCCAAGTGTGCAGCAGCCATTAGGACAGTGGCTGGGACCAGCCCTGGAGCTGGTGTGGGGACCATCCCAGCCTGCCCCGCGTCGGCAGGGCCCAGTGGGAGAAGCCGATCACTGTGACCCGTGGCAAGCGACTGGGGCCTCGGGCCTCACATTCCTGCATTACGGCCACGAGGATGCTGCTTGCTTGGCACGTGGCACCAGGGCGGGCAGGGTGTGCTGCCTCGGTGCCAGCTGGCCCGGGCAGCTCTCGACTGACCTTTGTCTCTTGGGTGTTTGTTTGCAGAGCGTTCACGAGCCCACAGGCCCAAGCGAGGGTTATCTGCAGCTGGAGGAATTGGTGAAGCAAGTGGTGTCTCCTTTCCTGGGCATCAGCGAGGACCGCGGCGTCTCGGGTCCCACGTACACGTCGGGTAAGGGGCCTCGGTGATCATGCTGCCCGCCGTGCTCTCCCGAGCCTGGTTGGGGTAGCCAGTGCTCGGCTTCTGACGTGGGCCTGCGCCAGCCTGTGCGTGTTGATCGCCCACGTTTCCCGCCGGCCTGTGTGCCAGTCGCCTCCCCGCCTGACGATTCCCCTCCAGGGGCAGATACTGCGCCTCTGTGGTATCGCTTGTCTCGTCCGCATCTGAGATCGCTGGCTTTGATCTTTTCCTGTGGGCCTGCGATGTAAGTGCTCCCCGTACGTGAGACCAGAAACTGTGCCTTCTGCACGCCCCACACGCGCTCGCGTGGAGAATCCACCTGTGATGGATTTTCCCTGGAAGGGAGCTTGAAATGTGAAGCCGACTCGTTTTGCGTGCGGCCCGATGAAATGGAGCTGCGGCTGCCCCCTCCACGTCGGAGGTCCCGTGGGGCTCAGCATCCCGGCGGCAGCGGTGAGGCCTTTATATAAAGGCGCTTGGCACCTTGGAGAATCTAGAGGTGATCTGATCTGTCCCTTGTCTCAGTGCGGCCACAAACCAGATGCAGAAATAGCCAGAGAACAGACTTATCATAAGAGGTATCAGTCACTCTTTAAAGCCCCCAAAATGCAGGAACTGGGACGCCTGGGGGGCTCAGTGCTTGAGCGTCTGCCTTTGGCTCAGGGCGTGACCCCGGGGTCCCGGGATTGAGGTTCCACCAGGAACCTGCTTCTCCCTCTGCCTGTGTCTCTGCCTCTCTCTCTGTGTCTCTCAGGAATAAATAAATAAAATCCTTAAAAAAAAAAAAGAAAAAGAAAAAAATGTAGGAATTTCCCAATTTCCAGCAACTAAGACCGTGGTTGGCACATAGTAGGCACTCAAAAAGCTACCTACTAGATGGTTGGCCAGTGGTCGTACCCCAAGGCGGGGATGACCGGCACCTGTACAGAGGTACAGAAGCAGAAAGGGGGGTCCCTGGGATTGGACTCTATTGCCCGCACCCCCTCCCCTGTGCTTTAATGGCCCTGTAGCCCAGCTTCAAAGACGAGGCCAGGGGAACAGCCCCCAGTGAGGTTCCTGCCCCTCGTGGGCGCCACTCCTGCAGGAGCAGCAGGCGGGCCCGCTTAGCCGCAGCCGCCCCACGTCTGGGCTGCCTTCCCTCCCTCCGGCCCCTGCTCACACCCTCATCCCAGCTGGGGGTGGCACGAGCCAGAGTAACAACGCCAGCTGAAGGAGCACCGTCCCCTGCCTCCGCGGCCGTCGGGGGGCGGGGGGCACGTTGCCATGCCCTCCCTAGAGCCCACCCCTGGGCTCCGGCTCAGCCCACCCTCTCACAGCTCGCCAGGCTTGCGGCGGGAGGCCCCAGGCGGATGTCAGGGCACAGGCAGGTGCGCGGGGCCACGGCAGGGACTTGGCGGTCGGCCGGGCCGAGGGCCAGGGACGGGGGTAGATTTGGAAGTCTGTTGCGGGGGGTACTTGATCTGAGAGGGGCCGCCTATGGCTTTCCAGTTAAAATCAGAGGGGTGCATACCTTTGCCAAATCACAAAGCCAAGGAAGGTGCGTGAGGTTTTCTTAGACACCAAGGACAGTCCTCGCATCTGGGCTGCAGTCTCAGGAGGCGCAGGGGGAAAGAAAAAGACTTTTTTTTTTTCTTTAAGATTTTATTTATTTGAGAGAGAGAGAGCGAGCACAGAGGGAGAGGGAAGGGAAGCAGGCTCACCGCTGAGCAGGGAACCCGACGGGGGCTCGATCCCAGGACCCTGGGATCACGACCTGAGGGCAGATGCTCCACCACTGAGCCACCCGGGTGCCCTGATTGTTTTATTATTATTATTTTAGCAGATGGGTACGGAGACCCTCCCCCAGGAACCCTGTGAGGTGAGGGGCAGCGGCTACACCCATGCCCACAGCAGCCCCATCCCTGCCCTGTGGTGCCCACGGCCCCGTGAGAAAGTCATAAGCAACAGGTCACAAACAATTCCTCGTTAGCGGACAAGCGCTCTGAGCGGGCGACGTACATCAGCCACAGGGCCTGGCCTGGGAAATCAGGGGAGGCTCCCCAGGGGAGGTGATATCTGAGGAGGGCCCTGTAGGGTGAATTTGAGTTTGTCTGCCTTCCCTGTTCGCTCAGGCTACCCCAAGCGAAGGGGAGGCCCCGTGGGGTCGGGGGAGTGCTGAATAGGAGGTTGGAGCATCGGAGGAACCGAAGGACCTTCCGAGTCCCCAGGTGGCTGGTGGCAAGGGAGGGCTCGGGCCACAGGCGACGTCTTGGGCACAATGCCAGGCGGGCTGGGTACCACAGAGTGGGCCCCGCTGTCCCCGTCCTGCAGGTGAGGCAAACGAGGATTGAGGTCACGTGGCTGTCGGAGCTGGGACTTCAGAGCTGCAGGCTGTCTGTCCTGCACGCCCAGCCCGCCCACCCCGGCCGCTCCTAGAAGGTGACTGTGGCTTTACTGCTGGTCCTTCCCCCTCATTCCTTAGCCCGGCAGGGGCCGGGGGCCAGACATCGCACCCCCAGCCCCTTCCCGTTGGGGACACGCCTGTGCCAGAGCAAGTGAGGGCTCTCTGGGCCTCAGTCTTCGCCTCCGTGACATGGAGACCGTAACCTCCACCCTGCCTGCAGGAGGTCTGGAGGAAGAGTGAAAGCTTTAAAAAAAAAAAGGCATTTTCAGAGGCCAGGCCTACACCCCACCTTTCTAGTTAGCAGTTTCCAAGCTGCTGCCCTGGCTGCCCGCGGGGCCCCCAGAGCCAAGGCTCAGGACACCCAGCTCGCTGTTTGTCCCACACGCAGGCCCCGGCCGCCCATGGTCTTCCTGCACCGCGGCTCCAGGCACGGACTCCTGCTGGTGACAAGTGGGCACTGAGGGCCGGGCGAGGCGCCCACGCGGCACGGGATGCGCAGAGGCCAGGGTACCTGCTGCTGGCCAGCCTGTGGGCTTCTCTGGGGCTTTGAAAGGAGCTGCCGTCGCTGGCCCCAGTGTGGGGGCTGAGTGCCGGAGCTCAGGGGGGTGCCCGCGAGCCCCGAGGAGTAGAGGCCCCAGGCCCCACCCTGCGTGAAAGGCAGGAGGAGGAGGACGTGGGTGCTGGCCAAGGCCGCAGGACGTGGCTCCTCCCTCGGCTCAAAGGGCCCCAGTGCAAGGACAGGACCCATTCCAGCCCCCAGAGGGTGCCCACTGCTTGGTCTCTCTCTCTCTTTCTCTCTTTTTTTTAAGATTTTATTTATTTATTCATGATGAGAGATGGAGAGAGAGGCAGATACACAGGCAGAGGGAGAAGCAGGCTCCGTGCAAGGAGCCGGATGTGGGACTCGATCCCAGGACCCCAGGGTCACGCCTTGGGCCCAGGGCAGATGCTTAGCCCCTGAGCCCCCCAGGGGCCCCGGGGTCAGTGTCTGGGAGGGAGCCCTCCTCCCGTGAGCGGCAGGGCCCGGCCTTCCCTGCCCGGGGAGGACGGCAGGCAGCAGCAGCGTGGGCAGCTGTCTCTGCGCCAGGCCCAGCGTGTGGCCCGACCCACTGGGGACGCAGCTGACGGGCTTGTCTGAGGCCGACTCTGGAGCCTGGTGGGAGCTTGTCGAGGAAGCGCCGTCTGCCCAGGGGACTCGGCACAGCCCGGCGGTCCCTGTGGTCTCTGCTGCGGCCACACCCAGGCTTGGGAACCAAAACATTCCACCCAGAAGGCAGAAGAAGGAGTCCTGGGCCTGTCCCGTGAGTCATCAGCAGGCATCGGCCATCGGGAGGCAGGCGGGGCCTGCGGGGCCTCGGGACCCCAAGGGCCGGGCTTCGGCGGTGTGGCCTGAGGGAGAGGGCTGAGCACGGAGGGGGCGGAGGCGCCCCGTGTTCGGGCCCCAGCCAGAGGGTGCCCTGGCCTCCGGGGACTCGTTCCAGATGAGAAACTGTGGGTGCCGCGCCCCCTGGGGCCCCAGACCACATCCTGGGCCTTGCCGGGCTGCGTCGTCAAGCCCGAGTACTTGCCGTCTCCCCCTTTAGACCGTCGGCTGGTTGAGGGCGGGGAGCGCCCGGCACCCCAGGCCCCAGCGTAGGTCTCTGCTGAGTGACGGAGTGTCCGGGTCCCGTCTGTCCGTCACCCTGGAGCTGGTGCGTCTGAAATGACCCCTCTTCATGACTTCTCGGGCTCCGAGCTCTTGACCTCTGCCCTGACCTTAAATTTTTTCTTTTTTTTTTTTTTTTTTTGGTTCCACCCGAGGTAGCATGCGGTGTTGTGTTAGCTTCAGGGGTGCACTCCAGTGATTCGGTGACCCCATGCTGGTGGACCTTGTTCTACAGTGACTCGTGTGCAGGCCTCCCAGGGGCCTCGGGTCCCGAGTCCCTCACTGACTAGCTGCCAAGTCATGTAGCATCTTGACTTCAGGTCCCTTTCCTGCAAAATGGCCAGACGACGAACGTGTCAATGAAGCACCTCCCTTGTTGATCCGGGGCGAGCACTCGTGGATGCTCAGTTAAGGACGGCCCCCAAGACCCCGGCCCCCAGGCATGTACAGTGTGCGCACTGGGCTCAGGCCCCCGTGGCAGGTGCCGTGTCCGGTCCCCAGTTTCTCCCTCTCAGCAGCGAGCGCCGCGTTTCACACGTTGCAGGTCAGAGGGTCCGTGGAAGGGGAGGGGGCAGGTGTCCTGGGGCCCTCACTTGTGGCGGCCGCCCCTCACTGTGGCTCCAGCTCTCAGGAGCCGCTGCAGGGGGCCTCTCGTCTTTGCTGCCTGTCACACCCCCAAGGACCGCGGGCTTCTGGGCCAAGGGCGTCCAGGCCCCCATCCGGCACTGGCCTGACTGGCTCATTCGACCCGGGTGGGGCCCCGGGAAATCAGAGGCGCCGTGTATGCCCCCACCCCCCCCACCCCCACCCCCAGCTTGCTGCTAACAGCGAGCTGGGGACCACCGAGCTCTTCCAAGGGCGTTGTTTGAAGGATGGCACTTTAATGGAATCCCTGCTTCTCCGGGCCCTTCTGGTGCTTCTATCTCAGTTACCGACTCCTGGTCCTAAGGGTAACACACGGTTATTGTAAAACTGCGAGGGGACGCATAGGGATGTCGAGGGCGTGAGCACCGTGCGTCGGGAGAACTCGGCTGACGCGTGGCGTGGGGTCTTCCTCCGTGGTTGCTCCTTGCCCTCCTGTCTCCTGTTCATTCCTCCCCAAAGAGAAGAGCCGCCCACCCAGCCCCAGCCCGTGTGTGCCGAGCCCCCGGGGGCTGCATTTGCTGTTCCAGGGTCTTGGAGGGCAGCAGCCGGGCTGTGGGGCCGTGGGGCTGTGGGGCTGTGGGGCTGCTGTGGGGCCGTGGGGCTGCTGTGGGGCCGTGGGGCTGCCGTGGGGCTGTGGGGCTGCTGTGGGGCCATGGGGCCGGTCTGGGCACTGCGTTCAGGGGCTGCCCGCGTGGCGCCAGGCCTCGGCTTTCCTCCTCTGAACGACGGGGATGATGAGGGGGCCCTGGTGTTTCGGACGCAGCTGGGGGCTCAGCAGTGAGGAAGTGGGTGGCAACACCCAGGAAAACTCCACGTATTTTTCTTTGGGGTTGAGACATGATTATCGTTACCCACCAGACAGCTCTCTTGGGGCCCAGGGCCCCTGACTTGGTGACTCAGCCCTAAGGCTAAGGGTTTCAGCCTCCCGTCCTAGTGCGTGTGTGCACGTGTGAGGACGCACACAGGTGTCGGTGACAGGAGCCGCGAGCGCCTTGTGGACGCACACGGCAGGTCTCTCTGCGACTCCCGGGGCTCTGGAAGTGGGAACGGCGCATGGGCCCCGCGACCCGCGGGAAGACCCGAGTAAACCAACGTGGAGTGGGCGCGTGTCCCCAGGGACGGTCCCGGAGCAGCACTGTCCGTTTCCCCCTGGTGTCTGCTGTGGTCTCGTCGGTGTGCAGGGCCCCCTCCCCGCCTCGCTCCCCACGGCGGCGCACCGCAGCACCTGCTCACACACGCAGCGTGTCCCTTGGGGGGTCTTCCCACGTCTCAGGGACACGGGAGCCATGGGAGCGGCCAGAAGGCTGGGAGAGGCCTGCACTGGTAGGAAGACAGAGGCTGAAGGAGCCCCCTGGGTCCTCAGCCCTCTACCCCGGCCTGCCCCACGGGGGCCCTTCATCCAGCCCCTGATCCGGGCGCAGGGCCTGTGAGGGAGCCGAGGCGGGCTGCCTTTAGAGGGGCGTGGGCCCTCACCTCCCTGAGACGGAGGGGATGTAGGCCTGGCGTGGTCCTGGCTTTCCTCGCCCCCCGCCCCTCAGGCCCCAACCCAGCACAGCCCCCTGGAGCACGGCCCCCGCCTGCCCTGGGCCCCCACGG
Source organism: Canis lupus dingo (assembly GCF_003254725.2). NCBI lineage: Eukaryota > Metazoa > Chordata > Mammalia > Carnivora > Canidae > Canis > Canis lupus. The sequence goes on along the minus strand of NC_064260.1, from coordinate 31,637,136 downwards.
CTTGTCTGACCACAGGTGGTTCCGTCTGGCTTCAAGGGCCCTCCCGTGATCAAGGGCCATCCCGCCAGCGCATATGCGTCTCCCCTGTTTCACAGTCTACCATGTTCCCACCGTGCTGTGGCTGTGGCCTGACGGTGCACCTGGCTCAGCACCTGACTCCCGCTGCTCCTGCAGCTCGGAGTGCTATCCCTTTCCCTCCCAGGAGTAATGGGGCTCAGTGTACCTCCTCCCTGACACGTGGATGTGCCTTCTCCTGCCCCTGCACCCTGTGCACTTGGCCTGTCCTTCCCTGGAGACGCTCACCTGTCCTAGTAAGGTGTGCTTCGTGTGGCCACGTAGGCAGAGCCGGGTCTGCTCGCCTAACCCCCAGCCGTACTGCATCCTCGCTGTGTGCATGCAGGTAGATTATTAGCCACTCTCCCCACCCACCCCCGGACACTCCCATTTCCTCAAGTAGGAGCTAAGAACATACCGTGAGTTAAGCTCAGTTTTTAGGAGGAGGCAAAAGATGAGTGCATGTCGAGCCTTAGCGTACGTTCTGGAATGCGGGGAGAGCTCAAGCAGCGGCTCTGCAAGGACTCGTGTCTGGCCCTCCTCTTGGTGTCTGCCTCCACAGGGCCCCCTGCAGCCTGGCCTGCTCCTTGATGGTGCCAGCGGCTGCCGGAGTCGAGTGTGCCTCGAACAGAACGCAGGCCTCAGCCCTGGACTTGGTGGGGGGAGCGTGGCGGGCCCGGTCAGGGTGATTTGGGGGACGCCCCCCTGCCCTCGCTTCCACAGCTGAGGTCCCCTTGGTTAAGCTGGACATAGGCTCCCAGGGAGAAGCTCACCAGCTGAGCTCCACCTCGCCCGCTGTTGCCAGGGGGGCCACCTCTGGCTGCACGGAGTCAGAGGGCTTCTTTGGGGTTTTTTTAAGATCTTATTTACTTATTCATGGGAGACATGGGGAGAGAGACAGAGACACAGGCAGAGGGAGAAGCAGACTCCATGCAGGGAGCCCAATGTGGGACTCAATCCCAGGACCCCGGGGTCACGGCCTGGGCAGAAGGCAGCTGCTCAGCTGCTGAGCCCCCCAGGTGTCCCCGAGGCTTCTTTCTGAGCTGCTCAGCCAGTGCCCAGGCCCTGGAGGAGACTGGTTGAAAGGGAATTTAGGGCAAATGCAGTGAAGCTCGGGCGCAGCTGGGAAAGGGGAGATGCCCTCCCTCCCAGTGACAGGCTGTGCGGGTTTTTCTCTTGCAGCCCGACGCCACTCGAGGGTGCGGCCCAAGGTCGCCGTCCTGAGCTACGCCTCCCCGACTGCAGCCACCAGCCGGCCGCCCCCCGAGACGGCGCTGACGCCGCTGACGGAGCAGGAAGGCGAGGCCTACCTGGAGAAGTGTGGCAGCGTCCGGCGGCACACGGTGGCCAACGCCCCCTCGGACATCCAGCTGCTGGCCATGGCCACCAGGATGCACCCGGGCCTGGGTGAGGAGCCTGGCGGCGACGACAAGTGCCTACTCCTGCCGCCCAGCTTCTCCCCGCCCCACCGACAGTGCTCCAGCGAGCCCAACATCACCGACAGCCCTGACCAGCTGGAGCAGGTGACCGGGGGCAGCCAGGAGGACACTGAGCTTAACTGTGCTTCCCTGAGCTGAGTGCCCACCTCCCGGTTCCCCGGGGCGGCCTGGCCACCCGTGTGAACACAGCTCCCGTCCCCGGGGCTCCTGAAGGGCCCCTCCCAGGGGTGCCGCTGCCTCTGCCTGCCTGGGGATCTGCCGTGCACAGGCCGGGCCCCGGTGGCCTGGAGGGACCCTGCTCGTGGACTTCTCCATTTTCCTGACTGTGACCACGTCTTTGCAGCCACGCAGGCCCAGACCCAGCTGCCTGCTGCTCACTCTCTGCTTGGCCGACTCCAGAGCCTCCTCTCTGGGCTCTCCCCCCAGAGGCGTCCGATGCTGCTCCCATCCCCTGGCGTGATGACAGCAGGGATGTGCTGGTGCCTGGAGTCCCCCTTTAGGTCCCCGTGGTGCAGGCTCCCGGTGAGAAGCGGGGCCTCGGCTTCTCAGGCCCCTGTCCTGAGCCGAGGGAAAGCAGGCGGCAGCCCCTGCCTAGCACGACTCCGAGAGTGCGCCTTCCTTGTTGTAGTCTCAGAACTACTGGGAAGAGTGGTCCCTCTGGTGGGTGAGGGGCATCCTCACCTGTATCCGGATCCTACATGCCGCCCCTAGCCTTTGGCCCTGGAGGGCCGCACGGCTGGAGAAACCCCCTCTCGGAGGAAGCCTCAGCGCTCCCCTCTCCGGCCTCCTCCCAAGCTGGGGAAACAACCCCCCCCCCCCCCCCCCGGTGGAGTAGCTGGTGCCTTCATTGCTCTCTCTTTTCAGAAACTGGTTGTTTTCCTGTCGTGGGTGTGGGACCAGCTGATGCCAACCAGTTAGTCTGTTCCTGGATTTGACTTGAATTTTTAAAATGTGCATTGTTTCAAAAAAAATTTTTTTGGTTTGCAAATATTTGCACGTAGGATCTTGCACTGCTCATTTCCAGGGGGGAGGTGTATCTGCACGTAGGATCTTGCACTGCTCATTTCCAGGGGGGAGGTGTATCGTCTTCAAAGTTGAACCTGAACAACCCTCGCCCCTCCCCGCCCAGGAGAGGAGCCTGCAAGTGGTTCGGGGTGCAGGGGAGCTGGGGTGGGTGGGGCTCATCAGCCGCAGAGCGCTAGACGCAGCTGGACCAGAATCCAGATTGGCCTCCCCTTGTGAGCGTCGTGGCCCATAGCACGGAGGTAGGAAGCCTCAGTTTGCCTCAAGAGTAGAGGGGCCTAGCAAGTGGAACGTCTTAGGGCAAGATGGGGGCGATGTGGGCAGGCCCCTTTTTTTTGGAGAAATGTTCATTGCCTGTGATTACAGAAGTGCCCAGAAGTGCCTGGAGTTTCTAACAAAATGCTGTCCGGGGCAGTGGGCTTTGGTGCTGCGCTGCGTCCTTAACACTGCCTTCTCTGGGTCCCGGCTTCTTATCCACCTGGAACCCCTGTTCTCTGTTTGCCTGTTGGCCCCGCTGACAGCAGCTCCAGAAAAAAAAAAAAAAGAACGAAAGAAAGAAAAGAAAAAAAAAAAGAAAAGAAGGATTTCCTGAATTTTTCTGGTACCTTCTGGGGGTCCCGCTGGTCTTTGGAAACTGTTAATGACCTCCCGGAGACGTGAGGCCACGTGGCTTCCAACATGGCAGGAGGTGGCCAGGAGGGGACGGGGACACTGAGCTGCCAGCAGGGGAAGAGGCCTTCGAGGCCTGTCTAAGCCTTGACGGCACATCCCTTCTGGGTGAAGATCTGGAATGTGACCGGGGTCGTGCTCTGGAGGGCTCGTAATTCGGAAAGTTTGTTGAAAGAGTTGTCTCGTTTTTCTTCTCCGGAGAGCGTGGGGAAGAGAGATGTCCGAAGGAGGCCCTCTGAGAAGTTCCAACAAAAATGATCCCTGTGCGGGTGTTGGACAAAGTCCACGGACTGACCGATGTGACGATCCGTTTGCCCGATGGTGTCTGTCCTCACTGGTGACACTTAGCACTTGGGACTAGTGTCTGGGGGTCCGGGCCAAGGTGTTAGCCACGCTCGGGTTGCCTTTCTCAGTTCACAACATTCACGACGACAGATGTGCTTTTAAATGCCTTGTCCCTACGCTGGCCGCCCCCTGAGCAGGACAGCGGCCGTCGGTTAAGTGCGTGAGCGCCAGCCCCGGCCCGTGTCCTCACGTGCTGATGGCCGTTAGCCACTTTACAGCTTCACCTGGACGCCCGTCCTGATAGTGCACAGCGGGCGTCTCAGACCCTGCTCGGAAGATTCTGTGGGATGTTTAGGGGCCGGTGAGCCGTCGGGGCCGTTTGCGATGGCGATGGCTGTGGCGTCTGCGACCGCCTCTTCTCCGACCTTTATGAGATGCAGCGGGGATCTCCTGGCGGCTGCGTTTTAATGCCAGGAAGCGATCTCGGCTCCGAGCTCTGAGTGAGCTCACAGCCCAAAAGCCTTCCCGTGTTGCCTGTTTCCAAAATAGATTCAATAAACAGCGTGTTGTGCACGTCATCCCGTCCCCATGCTGTGTGGCAGGCGCCGCGGTCCCCTGGCTCTTCGTGCGTCCTGGCCTCACGCTCTCCGGGCCGCCTCTTCCTGCCTCCGCGTCTCTTTTCCTGTTGCCTCCGCTCCAGGATCGGGCGGTCTTACCTCAGCCAGTGTCCCCTGGGATCTGCTTGCCACCCTCAGCTGGATGGGCCAGACATTTCCTGGACTGGCAGCCCGTCTGCCGAGCTTGGCAACCACCGAGCGAAGTCTGGGAAGGCCAGGCCTCGTCTACCAGCGGCGTGGGCTGCCCCCGGGGGGCTTGACCCAGGTGGGCCCCACCGCGGATGCTCGCGGGTTTTTTTTTTTTTTAATTTTATGTATTTATTCATGAGAGAGAGAGAGAGAGAGAGGCAAGACAGGCAGAGGGAGAAGCAGGCTCCGTGCAGGGAGCCCGACGTGGGACTCGATCCTGGGACCCCAGGGTCACGCCCTGGGCTGGAGGCGGCGCTAAACCGCTGCCCCCCCCCCCCCCCCCCCCCGGGCATCCCGGGCTCTCTGCATACACACGCCTCCGACTGCGTCTGGCAGAGGGGAGCCCGTAGCCTCGTGCTGTGTCTTCCGAGGAGGCCGCAGCAGGGCTGGCCCGAGCTGGAAGCTCCGGGGCGCCACGGGGAGCCGGGACCCCAGCTGACTGGCCACCGGGGGACGCAGAGCGGCCCCGACGTCTGCGCTGAGGCTCCAGGGGCTGCCAGGCGCCAAAGGGCCGTGGCTCGGGGCCTTCCCGTCGCTCGTGGGCCGCGCATCCCGGCTCCGAGCATGAGCGGAGCTGCCGGCGCTGTGGGCCGCCCGGGTGCTGGGGACGCGGGGCCCGGGAGCCACCCGCTGGGGGAGGCGGGCCGTCGGCCAACACCCGGGGAGTCAAGCGCAACACGCGGGGCTGCGGTGAGGCGCGGGCTCAGCCTTAGTCGCCGCTGCGCCCTGTCCCCGCCGCCACGAGGGGCCGCGCGCCGCACCGGCCTCGAGCAGCGGAAACCGAGGGTTCTGGAGGCCGAGGTCTGACGCGGGCCCCGCGGGGCTGAGCTCAGGGTGTCGGTTGCGCCGGCTGCAGCTCGCGGAGGCCGTTCCCGCCCCTTTGCCAGCTTCCGAGGCCGCCTGGGGCCACCTCCTCCAGCGTCAAAGCCGCCAACCCCCTCGCATCGCGCGCCCTGGCCCACCCACGTCTCCCTCTCCCTCCTTAAGGCCCCGGGATTCCAGCGGGCGCCCCGACGGCGCAGCGCCCTCTCCCAGGGCCGGGGGCGTCCTCGGCCGACAGGACGGCAGCCCGCGCGGGGTGTGCAGGGGCCCCGCCGCCAGGAGGCTGCAGGTGGCCTGCGGGTGCGGGTCCCCGCGTGCCCCCCCGGACTCCCGCGCCCGCCGCGTCTCCTGCTCCATCCTCCTCGGCCTTCTAATCGCACGAGGTGGTCAGGCTCCCGCCCGGCCTCCTGCCACCGGGTACCCCCGGCCTTGTCCCCACTTCCATCTCTCCCAGGGGCGTCCCCCGCAGACATTCCTGAAACGGACTTCAAAGGTCTCCCAGGCTTCGGGGACAATCCACACCCCGGAGCGTGACCCCAGGGCCCTTTCCAGGCGTGCGGCCCAGTGCCTCCCCGTGCACAGGCGGCAGACTGGACGGTTCCTGCCCGGAGCCGCCCCCACACCCCCACCTCGTCCCTGCTGCCCCGTCTCCCTGGGGGCCCTGCCCACCGCCGAGAGCTGGAGGTCGGCGGCCGAGGAGCTAATGGGATGGTGGTCGCGGGTCTGATGGCCCCTCTTCCCTCCCACATATTTGTACAACGACCTGCACCCCCTTTCCTTGCTCCGCAGGCAGAGGCCTTCCCCATGCCGCTCTCTAACCATGTTGCAGGCAAGGCTGCCAGGCCCAGTGACCTGGGAACACCAGTGGGGGCCGGGCCCCCACCGCACCCGGCGGCCCCTTCCCTTGCTGCAGCTGCCAGCAGCGGCCAGTCCCTGTAGGCCACAACCCCTGCCATAGGCCGCTGCTGCCTTCCTGGCCTGTCCCCCGTAGGTGGTGAGAGATGCCTTCAGGGGTGGAACCTGTGCCGTTGTGGGCCCGGGGCCATCTCGTCGAGGAAGTTCTCCTGCGGGGCTGTTCTGGCCCGAACCCAGAGGACAGGCCCGTGCAGGGGAGCTGCAGCCACGGCCCCTGGTGTGCTCTGGTGTGCCCCGCGCTGCACAGGCCCTCGCAGCCGTCGTGCAAGCAGGTGCCTCGCCCCTGGTGCAGAAGGCTTGGGCCCTTTTACCCCATGTGCGGGCATCATCCTTCCTCTATTCCACGAGGTGTCCTGCTTGGAGGAGGATGAGGAGCAGGACAACGAAACCAGGGGCATATCCTCCTCAGCCGGCCCCACACGGAGCTGGTTTCAGGGTTTCCAGAGAATGGAGAAACAGCGCTGCCTCTCTTTGCTCTTCTCCAGCCACTTTTTTTTTTTTTTTTTTTTTTTAGATTTTATTTATTTATTCATGAGAAACACAGAGAGGGAGGCAGAGACACAGGCAGAGAGAGAAGCAGGCTCCATGCAGGGAGCCCGACGCGGGACTCAATCCCAGAACCCCGGGATCACGCCCTGAGCCAGAGGCAGGGGTTCAACTGCTGAGCCACCCAGGCACCTCCTAGCCACTTCTAAAAAAAAAAAAAAAAAAAAAAACACCTTATGGGGGAGGGAGTGGTGGTGGTGGTGAGCACCACCAGACTGAGGACAGTCTGCTGTCCCTGAATAGCCAATTTCCTACGCAGAAAAGATTTCAGTGGGTCTTTTTCTTTAAAAATTGATGTTTAAATTTGGGTTTAAAAATAGTATTTTAATGAGTTTAATAATCAGCAGTCATTTAATGAATAATTCAGTTAATAACAGTCTTTAGAATCAATATTCAATTTAAGATACAAATTTAAAAGCCTTTCTTAGGCTTTTTAAGGTCAACTTACACATTTTATTATTCTATTTATAAGTCTAGCAGATTTCTAGCATTAACGTTGGAGGAGCTTTTGAATAATGCTTGGTCTTATTTACAAGCTTAGCTCAGCACTTCAAACACTTTTAAATACATTTATAAATTTAATATTTCGTTTCTAAGTACTTCAGTTTTTCTGACAGCGTATAAAATCTTCCCCTGAGCGTAACTTCTTCGTGAAGCTAATAAATTAAACTTGTAAATAAGGGAGACTTTACATGTCTTTACACTCTACTTCAGCTTGGAGGACACCATAAAAAAAAAAAAATCACAAGCCTTAATTAATTACTCAATTATATATCTTAAAATGGAATTATAAAACTGTCACCAAACAGGGCCTTATTCTCCTAAATGTCACGTGTCTAAAATACCAACTACATGCATAGATTCCTCCCGAATAGAGAAGTCTCAGTGCCCTAGTGGGATCCTTTTAAATCTTCCTACACTTGCGTCTAAGTCTTCCTGGCGTGTTGGTTGTAAGCCGCTGTCTCTCAGCTTCGAGCCTTTTCCGTAGTTTGAGATGCTGGGGCTGGAGGTAGGCCCGTGCCCTCAGGTCTGCTTTGCGGGCTGCGTCCCTGCTGGGCTCTGGCTGGGGCGCGGGGGGAGGGCTGTGTCCTTGCCTTGGTCCACACCTGGGGCAGGACAGGTGGGTCCAGGGGCAGCGGCGGGGACGTGCTTGCAGCTTTTCCTCACTCGCACACAGCCTCGGGCCCTCCTCCAGCCCTGTCGGCCGCACCACCCCCAGCTCGGCCTTTCGTGGGCCATCTCCCAAGGGTGGTACTTGCTTCCTGCACTGGGCACCTGGGGGACTCCTTTGTGTCTCCTCTTGGCCATCGGACTCGTCCAGTACCCGATGAACGGTTCTGTATGTTAAACTCCCTGTTGGACGGTAGGTGTGGACTTTTGCCTCCTGACTGGACCCTGGCTGATAAACCATCGACCCTCTTGGTTCACCCAGGGTACTCAGAAATTTCCTGTGGGGATGCACCCCAGAGCCGGGACACGCACGGCGATCCTCCTCACCCTGACCTTAGGGCATCAGAACATCTTTTCAAGTAACTGTGGTGACTGTTCCTCACATCCTTGAATTTACTGGAGAAGCACATTTGACTTCTGTCAGAATCCGCAGAGAGCTGGGTGCTGTTTAGGATTGCTTACTCCGTAACTTCATAACCTAAGACAAGCGAGCTCGCAGGCAGCCGTCTTACCCAATTGCCTAGATCTCCGGTTTCCCTTCAGAACTATGCCGCCCTCGCCGAGTCACACGTCACATTGGTTCTTATTTTCCGTGGTCCTTCGGCCTAAGTCTGGGCCTCTGAGAAGAATCCCAACCACTGTAAATATAGGCTTCTAAATTCTAGCATGTTCTCGGGGCCACATAACTTTGAACAAATGCCTAAACTTCAGCCTGATATCAATTAAGTATCTCAGATAGCTTTGTCTAGGGGCCAACTTTTTAAAAATATATATTTTTTATTTATTTTTGAAAGAGAGAGAGAAAAAAAGCATGAGCCGGTGGACAGTGGGGGAGGAGCAGAGGGAGAGGGACAAGCAGACTCCACACTAAGTACGGAGACCGACTCGGGGCTCGATCCCATGACCCTGACATCATGAGCCGAAACCAAGAGCTGGACGCTTAACCAACTGAGCCAGCCAGGTGCCCCTGGGGGCCAACTTCAAAGGTCACTCCTCTCCCTCGTTGAGTGATGTAGGATCAGGTGAGTTGCCTTCCGACGGGGACTTTTGGGGCCCACCCACTTTAAGGCAGTTTTGAGAAGGGCTCCAAAAATGGAGGTAGTGTAACCCTTCTGCTTCGGGCCAGAGGGGAATGGCTTGTATCAGATTAATCTTCCTGCCAAAATAATGATAAAAGTCGGACACAACATATAGGGCAACTGTTTGAAGGAACTGAAGAGCACCCGGTGCAGGTCTGGACGGCTGTGATCCCTGAGAGGGGTGAGATGTACAGTCATCCTGATTTTCCCCAAAGGCCTTTGCCTAAATCACGGGTGGGGTGGGGTGGGTGGGGTGGGGTGGGGCGGGGTAGGAGGAGTGGGTGGTGGCAGAAAGCTGCGGTCCCACTAGGCCGAGGTCAGAGGTGAAGGCTGCCAGAGGAGCTGGAACTCAAAGGAAGAGTGATGGAAAGAACCGAATGAGAAGTCTGCGTACGTATTTCCCCCGAGTCGCTGGCTGACTCCTCGGCTGAGAACTGCAGAGAACGGCGGCTGGGGGGCTCAAGAGCTGAACAGATTTCAGCTGCTGCGTAATGCCAAGGAGCCAGAGTCTGAGGCTCTCGGGAGGTCAGGGGCGGGGGGCGGGGGGGAAGCTTTGGCAAGCCTCCTGGGCTTTTGGTTGAGACCCCAGAAAGGCCAACCCAGCAGCAAGATGCAGACTCAAGCACAACGTTAGCAGTACTTACATTAAACGTAAATGGGCTAAACACTCCAGTGAAAAGACAAAGATGGTCACATCAGATTAAGAAATAACACTATGCTGTTTACAAGAGATACAACTTTAAATATTGGGACACAGATTGAAAATTAAAAAGGTGGGGGCGCCTGGGTGGCTCAGTCCCTTAAGTATCTGCCTTCAGCTCAGGTCGTGATCCCGGGGTCCCAGGATGGAGCCACACATCTACTGGGCTCCCTGCTCCACGGGGAGTCTGCGCCTCCCTCTACCCCTCATCCTGCTTGTGCTCTGTCACGCACTCTTTCTCTCTCATATGAATAAAATCTTAAAAAAAAAAAAAAGGTAAAAAGGTGGAAAAACATATAATGTGTAAACACCAGCAAAAGAAATTTGCTGTTGCTCATTTAGAGCCATGCATATTTCATAAGGATAAAAGGTCTATTCGAAAGGAAGATAGAGGGGATCCCTGGGGGGCTCAGCGGTTTGGTGCCTGCCTTCAGCCCAGGGCATGTTGCTGGAGTCCCGGGATCGAGTCCCATGTCGGGCTCCCTGCATGGAGCCTGCTTCTCCCTCTGCCTGTGTCTGTCTGTCTCTCTCTCTCTGTGTGTCTCTCATGAATAAATAAATAAAATCTTTAAAAAAAAAAGGAAGATAGAAATTACGATACATAAATTATCACTTACTGGTCATCAGCTATGTGCCAAGCACCACCCCGAGTATTTCATTCATTGTGCTGCGTGGTCATCTGAGTGCTTTTGTGAAGTGAACTGTGTCATCCCCCTTTAGACAGGGAAATTGAAGCTCAGAGAAAAATCGAACAATTTGCCTAAGGTCACACAACTAAGAAAATGATAGGGAGGACTCAAAGCTGGTTCTGTCTGACGTCTTGCCAATGAGCTTTAATCACAGCTTTGGGGCCTGTGGTGTGTGCGTTGGTGAAGCGGTTGGAGAGGGCCCCTGAGGGCACAAAAGGAGGACATTCTGTGGCCGCTGCTGGGACTCTGGACTGGAAACCCTAAGATCGTGTGTCTGCCTCCCACGTACTCACTTCCGTGTAAATGCTCTGCTCTTCCCGCGGAGTGCAGAGACCTCCCAGTTAGTGGACGCCGCGGCCCGGTGCTTTTGAGTTTCTCCGTCTAAACGCTCAGGACTGTTGTCAAGCTCAGGGGTCACGGAACCAGTCCCGATCCGGTCGCCTCACCGGGCTCCAGCCCTGGCTCGGTGAAGTCCTTCCTTCGGAAATAATGCACGGGCCCGCAGTTCTCAGGAGGGGCTCAGCTGCTGCAGACTGTGGGGTGAGGGGGAGCCGGAGCCCAGCCCCCGGAGAGTCCCTCCCAGGCCCCCCAGCCCTGGCCTTCGCCTAGAACACCTGGAGGCGGCGGCTCCTGCAGAGGGGCCGGGGGGGCCCCCAGAGGGAGCGGGCGGCCGGGCTCATCAGCGGGCTGCAGGCTGGGCGGAGGCTGGGCCCACCGTGGAGCGGCCCGGACCTGGGCGGTCGGGACCTGGGCGGTCGGGCCGTAGCCCTCGCGGCCCTTGAGCTCCCCGGGGCGCCCTCTCTCGACTCTTGTCGCCAACCGCCACTCTCGCCCCGGGCAGCAACAGGACTGCGGAGGAAGCCTGCGGAGGAGGCGGGCCGACCCCGGGCCCTGCGGTGCGGAGCGGGGCTGTGCGGGATGGGGCTGTGCGGGGCGGGGCTGTGCGGGGCGGGGCGGGGCGGAGCGGGGCGGGGCGGGGCGGAGCGGGGCGGGGCTGTGCGGGGCGGGGCGGGGCTGTGCGGGGCGGGGCTGTGTGGGGCGGGGCTGTGCGGGGCGGGGCGGAGCGGGGCGGGGCGGAGCGGGGCGGGGCTGTGCGGGGCGGGGCGGGGCTGTGCGGGGCGGGGCGGGGCTGTGCGGGGCGGGGCGGGGCGGAGCGGGGCGGGGCGGGGCTGTGCGGGACGGGGCTGTGTGGGGCGGGGCTGTGCGGGGCGGGGCGGAGCGGGGCGGGGCGGGGCGGGGCGGGGCTGTGCGGGGCGGGGCGGGGCGGGGCGGGGCTGTGCGGGGCGGGGCGGAGCGGGGCTGCGCGGGGCGGGGGGGCGGGGCTGCGCGGGGCGGGGCGGAGCGGGGCTGTGCGGGGCGGGGCGTTGGGGGGGGCGGGGCGTTGGGGGGGGGCGGAGCGGGGCGGGGCGTTGGGGGGGGCGGAGCGGGGCGGGGCGGTGCGGGGGGGCGGGGGGGGGCGGGGCGGGGCGGTGCGGGGGGGCGGGGGGGGGCGGGGCGGCACAGCCAGGTGGCCCGGCGAGTCCCTCCCAGGACAGCCCTTCATGGTGACCAGGCCCCGCCCGCAGCACTCCCAGGCCCGGGGCGGGGCGCCAGCGGCTTTGCCGTCTCCGCGTCCGCGTCCGCCCACTCAGACCCTGGAGCGGCCCGAGGGGAGACGCCGGGATCACGGACACGCGGAGGGGCTGAGGCACGAGAGGCGCGCGACGGCCCACGGCTGCGCCCCGGGGTCGCGAGGCGGCGTCACACGGCGAAGCGCCTCCGCTCGGGCCTCGCGCCTCTGCCCCTCCTGGGGGACGCCGGCCCCGGTCCCGGGAGGCCGCAGCTCGCTGGCCGCGCCTCGGGCTGGCTCCGCCGGGGCTGCCTCCCCGGGCCCTCGTCCACCGCAGGGCAACGCCCGCCGAGCGCCCCGGGCGGCGCCAGAGCGACCTGGAGGCCGGGAGGTCGCGCCTCCTCCTCTGCCCCCCGCGGGCACCGGGCGCTCAGGCCTCCGCGTCCCGTCCGCGTCCCCCCGCGAGACCAGCGCCGCGACCCTCCCGGAGGCGCAGCGAATTGTGCCGCCCTGCAGGCTGGAGGGCGAGACGGCGAGAGCTGCACACGCACACGCACACGCACATCCGTACTCGCACACATCCACACACACATACACCCATACACACATACTTACACACACGTACGCACACCCATCCACACACACACACACGTACTTACACACACACACACACACACACACACACACACACACGGCAGAGAGTAGGTTTAAGCTGTCTCTGGGTTCGGTCAAAGCATGACTGGTCTTGACCGCACTGCATGTCATAACCCAAAACTAGAAACAACTGAAACTGGCTATTGACGACCGGGTCCAAGGCTATACCCACACGGTGAAGTCCTGTCTGGCAATAAAGAAGGAACAAATTACGGACACATGCTGCATCCTGGGCAGACTTCAACAATGTTGTGCTAAATGAAAGAAGCCAGACACACAACACCACACTTTTGTATGAGTCCGTATGTACACGTGAAATGTCCTGGAAAAGCAAATTTATATAGAGAGAAGGTCGGTTAGTGGTGGCCGCGGGGGTGGGGGCGGGAACGCGGATCCACCGCAGGTGGGCCTCAGGGATCTCCTGCAGGGACCAGCATTGCCTAAAACTGACTGATGAGAAAAAGAATAAATAAATAAACAAATAAATAAATAAAAAAAACTGATGATGATGTTCCATCACTTAGTAAAGTGACTAAAAGTAACTTGAACTGTACTTCTGAAATTGCCATTCTTTCTTTTTTTTGTTGTGGCAAAATACATATAAAATTTGCCATTCCAATCATTTTTAGGTGTTCCGTTGGGTGGTGGCATTAAGTACATTCCCATTGTTGTGCAACCCTCACCATCCATCCATCCCTGGAATGTTCTCGTCTTTCTAGACCAAAACTCCCCTCCCCTGCTCCCCAAGACCCTGCAGCCACCACTTTATTTTCCGCCTCTTTGAATGGGACTCTCTAGATCCTCACGTAGGTGGAATCATACAGGATCCGTCCTTTTGTGACTGACTCATTTCGCCTAGAACAATGTCCTCAGGACTCATCTATGTGGCCGCATCTCAAAATTTCCTTCCTTTTTAAGGCTGAATCACAGTCCTCTGTACGGATAGCCTGCATTTTGTTCACCCAGTCATCCAGCGAAGCACATTTGTGTTGTTTCCACCTTTTGCCTGGTGTGAATAATACTGCTATGAATACTGGTGCATAAATATCTTGAAATGGGTGGATTTTATGATATGTAAAGCACATCCCAATAAAGTTATTTTAAAACAAAACTTCTTTTTCCAGCGCTCAGAGAGCCGATACATGGTAGATGCTAGTATCATCATAAAGAATGGTAAATTCGATCGTTAAAGTAAGTTTTAAGAAAATAATTTTTAAAAAAGGAAAAATCCCAAAAAAAGTACGAAGAAGAAAAGAGAGACCTGTAAGCTCAGTTACAGAAAACCACTGAAAGATCACTTCACGAAAATGATTACATTTTAATTTTACCTGAAATTAGTCGAAGGAACTGGAATGAAGACACTGCTGAGCTTCAGATGTTTATTCCCAACACTGACACACTCATTCCTGAACTATCCCTCTAAAGGCAAAGGAAGTTATGAAAAGATACGGAGGTTGGGTTGAAACACACAGTACCTCTGATACGGTTCATGTTTCACGAAGCTCAAAGTTTAATCCCTGAGGTGGACAATTGTTTCACGAAAATCAGAGGATATTTCTGATTTTTGTAAACAAATAAAGTGCCTGAGTTTTTAGATTAAAAACAGAAGAACAAAACTGAAAACCTTAGCAGGCTCTTCAGTTAAACTTCTAAGAGACGGTCCTGGGAGGTCCGAGTTTGTAAGTCCAATAACTAGAAAGTGGACAAAACACTGATTTACAAAGCAAGACGAAATGATGATGGTTAGTGTCTGAAATAAATCCAAGGAGGTGACATGTGAATTTTGGCAGTTTTCTGCTCCCTCTGAATCAAGTGGTTTTTGTGTTTGAGTATATCTGCTGTGGCCTAAATCTTCTCACCCAGAGGAGGAGAGTCCATCCACTCACTTGAGGTTCTGCTGTCTTCGTTCATGGTAGAAAAGAATCATTTAAAACTTGGAAATAAGGCAAAAAGTTGGGCTGCATGCCCTTTCAGAAATCATACTGGGGAATTATTTAATGAAGTCGCCCAAGGACTGTTTAATTTTCTAGCAGAATGTATCTGTGTTTGGCTTTGCTATTTATTGTGTGATGATAACCAGATCTGGCAAAGTTACCTGTTAATTTGTATTTTTCTATCTGGTAGGAAAGATGACCCCAAAGGTTAGGGTTGTCTTGGCCTAGAGGGTATTAACTATCTTCTCATTTAACCTAGCAATCTTAATCTAACATTCTATTTTTGTTGTTGTTTTGGAATGCTTTTCCTGGGGGCTTCTATAATTGTTTCTTCACATGCTCTTGGAATCAGCTTTACCATCTAGTGGTTCTGTCATAAATTTGTGAGCTGAACAAAACCTTTGACACTTGTCCATTCTATATTGGAGTGAGAGCCATGATTTTACCATTTTAATAATTATACTTTGATATAGCTGATAGACCTCACTCAGCTCAGTCTCTCCCATCTCCTGTGATTACTTACTCTCTTGTTTTGCTGAAGAGTCACCTGGGAGCCTGTTTGGAATGCAGGTTCCCCAGCCCCTGCTCAGCCGTCTAATTCTGGGGGTTTAGCATGGAGCCTACTGCTAGACATTTTCACTCTGAGGCCAGTGGTCCTACATCGGACCCCTTGAGAAAGCCCAGAACTGGGTGGGGTGATGGTCCTAATGCCATCTTGGTTTTCACTGTTCAGAGTGGCCAGAATAGGCTGGGGTTAAACATCTAGGCCTTGGGGTGGACTGGAGTCCAACAGTTCAGTTTCCTAAACTTCAACCTTCAAGATGGTAGTTGATCTCAGATGTTCATCTACCCATTGGCTGTATCAGAGTGGGGGCGACCAGGGATCTGGAGGTGTAAGCTGAACCTCAACATATTGCCAATATGCATCTCTTTAGTGACCTTATAAAGAATGGCGTTTTTGTATGGTTCCACCTAATAAGTCCTTACTTACATGTTTCTAATTTGAACTTAATTTGGCAACCAAGTTGTGAATGACAATTAGGACATGGAATTTCCAATACTTGGGGAAAGTACTTTATAGCTTCCACAGATTTAAAGTACTAAAGCAAAAAAAAAAAAAATACTCTCCTCCCAGAAAAATGTACAAAGTCAAACTTTTTGCAGACAATCTCAGGGGGATTTAGGGGCTCAAAAGTCCATGGACTCCAGTTCATCATTCTTCAGGAATGGAGCTTTGCTGCCCCCTACCGCCACGTGGTTCTTAAGTTGGGTTTGCTCTCCTTGTGACTTGTCTTCCAGTCTGGAGCTCCCCAGGAGCTAGAACAGGCTGTCACCTCACACCAGCCGGAAGAGTAGTCCAATTCCAGGCAGGAATGGGGATTCCATATGTATTTATCTATAATTCACGTGTTGCAATGAACTACTGTTAGTACAGGGGGTGGGGGAAATTTTGTGCTTTGATGGAACATTACATTATCTCGTCTAGAGAACGCCCTTCGGGGTTATCATATTCTGACCCTAAGGAAGCGGTTTTTCAACTCTGTCCTGTAGATAACTTCGAGAAATGCAAAATAATTCTTGTTTTTAGAAATGCAAATGATATCCTGTGGGGAGAGGTTCACCTGACATCCGTCCCCCACAAACGAAGAAGCCAGCTTTGCCTCCATTTGGACATTCATTTAAATCTTCCTGGCCGGTGTCTGTGCTTTGGAGTCTCCTTTGAATGGTTTATAACATCCACCTGGTTCCCTCATTAAGAATTAAATAAAATATTTAACTTGTGTTCATTTGATTTGTGTATGAGAGTCATAGTTTGACTCGCTTTTGAAAAAGGCCAGGATCATATTAGATCTCTCAGATTCCTAACTGAGGTAGAGAAAGGTTGGCCCTTTCCTTGAAAGCTCATAGTCTGATGAAGGAGATGCTCAGTGTTGCCAGTAACGCTGAGCAATGGGGAAGAAAGCTGCGTCCCGCTTGCCACCCTCCCTTCTGCCCTCCTGCATTCAAACAGGTAGCAGCACCCTACAAGATAGAGCAAAGGAGTATGAATTTCGCCTCCAGCCTTCTGGGCTATTTTAAATCCTCAGATCTTGACTCAAGAGACAAGATCTATTCTGATGAACTCATATGGGTTCTGGGGCTACATTTTAACAGAAGACAGACTATCAGAACGCATCAAGATGCAGTAAAAGCGACAGTGTTTCAAACACATTTTGTCGCAGCCAAGTACGTATTATTTATTCATTTATCATCTGTCTTTCTATATTTATATATGTATCGACCCATATAATTTACTGTGGGACACGAACAAAAACAGCAACAAAAACCACAATAAAAACCAAACAAACATTGCAAAATGCAATGACCCTAAAGACGTAAAAGTCAAATTCAGGTCTATTAGCCTAGTTGTGTTCAGAAAAACTGCTTGCTTGCTTTCACAATGCCTCATTAGAATATCAGATTAGATTGGCATTAAATTCCCTTTCAGGCTCCTAACAGTTCTAAAGGAAATGATTAGTTAGCTTTAGCTTTCTTAAGCACTTCTGGTGGGGCTTTGTCTGCTTTATGTAGACACTCAAGTTAAAGGACGGGCCAGAGGGCAACTGAGCTGGGATTAAGAAGCTAGATCTTATACAGGGTTTGTTTTGTTCTGGTGGTTGTTGTTTTTAAATCCACCTCTGCCAATCAGGGTGGAGGAGCCAGTGAGAAGGTCCCGGGCAATGATGAGGATTATTTTTCAGGATTTGGGGGAACTGAAATCTCAGTGTGTGGTTTTTATGATTTAGTTTTCAAAAGTACAAATTTCTGTGAAGCTCAGACTTGCTGACTCACTTTTAAAATGTGCAAATCCGTACCCAAACCAGGCAAAAATTATTGTGATTATGCATCATTTCCTGACAAGATTACAATTGTCACTTCATAAAATAATCCTGCGACTGCTGGTCCCCCCTACAAAAGTTAATTTTAAAAATGTGACAAGTGTAACAAGACATCTCTAAGAATGGACGAAAAGTAAGATAAATGTCAAGAGGCTAACCCAAATTAGAAGTGGAGTTTAAAAACAATCTTTTTATGGCTTACTCTGGGATTAATAACGGTATTTCACTTTCAGAACTTCAAAAAATTAAGGTGGCATTTTGTAAAACACACGCAAGCTTTACCAGCTTTTATATCCCACTTTGAGAAATCCCACTTTGAGAAATTTGAGTCTCCTTTAGAAGAGACGGGTTGACCCACAGAAAGCTTCCTAAAGCTTTTTTTGGCACAGGATAGAGGCAGCCATCACTTAAGAACATATCTGGGGAGTTTGCTAAGGAAAGAGCGGCTGGGGTAGCCAAGGCCCTGGAGTTGGAGCTTCTCATTTATGTGCAGGGACTAAGTTCACGTCATTTCTGGCTTCATCTACTTGGTTTTCTCATTGGGCCTAAAATGGTTGTGGAAACATTTCTCTTTGGGCCTCATTTTATTTTGCGAAATACAGTTTTAAAAGCCCTAGGAAGAAACCACAGCCTAAATCAAGGGCTAGAATGAATCTTCATGTACCATTTTCTGGAAGAGCAAAATTTAATTGTATTTCATGTGTAAACTAGTGCCTGGGATCACTCCCCACCCACCAATATAGTGAGTTACAGTCTCCAAAATAAAACAAAAATAAAGCAAAAATCAAAGCAGTGTACTTATTTATTAAACACCCAGAATACCAATTATATTTTATTATATATATTTCATTTGAAGTAAGAGTACTTCTTTGGTAAAGCTATTGGTGCTATACACAGGCTGCTGGTAAGAGAATATCCACACCAGATGGGAGTGGGTAGGCAGGTCGGTCTGGCATTTGTTTTCAGCTACACTAATATTCAGTAAGGTGCCATTCAAGAAACACGGTTTTCGTCATACTCCTATAATCACTACTAAGACATTTTTTTTCTTTTTTAAGATTTTTATCCATTTATTCATAAGAGACACACAGAGAGGCAGAGACACAGGCAGAGGGAGAAGCAGACTCCCTGCAGGGAGCCCGACGCAGGACTCAATCCTAGGACCCTGGGGTCACGCCCTGAGCCAAAGGTAGATGCTTAACCCCTGAGCCACCCAGGCGCCCACTAAGACAGGATCTAATGTAAAATCTCCAAATGCCCTTGTGAGATAAATGTGAATCTATAGGCATAACCTAGGTTGGAAATAAGGTCACACTTATCCACTAAATGGAGTGGGGACCCTGTTTATCCCTCTGCCAACCCTGCAGTCCAGGTGCATTGACCTGTGGAGACCACCAGCGCCCCAGTGCTGCTCAGGGCCTTCTTCTTTGTTAGGCATGGTGATGGGGGGCGGTTGGAGGGGGCAGTAGAGGGTGCCCGCGGCAGTGAACCTGGGTAAAGCCATTAAGCTCTTCCTTCCACACATCTTGCTCTTCCACTGAACACTTGATTCTCGGTCTGTGATGAGCTGTCCCCTCCCATCTTTGCATTCAACTCCCTCTCACAAAACACTTGGAGTCCAGATGGATTAGGAAAACTGCTCACAACTTCTGTAGCAATAGTAAATTCTGAGCAACAGCAGGCTTTCTGGTGACACTCAGAGCACTCACTGCACGTGCTTCCATTTTTCAAGTCGGTTTTCATCCCACAGCTTGTCATATAGTTACAGATTTGTAATAGCCTCCCTTAGTAGACCCAAGCATTAAGAAATGTTACCCACTATTTAATGGTATCTAAATTTCAAATTCCATCCCACTCTTTACAGGTAGATAAACAGACACAAAGACAAAGAGAACGGACTTGCCCATGGTCAGGAGTAAAACCTAAGTCTTGTAGCTCCTGATTTAGTGGGATATATGCTAAATTACACTGTCTCTTCAGCCCTGTAGGAACATAATCCTGGAACACTGTGTAAGCAGAATGGGCCCCAAATTACATTCTGACCAGAGAAATTAATTGGATAATTCATCAAGTGTGAAAATAACATTAAAATACTCTGCATAATTGATCGAGGACTTTCAAATAAATCCATTATAAAAAGCATCCCTTCAGGCAAGATAAATAAGATTAAAATTCAGCATAATAGATTTACAAGTTGAAAACTAGCTGAAAGTAAGGACCACAATCGCAGCTACAATTCAAATATCATAAGTTTCCCCAAAGAGTTTAAGATGACTCGACTGAAGCTAATTATCTCAGAGAAATTTTTAAAAGAGAAGCCAAACTTGAAGTCTCATTAAAATTAACATCTACTAAGTGATAAAGCAAATGTTACAAAATGTTACTTGTAGATTCTAGGTGGTGGTTGTTCATTATACAATTCATCCAACATTTCTGCATGTCTGTAAAATTTCTTAAAGAAAGTACTGGGGAGAAAGGCAAAACCAAACCAAACCAAACCCATCTATACCGTACCACCTAAAGCTTGCATGACAAATTACCAGAAATTGGGTCAGTTTTAACCAGTAATTTCACTCGCTGTTGATTACTAAACATGTGTGTACCCTGCGCCAGGCACTGTGCAGAAACAGTGAACAGAACACCAGGTGCCTCAGTTTATTCCTGTGTGGACTGGAGTAAAACTGTCATTATGTGCTCCTAAGACTGGCAGCACTTCTTTCTTGGAATACAGGAATCCATATGCTCTTCTCTCCCCTGGCACTTCAGCTTTTACCTTGAAATCCACCTGCAAGAGCCTTGGGATAAACACACTCGACCTGTAGAAGCAGGGAAGCTCACAGGAGGCTCTCAGAAGCCACGGCTGGGAAGCAGAGCACTGCGGCTGTGCCCTGGTGACTTCCCCAGGAGGACATTCAGAGCTAGCTGCAGGCCTGGAGGGAGCAGAAGAGTCGGCCTCTCCTTCCCCTCTAGTCCTGGAGGTAGAGCTAGTGTCCGACTGAGAAAGTACTTTCAGAGAGGGGGAAAAAAAAAAAAGAGCACCACATCTCCTCATGTACAAGATGCTTGCCCCATCTAGAATTTTTCAGTATTTCATAACTTAATGGTAACAATTTTGGGGAGGAAAAAGCTTTAAAATCAACATTAAAGGTGTAGGTGACATTTAGAGAAACAAGTAGGCATCTCTTTGCAAACGTATGAAGGCTGTAATTGAATATTACAATCTACAGAGGTCCATCTAATTTGATTTCATCAAATCAACCTTCTGGGAAAGTTGGGATACTGGGAATTTGCAAGTGTCCATTCCCCATTATACAATACAATGGTATCAACTGTGAAACTTACTATAGCTTATCGGGTGAATCTGGAAAATTTAGAAAAAAATGTGTATTTTGAACGAAAAATACAAAGGGCTACTGTTCATTTTTTTCACTTGTTTAAGGCATTGCACTGCTTAGGCTTTGTGGAAGTAGGCATCACAAAACACACCTAAGGGTATTGTATATAAACGATGAGCATAATTTGAGGCAGGCCAGAAAAAAAAAAAAAGAGCTAGAGTAACTGAATTGAAGTACAGTGCTTTCAAGTCTTAAGTTAGAAAAACCTCTCTACTAATTAAGAGTCTTTTCTGGTCACCAGAGATCTGAGGATTCCCTGGATAAAGGAATGACAAGCATTCTCCTCTTATTTAAGGAGAATGAATTCTAATTGCATGCATAATTCATAATTCCTAATTCGTGCTTAGTTTATCCTAAAGACTTACTGGTACAGAAACAGTAACGGAGAACAGAATTTTATACCTGTCACAAAAACTGTCAGATATCATCCAACATCTCTAGATTAGTCCATTATTAGAGGAAGAAGCTCGTCTTTCATTCTATTTCACTTGATTCGTCCCCACAGTAAGAGCTGAACCACACTGTGGTATAGCCTGGAGCTGTCACTGCAGAGCCGGCCAAAGGGCCATAAAAACTACCAACTACGAATCGACATCCTTGTTTTCCCACAGCAAAATACAGGATTTGTGGTCAGCTCCTTCCAACACTGGCTTGGACATCTCTGGGAAAAGAAACAATTTCGCTATGTTTGAGAATGATGTCAGAAGATCAACACGTTAAAAGGTTAATAAAATAAAAATGCGCAGCACAAACACTTGAAAGCCTGTTGAGTGAAACCAGCATGTTTGAGTACGGCAGATTTGAAAAATATGGGAGACCAGTTTTTCCATATCAGGCTTGATTCTGAGTTGAAGTTGTAGCAAAAGTTTCTATTTGGAATGACAGTTTGACCATCGTTACTTTTGTATTCACAGTGAATGACCAGTGTTAAGTTCCTAGTTTCTTACAAAATGCGAAATGTTTGGGGGTTTAAAAAAATTGCTTCTTTGAATTAGGATGAGACCCAGCTGATGGGAAACTACATTTGAAGTACAGTATGATGTCAGCAAAAAACAAGGTAGAACAATTTCCTACTGGCAAAATCCTTTAATAAGCATTGTCAATGCTCTGGTTAGGACTTAATTTCTTAAAACAGAATTTCACGGGTGGAGTGGGCCTTAGAAACATCTAAAGCAACTTCTTATTTTACAGATGAGAAACCTGAAGCTAGAAGTTGAGAGTAGGCAAAAAACTGTTTTGGTTTGGATTAAGTAGAGTTAGTAGAAAAACATTAAACTAA
Organism: Canis lupus dingo; assembly: GCF_003254725.2. NCBI lineage: Eukaryota > Metazoa > Chordata > Mammalia > Carnivora > Canidae > Canis > Canis lupus. The sequence continues at coordinate 31,615,249 of NC_064260.1, read as the reverse complement.
CCAAAGCAGGAAATGACTGGCTTCAGTACCTAAAGCACAGCCATGCTTTTAATAGATATTTGACCAGGAAGCTTTTAAATAGCATTTCCTTTTTTGGTGGGGTTGAATGTTTTGTGGCAACATTTCTTTTTCCCTCTGATAAAATAGAGGTTTACTGCAGAAAATGTAAAACATATTAAGAAAGCGCAAAGAAGAAATCATCAAAAATAGTTCAGCGTATTTCCTTCAGGCTTTTTTCTATGCAGCAACAAAAAAGCCTACCATTTACTTTTTAAATGGAGCTCAACAATTATTCATTGAAAAACAATCAGTTAGCAGCAGCAGTGCAGGGCTCCCAACCTAGACGGTGGGGCTGCAAGGATTCTCAGGAGCTGGGTGGAAGGCACAGCAGCAGCTAGAGGACACCGACTTGCCAGGAAGTGAACTGGGAACCAGTGATGAGCAGGTGGCTGGAGTGGTAATTGTGCAGAACAGGATCTCTGCGTAACCTTTATTTTCGCTGTGTAACGTAAACCCATGAGAGCAGAGCAGGAGCCTAAATGTGGGGTAGAGAGGGAGGGCAGAGAGACAAGTAAAGGGAAAGGTCAAAGTGACACTTGCTGGGTCTGCCTGGAACCAAAACCCCTCTTCTCCACAGACAAGGTCTCTTGGCTTCCTCTTGAAATTAAGGCTCATCTTGGATGCTGGTCAGGGAGCTCTGATTCGGCCCCTCGAGAAAGATACAATTCCATCTCTCACGACCAGACAGCATTAAACAATCTTGAGTGAACAGCATAGCACGTGGGTCCTCTCAGATTCTTCTAAGAGCCTATATTAGCTGTGGGACTCCCTGAGAACACGATTTCACTATAATATTTAATGTCTATAGGCCTTAACAAATTAACGCCACAAAAATCACCCCTCCCTATTGGGAACCTTTAGCCACTTCCACACATTCCACATGACCCTCCTCAGCTACCTACTGTTGGACCAAAGCAACCTACTCAGGCTAAGTCCTGACACAACCACTAGGGCTTCCCACCTTGGTTTGATGACCTCTCATGTGTATCTCCAGTGACCTCCCAAATATTAGGAAATTCTGTTTTTAGGAAATCAGTTTTGTTCCATTTAACAACTACCAGAGAGTGTTTAAATGAGCTGAAAATTTCTGGCTCAGATAGCTCCTTTCACCACCGGGGAGGTGCCTTGTTGGCTGACTAGTTGAGACACATTTTTTACATTGGAGATTGTCCGTGTGCATCTCCTTATCCCACAAGCATTAAGCCACAGAGAACATATGTAAAGCTGTGGAATTCACTCTGCACCAAATGGACAAAAAGGGATGTATAGTATAATACTGGGCAGTTGGTACCCACATTGTTCTCAGCATTCTCAACTCTGGAGAAGATGCTACTTGTAGCCTCAAGGAAATACGTAAGCCAGATAGAATAAAATACTTAAACAAGAAGACAGAGTGTTTACACTAAATAAGTAAGGTAATATTTAGGGTTTAAACTAGTTTCTGAACATCCTTAGTAAACACCCTGGGGCAGGGGGATTGGAGTGAATGAGAATTTAAGCTTTCCAAGGATTAAGGCTCAAATCCTCTGAAATCCATACAAGGTCAAATAAAATGAGAACTCAGCTCCAGAATAATAATTCTCGCTGGCACCAGCACGAGGCAGTAGTGATTCTCAAGTTTAATATATTACATATAATATAAAAATAAGCTGAAGTTTTAAGGAATGTCCATTATTATTATTTCTAAAGGTTTGAGCTTTACTAGTCCAACCATGGGCTTTTTGACAATAAAACACACTGGAGCAAAAGCCCATGGAAGTACAACAAAGAGGTATACTAAATGACAAAAGAGCTGCTGCAATATGCCACAGGCACTTCGGTTTTTGAAAAAGCAGAGAACATGTAGATTCCCAAGAAAAACTGGTTCAGAGATTTGTAACAGGAAGAAGGGGTAAGTGATCTATTAACATTCACTGGTGAGGACTATATTTTTCCCACTTCTTTTTTGGTTTGCATACTACTGAGAACAAGGCAAGGAAAGACACTGCTTTCTCCAGACTTTTTTTTTTTTTTTTTTTTTGAACAAACGCAGGGATGCTATATCCCTGAATCAGTACTTCGTGGCTGAAAACCTTCCCTCCGGGGACTGCCCATATCGAAGCGGGTAGAGACCTCACAGCGTACTAATAAAGTATCATCCTTAATGAAGGTTCTTTGTCTTAGGGCTTCCAGATGCATAAAAGTCACGTAGCCAAAACCTTTTGGGTTCCGTGGGATCGTGGGTCTCTGGAAGGCAAGCAGCTCTGGTTTGGCATCCATTATCTCTTCATGGTTTTGCCTGACGGGCGCTTCAGATTGATCAAGAATCGCAAGGCGTATTGTACCCTGGAAGGGCCAGGGGAGGTGGCTATCATACTCTCCTTGCATGGTGTGGACAAAGAGGGATATATAATTAGCACAGCGCTGAGCAGTTGGTAACTGGAGGTGCAGGCGCATGCACAGTTTGTACCCAGGCTTCCCTGTGTAGAATCCAGGGCTGTGAATGACAACAGGTTTCTCTTCTTCCTGAGATTTCAGATGCATCCCGAAGTTGCCGATCTTCCAGATGTAGATCCCGTTGCACTGCTGTGCTTCTATTTCAGCAACTTTGTCCTCAAGGGTTCGAATATTTCTTTTGAGCTCACTTACATGCATGCTCTGAGTTTCCATTTTAGCAGTTAGCTCTCGGATTTGATGGTCTTGTCTTACAAGACGACCCTCTAACTGCTGAATGGTTTCTTGGAAATTCTGAACCTCTGGGTGACACGTGCTGGAAACCCGGGACACCGAGGAAGAATCATACGGCGGCACATCACGCTGAGGTACAGGAGCTAAAGCAAGGCTTAAACTCTGAACAGCCTGCCCCAACATTCTCATGTGTGACTGGGTATTCTCCTGTAGGTGGCGTGCCAAGTGATTCCTCTGCATCTAAAAATCAAGCACAAGCCTTAGGTTGAACTAGAGACTGTGAGGACCAGGAAAGGGACCCTGACAAGCCAAAGTAAAGGTTTTTAAGTCATGTCATCATTTCCCTCAATCCCCTACGACCTTTGGTCTTCATCAACTTCTTGATCCGATGAGATGATCTTGTCTCTTCACTCACTGAAAAAGTAAGGCTATGTGCTAAATACTCTCACCCTTCACTCAAAACCTCTCTCCCACCTATAAAAGTATTGGGATCTACACTCATCCTTTTCTTTTGACTCAGAGAGGACTCTCTGCTTGTCCAACATTAGTGCCTCACCTGGGCTCTCAGTGACACCCACCTTCTCAAGACCTCAGAGGTTTTGCCCAGTTATATCGCTTCTCCTTTATCTTCATAAACCTAAACCCTTTTCCCTCAGAATACATTATAACTTTCCTATTGAAAAAAAAAAAGTCACCTCTCAATTGATCTCGTCTCTTTTTAGTTAATCCCATTTTCTCCTTCTTCCTTTTACAACTGAGAGTACTCCATCTGTACTGTCTCCAATTCATTTGTTTTACAAAACTACTGCAAAGTATAATCTTTCATATCTTCACACTCATGTCATCAAGAACATTCTGTTACATGAAAAAATATTTATGATATAACTTTTATTACAAAAGTAAGTCATGTACATTACTGAAAAACAGAAAATGCAGATGACCAAAGAAAATGAGTTACCTATGATCTCATCTAATACCATTAAACATTTTGATACATTTCCTTCAAGTCTTTTTCTCCATGCATACAATACAGAATCTTTCCATAAAATGTAATTGGTATTACATACCATTTCTTCACGTTATTCTTAAAATTACTAAATGCATGATTATAAAAAAAAAAAGTCACATAAAAAAGCATAATGTGAAAGAAAGCAAAAGTGTAGCTGCCCTCTCCAGAAAGAATGACTTATCATTAATAGCCACTGATCTCTGGGGTGCCTGGGCAGTACAGTCAATCGGCCAACTCTTGGTTTCAGCTCAAGTCATGACCTCAGGGTTGTGAGACTGAGCCCCATGGTCTGCTAGGCTCTGTGCTCAGCAGGGAGTCTGCTTAAGACTCACCCCTCTGCCTCTCCCCCTGCACGTGCTTGCTCTCTCCTCAAATTTATAAATAAATCTTTAAAAAAATAACCATCAATCTCAAATATTTGACACAACTGATCAGTAGTCTTGAACTAATTTTGGAAAGCATAACAATACCACCGTTTCTTGCCTGGTTCACCAGTTTCTAATACGGTCTACTCGACTCCTTTGATGGTCTGCTTCTCCTTCCTGTACACTCACGCTATATGATCTCAATCGCATCTACCATTATCATCATGAACTACCTTCCCCAAATCAATATTCTGACTCAATTTCTCTTTGGAGCTCAAAACTCATATACAGTGCATGTCAGCCATATTCCCTTCCACTGGTATTCTTGACTCCACTATAGAACAGAATTTTCTTTGATATTCCAGAATTAAAAGAAAAAAACTCAACTTACCTTTACATGGCAACCAAAGGTACTGAATGTGCATGGAATTGGGGCTGTAGGACAGTCTAGATCATAATGATTAGGCATCTGAAACCAAAACAAAGGTTGAAAAATGGTTCTCCTTGCATATCATGTTCTAGTTTAATGAGACCACATTTGAAATAAAGATTTAAAAAAAAAAAAAAGATTTACATTGCATCAAAACAAAATCATATCTATGGATGCTTTTGCACAGTGCAGAGTTGAGTAGTTACAACAAAAACCAGGTAGCCTACAAAGATGAAAATAGTATTTACTTCCAAGTCACAGAGAAAGGAAAGGGCAACATCTCAGATCATCCCCCTAAATCGCTCAAAGTTCCAGAAAATGTTTCTATTGCTAGGAACTAACCCCCTCTAGTGGCATTTTAGAGAAAAGCACCTTACGATGGCAACTACAACTGCAAACTCCAGACTCTCACTGTGGTCCAGGCCATTTAATAGGGACCAGTTAACTGAGGTATGCAGTTAACTGGCTGCAGCCATTATTTCCCTCATGTTTGGCTCTCATAAATCTTACTTTCTTTTAACCAGGGCATGTTTTGGTTACTATGAGGAGATGCAGATGTTAGAAGGTATTTTAAGCACGTTAATAAAAGTTCTAAAGAAAGTTTCAGCCTTTGATTAGGGGACTCTAAAACATATTCTTTGAGGTGAGATCCATTTATGCAGAATCACATTCTTTGAAAGTGGTGCCAAATGCCCCTTAGAAATTTTGTTTGCCTGTATTCATAGATACTTCAAGCAGACAGCCAATTCTTCATTTTGCAATATCTGTAACAGCGGTCTGCAGAATTTTTTTTGTAAACGAACAGATAATAAGTATTTTCAGCTTTGTGGGTCTTATAGTCTCTGTCACAAGTATTCAACTTTTACCATTGTAGTACACTAGCCATATACAACAGACAGACTTGTGGGCATAGCTGTGTCCTATAAAATGTATTTACACAAACAAGCAGTGGGCCAGAATGGCTGGTGGGCTAGCCTGCTGATTCCAGATCTAGAATATCAACTTTCTTATCAGAGAACAGTGCGCAAGTTAGGGGCACAGCCAAGATCAAAACCTAGATTTTTCTCTTAACCTAGGGTTTTTTCCTATTTATTTTATTTTTGTTGGGTCTAATATATGATACATGGTTTCCTCTAAATATTAAAGCAGAGCAAAAAAGAAAACTAAGGTGAGACTTCATAAGCAGAAAGAAGTTTAACACCTTTAAATTAAGGTTCTGTTTTGGGGAAAAAAACCTAAAAGACTCTGTTAAAAGACACATGGAAAAATTTAGTCAAGTGACAGGTTTTGCTTGCTGCTACTTATTAAGGTAATCAATTATGATCTTTGGGTTTGCAGATTTCATGGGTATATAAATATTTAGTGACTAATATTCATATTTTGTGGGTAAACTCCCCAAATGTCAAAAGATAGCCATCAGGTGGAATTTTCCTTTCTCTATTAGTACAAATGTACAGTATTCTGTTATAACTACTACTTCTGATGATGCCCACTAACGACCTACAGCACAAATGAACAGGTGCTACTAATGTTGGAAATCTCAAAATGTTCCCACATGTCTCAGGGGCTACAGCTACAAATAATGCTCTGCTACTGAACAGACCTGCTTTTCTTGTTCATTGTTCTCTCACTTTCAGCTGATCTTTGGACACTAAAAATCCCTGTTCCACAGTGTGCAAAATATGTATTTCTTCTTTAAATGGAGATTTTTTTGGATTACTCACATAAACATGGATATTATGTTAATGTACAAATTTTAAGTATTTAGGCTGAATATTTTGTTCTTTCCGAAAGTACTATATTAATTTATGTGAAAACTTTTCAGTTTTACTACTACTTCAACCTGTATTCATTTTGCTTTATTGATTTAAATTCTCAATTAAAAACCTAACTCATTTCTTTAATCTATTGATGAAAATATTAATTTATGGAAGGGAATCATTATACCTGTTCTCTGATGAGCATGGTATTGCAGTATTCACAGATGACATTTGCCAAAGGACAGTTCTGGTCATGGATCTAAATTTATTAGAAAAATATTTTAAAAAAGCATTAGGAAATCTGAAAAAGTAAGAACAATCTATTTTTATAAAAAATAATTCACCATTAAAAAAATTAAGGACCTCAATCTGTATGAAACAGTAATGTAAGAATACTGTACAAAGGTCATTTTGTCTCCAAAGGGAGCCAGTATAATAAAGATTCATCTCGCTTTCTTGCTCTTTGAAAGAACACGAGTAGTATGTTAGAAAATCTTTAAAATTACTTTTAAACTGAGGCAGAGCATCTGCCACTAGTTTGCACAAAATTTACCAATAATATAATTCTGCAAAGGCTCTCTTCTGAAAATTTCTAGCAGCACCATGACAACTTGATTCAAACTCTTACCAGGACGGTTAAAAGAACATATTATTAGGGCAAGAGGCTTTGGTACCCAGGTTCTCATATGCCCCAGGAAGGTGAGCTTTGTGTTCCAGAATACAATGAACTTAGTTAATATGCTGAGAAGTAATTAAGCTTCCAGGTTAAGTCCACTTAACTTCATGAAATTTAGGAAGACATCAATTTACTCTAATTATGCCTCAGACTTCTCTACATGTTTAGCAAGTTAGCTAACTTCTTTTCGTAATTCATTAACTTAATGAATATGCTTGACCTTCTAAGAAAGTAGAGAAAATTACCAATATGAATTTGTAAGAAATAAAGTTTAAAGAAATCTTAATTATAAAAAAAACCCATAAATTATAGGTAGATGATTTTAATAAAGAGGACATAGGATAGGAATCCTGGACTACATCTTAGTGCTAGCCTTGCCACTGACTGTATTAACATAAAATTAACCTCTCTGCATCTCAGTTTCTGAGTGGAAAACTGCTCTATCATTATGATGTGGTCAAGCACCGTGATGTTTCTTTTTACAAGTAAAAGTGTTAATTGAACTATTACCTATGTAGAGAAAAGTGATTTTATCACATGGGTACAGCTCAATAAATTATCACCATAGGAACATACTCCGTGGTATTTAATTTATCCTCTGTAAAAGTTTTAACCACCCATTTTCCTTTTCAAAGAGGAAAGTGTAAGTCTGATAAAGTAATCATTCTACTTGGCTCCAATCCAAAATTGGTCATTAAAATATCACAGAGAAAAGGGGATCAGTATATGTCCTTCCTAGAAGCTTGTGTTACTTGCAGATCTACTACAGTGGTTAAGTAGTATAAACAATGTTTTCTAAGAAAGATATACAAGTATAAACCCAAAATTTACTTACCAAAATGGTTTACTGAACCGTCTTTCTTAAAAATCAATCTTCCCACCACTGGTAATATTGACTCAGATTTGGAGTAATATCCTCTTTTATACCCTCAAATGTACATTAAAAATCTTTCTGAAAGTAGTAGTGAAATTAATAAATCCAGGTTAGTACATACCTCTTTATCTTCGAATGCCATCAATGCAGCACAGTTCATGCAAGAAACCTGTCTCCTCGGGCACTCCTTGAGAATGTGAATATTAAGTTGGCATTTTTGGAAGGTACGTTGGCACTGGAGACAATTCATGAGAGCAAACTCACAGTGTAATTGGTGATCCTATAATAAGGAAAAAGTAACTGATCAGGATTTGCCAATCCTTATGAAATTTTCTAAAATAATCTAAGAATGTACTAAAAATCTATGAATGTACCTTCTATATAGATCTGGCTACTGAACCTGCTTTGTCTAGCACACACCATATGAAGGTCTTACTAAATTTATTTTTAATTTATTTTTAAAGATTTTATTTATTTTAGAGAGAGAAAGAAAGCAAGCAGAGATGGACAAGCGAGGAGAAAGTGAGGAGAGGGACGGACAAGCCTAACTTCACACTGAGCGCAGAGCCTGACATGGGGCTGGATCCCTCGACCCTGAGATCATGACCTGAGCCGAAATCAAGAGTTGGATGCTTAATGGACTGAGCCACCCAGGTGCTCCTCATTGAATTTAAATAATGGTTGTGAATAACAAGTTTATACAAAGAATGTGAATTCTCAGGTTCATGTATCCAGTTAGGGAAAGAAGTCAGATTTTCTGATTATCAATTTAGTACTGTGTCAAAAGGAGCATTCCTTCTTTAAAAGGAGATAAAGGTGGGCATGTTGCAAATACATTTTAAACACTAAATTTCAAATAGAACATGACCAATATTTAACTTCTTGTAAAACCAAGCTAAGAATTGTTTTATTTCATTTAAAAGCAATGCTTTTATCTGATTGCTTCAGCTAATCTCAAGCTGTAGGAGGACTCCATTTGGCTCATAATAAAATGTTTGATTTATAAAAAGAGGAAAAAAAGCATGGCTAGGACACTAAGATGATAGAATTTGTTGCTTATTTCAAGATGAGAGAAACAAAATTAAAAGGTTAACATATGACCTTTATATTTGAAATGCTCCTCTGTTTTATTGCAGATAATGTTCAACTAAAAAACTTACACTTGTAGCAGAATACTGACATCCTTCTTCTTATTAATTACTGGGGCAAAGTCAGAGTATATATGGAATAAGAAATTTATGGTTTCTACTCATATTTATATTCAATTATGAAAGAACTGGCATTAGTTCAGCAAGAATTTATTAACCAGTTATTATATGCTAGGCATACATAGGACACAGCAAAGTGCCTGTCCTCTGGGAACTGCCACGCATATATGCTAACTGCTAGAAAATAATTTTAATACCTCAAGATGCCTAAGTTCCATTTTGTGCAAACAACCTTCATTTGGACACTTCACCATCAGAGAAAGAATCTCCCGTTTTGCAAAATTGTCAGGAAACAGTTGATTTTCCAGGAGTATTTCATTGTCAACTGGGCATTTGTGACCTGCATCCCTAAAAAAAAGAAGATACATACATTTAGTAGATTTAAACAAAAATTAACGCTAGAAAACACAAACTTTATAATTCATCACATATAAGTTCTCCATTGATTATTTCCTATGGAAAATAATTTAACACATTTTATTGCATATCACCAAAATAAACGGTTCTCTTGTGGACAGTCTAATGAGTGTTCTTTACTGAAATGAATACAACTAGCACTATTTGGTAATCTATCAAAAACTATGTGGCATTTTAGATTTGGGGATAGATTTAAAGCAAAAAATGAGAAAACGGAATAGAATCATATTTTGATTGGCATGAAATGAAAAGTTAAGGGTGAGAATTTTGGCAGTCTGGCAGGCCTCTCTCCTGTTAGCAGCTGTACAACACACTAGTGAAACGGAACTAGATGTGCTGCTCATGGGCCAACAGCGTGTCTGTAGTGTGCGGCTCACTCATTAAGTAAAAATTAAACCAATTAGCACCCTACGTGGCCACATTTTTAGGCTTACTCTGAACAGTCATTACAATACTCTGGTCCACAGGCAACAGAAGGTTTCCTTTGTGTTTAAGGTACAGAGTAGGGGATCCCTGGGTGGCTCAGTGGTTTGGTGCCTGCCTTTGGCCCAGGGCGTGATCCTGGAGCCCCGGGATCGAGTCCCGCATCGGGCTCCCCGCCTGGAGCTTGCTTCTCCCTCTGCCTGTGTCTCTGCCTCTCTTTCTCTCTGTCTATCATGAATAAATAAATAAAATCTTTTTTAAAAAAAGGTACAGAGTAGTAGGTAGTTAGAGCACTTCTATGTCCTGATTCCCAGTGATTTATTTCAATATCTTATAATGGAAAAACCATCCCCAGGAAGGTTGGTTATCTGTCACTCCCCTTTAACTTTCTGAGATGTCTCAATCTTCACTGACAAAATGCGGCAGGTCAGGTAGGCTACTCAATCACTCAAATATTTGTTGAACACGCCCTATGTGTGAACGAGCAGTGCTAATTGCTCTTGCAGGTGGAAAGCTGCTACAAAATGGGGTGTGCTGTTAAAGGTCTTAGAACTAACAGAGGTGGGAGACATGGTCCTTATGAGGCCTCAAACACTTTCTAAGAAGCACAGAAATAGATGCCCAAACCTAAGTGATGGATAACTGAGAGAAAATACAAACAGCCTTACAGAGTAAACTGGAAACCACTCTCCACAGCATTAGCAATCACTGCAAAAGAAAATGGAGGGATCCCTGGGTGGCTCAGCGGTTTAGCGCCTGCCTTTGGCCCAGGGCGCAATCCTGGAGTCCCGGGATCGAGTCCCATATCGGGCTCCCGGCATGGAGCCTGCTTCTCCCTCCTCCTGTGTCTTTGCCTCTCTCTCTCTCTCTATATATATATGTCTATCATAAATAAATAAATCTTTAAAAAAAAATGGAATGGAACTGCAATACATTTCAATGCCCTGAATGACTAGAACAGATGAAAAAGTCCAGAGCTGTTCCTTTAAGAGCTTCAGAGTTAAAGTTAAGTGGTCATTTCTAACTTAGAGGGAGACAGGAAAAAAAAAAAAAAAAGGCTCAGACTTCCTTCTGTGGGTTTTACTTCCTTTTCAGACCATTGTCCCACTACTTGCATGAACTTTGCTATTAAAAAACTGCTGAAGATTAGCTACCTTCCTGGGATGTGTGACACTTGGTAAAATACTATCTATTTTTACCTACAGGAAAACCAACAATCCATTTTTATCGCCTATACAACTATATGAACAAAAATCATTATAAACAACAACAAAAACCGAGCCTTTAACATCACTCTCACGTACATTCTAAACCAGTGGTCTCAACCAGGACAATTCTGCTGCCCATGGGACATTTGGCAACGTCTGGAGACACTCTGGCTGTCAGAGTTAGGGAGCGGGGGATACCACGGCATCCATGAGCAGAGGCCAGGAATGTTACTAAATCACCCCAAAATAATTTCCCACAATAAAAAATTATCTGGCCCCAAATGCCATGTGAAGAGGGTGAGAAAACCTACTCTCCACAGATCTTACCAATTCAACAAAGGGCAACACATTTTTTCCCAAGAACTGACACAAGTTACATGTTCCCTTACAACTTAAACCAAGTTCCAAGTATGGAAGTGGTTACCCTAAATTCAAGTTTCATACTAACATTAATTCAAAAGCTCAAAGAGAAAAACTTGTAAGACTAAGCCAGCTTAACTGACTTAAGAATGATTTTATCAATATAACTATTTATTGAAAAACATAAAATCCCCTCCAATTCTTCATTATTTTTGTTCTGTATGGAACCCCTCAGTCATCCAAAAATATTCCTATTTCTGAATTATAGTAAAATGTAACTATTTCTTAGGAGATGAATTTGAATCACTTGTGGAAATCCCATCTACCTTCATTTGGTTAAAGCAACCATGATTTACTGAGCACCAACTGTGTGTCAGGCACTTAGGAAACATCAGCAGTAAAAGAGATCTCAATCTCTGCTCTCAAAGGAGCTTATCCTCCAGTTAAACAAGAGGACAATAAACAAATTATCTGGTATTTCAGAAGATGAAAAGTGCTAAGGAAGAAAGATAAGTAGCTTCAGGGAGGCTGGGAGTGGGGAGGAGGTAGGCATGCTAGGGTATAAATAGGGTAGCTCGGTTACCGATGAGGTGAGAGCCACACTGGGGGAAGAAAGAGTATGAGCTAAGTAATTAGCTGAAGTAAGAGTATTCCGAACAGGGAGAACAGTTAAAGCCAATTCCCCAGGGCAAGAGCACAGCTGACAGGTTCAAGAAACAGCAGAATGAACTGGTGGAAGGAAGGGGAGTGTAGTAAGAGGTGGTCAGAAAACAGACTATGAGCCTATCATGCAGGGCCTTTCAAGGACCTTGGCTTTTATTCTCAGATGACCTGCTGCAATGTTCTGAGCAGAGATGACATCATCTTCCTTATTTTACTAGGTTGTACTGAAAACAGTCTGGAAAAAGGAAGGCAAGGATAGAAGCCAGAGGCCTGTGAGGGCTGACAGTGATTCAGATGGCAGCAGTAGTGGAGGCAGCAAGGAGGGATTCGATTTTGGATAGATTATGAAGGTAGAGCCATCCACTAATATTTTCTTTAAAAATACTAATTATTTTAATACATCATATGTTAATTTAAATTAAATTAAAAAAAAAAGACCTACAAGAAAAAAGAAAAACTATTGGTTGCTTATTTTACAGTTGTCCATAGACACCAGGTAACAGAATTTAACATGGCTAAATTAAGAATAACTGATACACTTAAGAGTCAACACTTTTTGTATTGCTAAGATTATCAGATTCCAGCAGCAGCAGCATCAAAGGGAAATTTTTTCCAAAGATTTTATTTTTAAGTAATCTCTATTCCCAACATGGGGCTCAAATCCACAACCCTGAGATCAAGAGCTGCACACTGCTCCGACTGAACCAGCTGGGCGCCCCTAAGGCACATTTATCCTATATCATCTTCTTACAGCATAGAGACATCCCCTAGTCTGTAACAGAACTGCTCTAAGTAGAAATAGCTAATTCACCTGTTTATTTGAGGGCCAGGACAGGACAAAATAGAGTTACCTTTGATACAGTTCTTATGCTCAGGTACCTTACTTTTCCTCCCCAAGAGTTATTTGAGAGAGAGAGAAACGAACAAACACATGTGAGCAGGGGACAGAGGCCTTGAGTCTTTAGCAGACTCTGCACTGAGTGCAGACCCTGCCTTGGAGCTCGATCTCATGACCCTGAGATAACCGCCTGAGTCGAGACCGAGTCGAAAGCTCAACTGAATGCGCTATCCAAACGCCCCGCTCACCTACCTTATTGATTTGATGATGCAAGCTTTGCAGAACCTATGGCCACACGGTGTTTGCACTGCTTCCCGTAATGCCATCAAGCAGATGGGGCACTCATACTTGCTTTCCAGGGGTGGGTCAAACTCCACATCATACCCCTGGATCTCTTCCATAAAAGAGCTGGAGAGGTTCCCCGTGCTGGTGGTTCCACTCACACTGTCATCTTTCACTGCGGCGCTACAGGAGCTGGCCATGGCAGGACAGCAGTCGCTTTCAGACTGGCTGGATCCACAGCTGTTTTCACAGTTTAGCAGACTCATAGTAACGTGCTTATCAATTGCTCTGTAGAAATAGAGAAAAAAATGCCTTACCATACACACACACACGTCACTTATCTATGTAAGTTACTTTTTAGTTGATATACATTAGCTATGTTGGCATTATTTACAGGAGACTTTTTTAAAGTTCTTTAAGCTTTGCTTCATGGCTATGATCTTTTGAATTAAGCAGTTCATGATCTAGGAGAAAGACTGTAAGATTAAAAGAAGAAAAGTACCTCAACTGTAACACTTAGTTATATCATAATTATCTGCTTAACGTGTCTGTTTCCTGTGACTGAAGTCAAGAATTTTTGTATTTTCAGTACTTAGTGCAAATTTTTCTCATGTAACAGGTGCTCGTTAAGCATGTGCGGAGGAACTGAATTATGCTACTGAGGTTCCTTCAAGTATAAGGTATGACCAGCAAGCGGTGCAAGGAAGAGCAATGCACAGGGAATCAGGTGATCACACGCAAGTACTAAATGTGTGATTTGGGGCAACCTAACAATATGGATCTTGGTTTCATCTTTTAGATTTAAAATCCTACAAGTACTTCTAAATGTTCAGTGTGGGGATTTCTACGATGTAGAAAGAATGGAATTGAAAAAATATATATGTGTATATGTCCTTTTGCCTTCAGTCAGGTCAAGTGATTATGTCTCATTATTAATGACTGGAAAACCACGTGAAGTTTCATTTGCCTATGGAAAACTATTGCTTTCATGGGTAGGTGGGATGCCTTCAAATTCTAAACTGTTACAGTATTTATGAATTAGAAGCTAATGTCTAAAAGCAATTCATAGCCTATGTAACCAAGTCTCTGCTGCAGATTAATTACACCTGAGGAAAACCTTAATATGTTCCAGATACAGTTCCAGAAACAGAATGTAAGCTTCTGGTCAGTATGCTAGACATTTATCCCCCGGCCTGTCTCATTTTCATATGAAAATCCTGGCTGCCACTACACCAAAGAGTGGGTTAAGACAGTAACCCTGTATCTTTTACTTCCATACTTTCTTCTTTTACAGATACCTTTTTCTTCTCAAAAAGATCCACAAAGGATGAGGCACTGCTCTGGCTGAAGAGGCAGTATGTGAAGTGGTAAAGAAGTCAGATGCTGGAATTTGATGGTAGGGGTTTAATTCTTTTCTCCATCATTTGGTGTAGGACCCAGAAGAGTTATGTAACCTTCTCTGCTTCAGTTTCCTCATCTATAAATAGGGATAGTAACAGTACCCACCTCAGAATTACTGAGGATTAAATGTATTAGTTTGTGCAAAGCACTCAGAACTGCACCCGGAAGAATGCGTTATTATGATGTGCAGCTCTATATAGTAATTCAACAATTTTGTCGTCCCATTTTATGAAAGTGGAAACTACGGAGCATAAAAGGGTTAAGTAAACTTGCTGGAAATGGGAGGCAAAACCTGAAGTGTTCCCTTCTGGAACTGATACAAAGTAACCACAGACCAATTCCCTATCATTTAAAAAAAAATCCTAATGTTCTACCCAATCACTGTGAAGAATTCAGTCAGGGCCTTCTCACTATGTGAGCTGCTTTACAACAATATCCCCTAAGCCTCATTCCATGTTTTGGTTCAACTGCTCCTGGTTTGCAAACATTTTGGTGTGTACAATAGACTTTTACCAACCGCTACTTCAGTGATTCACTGGCTTTTACTTCTATTATTTTTGAACTTTTGACAAAGCACTCCCTTAACTAAACATTGTGGAATGTAACCACTGATAACGTATTCAGACTAAACAAATGAATAAATATTGTCATAAATTATGGCTTAAGCCCACATATCAGTATCTGGGTGTATATATTATAATCCAAAGAGGACACCGTTACATATCTTAGGGAAGGAGGGGGAGCATGGTGCTGCCCAAAAATGTGCTCCTCTAGCATCAACAGAAAGGGTCTAAAGGTCTAAGCTAAGGAAATCAACAAGGTATGTGAATCAGTCAAAATATTTTTTTAAGATTTCATTTATTCATGAGAGAGAGAGACAGAGAGAGAGAGAGAGAGAGAGAGGCAGAGACACAGGCAGAGGGAGAAGCAGGCTCCACGCAGGGAGCCCAACGTGGGACTTGATCCCAGGACCCCAGGATCACGCCCTGGGCCGAAGGCAGGTGCTAAACTGCCAAGCCACCCAGGGGTCCCCTGAATCAGTCAATTTTAAGTCAACAGAACATTCATTCACGGCAAAACACAGTACTCCTTTAGAGTAAGTTGATATAAAACAAAATACTGAGAAAGTACCTTTAACCTGCTACTAACTTTAGAAACAACTATTCACCCAAATCTATTCCTGAAATGCAAAGACTTGTAAACATGCTGCAACCGCCAAGAAGAGCTGCAAAAAGGTCAATTGTTAGGTCTTAACAATCTGAATACGGGGCGGCCAGGTGGCTCAGTGGTTTAGCACCTTCAGCCCAGGGCGTGACCCCGGGGTCCCGGGTCCAGTCCCGCGTTGGGCTCCCTGCATGGAGGCTGCTTCTCCCTCTGCCTGTGTCTCTGCCTCTCTCATGAATAAATAAATTAAAAAAAAAATACAAATACAAATTCAAGAGGCGTTGCACTTCCGAGGCAGTTTTCCTCCAGAAGGCAGGGACCTGAACACCTTGTTTTACCATGGAGGCGGCCCCCACCGGGTGGGCATCACACACCCGAGCCCGTCACAGCAAGGCCCCGGCCTCTCCAGTTCTGGAACCGGAGAAGCACCTGGGTCGGCGCGGCCTGCAAGTCTGCTCCCCAGGCGGCGGGCGACAGGTGCCCCAACCGAGCACATTCCTTCCTTGAAGTCACCAGTAGGCCTCCCCCCACCTCCCACCCTGTCCAACCTCAAAAATCAGAAAAACCCTCTTCTATCTTCCCATTAACGTATATATGCCGGGGGTCGGGTTCACACGGACAGGCTCCGGTTTTCCTTACCAGTTTTTCTCGTTTCTACCCACCCCCCCGCCCCCGGGGGCAGCGAGACGCCCGTAAACCTGTTCTCCCGAAAAAGCACGCGAATCCTATAGCGCACACTGGAGCTGCTGATACTTTAGGTGCTTTCTGTTCACATTCAAGACGCTCCTAAGTCTCAACACCCGGAGTTCCCCTAGAGCCAGATACTAGGAACAGCTTTATCAACCCGGCGTCTGGAACAATCTCTACGACTGCCGAATGCAGGGGCGGGGGAGGAAACATTCATGTCATCTGAACCCTTAAAAACACACACACACACACACACACACACACACACACACACACACAACTTGCTGCCTGGGACCTCTACCGAGTTCAACGGGGAACCCAAAAATAGCATGACAGTGACAGGGAGCGATGGGAGCTTACAAGGTTTGGGGTCTGTTTTGTCTTAAAGGCCGGTAAAGTCCAGGAGGCAATTCAGGGAGGGAAGGGCTAAGGACGAGGGGGGCTGGTAATCGCTGGAAGATGGGGGGAAGGGAGGGGGTCCCCGCAGGCAGGGGGAGCAGGGGGGAGGGGAGGGGGGAGGTCCTCACGGGCTGAGGAGCAGAGGGGAGGGGGTCCCCGCAGGCGGCGGGAGCGGAGGTGACGGGCGGGGGGGGGGGGCAAGGTCCCCGCAGGCAGGGGGCAGGGGTGAGAGAAGGGGTGAGGTCCCCGCAGGCAGGGGGAGCAGGGGGGAGGGGAGGTCCCCTGCAGGCAGCGGGAGCAGAGGGGAGGGGGGAGGTCCCGCAGGCGGGGGGTGGGGGGTGGGGGCAGGAGTGAGTGTTGGGGGAGGTCCCCACGGGCAGGGGGCAGGGGGCAGGGGGTCACGGAAGGTCCCCGCGGGGAGGGAGGCAAGGGACAGGGGGGAAGGGAGGGGTGAGGTCCCCGCGGGCAGGGGTGAGGGGAGGGGGCAGGGGTGAGGGGAGGGGGAGGTTCCTGCCGCGGGGGGGGGGGGGGGAGCAGAGGTGAGGGGGGCGGTCCCCGCGGGCAGGGGACAGGGGGGAAGGGAGGGGTGAGGTCCCTGCAGGCAGGGGGAGCAGAGGTAAGAGGGGAGGTCCCCGCGGGCAGGGGTGAGGTCCCCGGAGCGGGGGTGAGGGCGGAGGTCAGATCCCTGGTGCCGGGGGCAGAGGTGAGGGGAGGGGGGAGGTCCCCGCGGGCAGAGATGAAGGGAGGAGGAAGGTCCCCCCCCGGGGGCAGGGGTGAGGGCGCGGGGCCGGGGTGGGGGGGGGCGCCCCGCCGGGCGCACGCGGGGAGGGGACGAGGCCGCGGCCGGGGAGACGCGGGGCGAGGACTCACCGCTCGTCACGGCTCGGCTCCGCGGGGCAGCTCACGGGGAGCGCGGCGGCCCGGACGCCAAGCGCCGCCCCCCCGGCCGCTCCAGCCGCGACCCCGGGCCGCCCGGAGCCCGAGCCGCAGCCGCGGACGCCCGACTTCCGCCTTCCGCGCGCGGCCCGGCGGCGAGGGGCGGGGTCGCGGGGCGGAGCCGGAGCGGCGGGCGGGGCGCGGGCGCCCCCTGGCGGCGGTCCTCCACGGGCCGCGGAGCCTGCGCACTGGGGCGGCGGGGGCGCACTGGGGCGATTCCCGACGATGCGCAGCGGCTGGGGGCGGGGGCCGGGGTGCAGGGGTGCAGGCGTGCGGGGTGCGGGGGGCGCCTCTGCGATAGCCTCCCTATCCAGGCCGGGGGAGCTGGGTGAGGCCACCTGGCCTCCGCGGGTTCCGAAGTCCCTCCGCAGCTCCGCCCTCCCGGCCACGGAAGGCCCCGGGGACTGAGAACCCCTGCAAGGGAGCCAAGCCTGTGGGTCACACATTGCGGTGAAAGCCCTGCCAGTGACACCATCCTCTTCTCTGTCGCCGGCCTGAGAAAGCCCTCGTGCGCGTCAGCGCAGGCACTTGCAGGAGAGCCACCCAGGGTTTTCATCCATCTCTGGGAAAGCGGCTTACGCTCGCCTCCAAGGGGAGGTCTTGGGGGGCAGCGGCCACACTTTTTTGAAATCACTTGTAAGGGACACGTGGGCGGGGAGGAAGATGCCGGCTAAGGTGGGGAGCGGGGGCGGGCGAGAGCAGAGGGGCAGGCCAGGGCTAGGTCACGCAGGGTCCTGTGATCCATGCAAAGGTGTCGTATGAGGAGGGAGGACGTGTGATGTCATGCATGGGAATCCCTCCGGCTGCTGCGCGGAGAATAAAGACCAGGAAGGGGGCAGCGGTTCAGCGCCGCCTGCGACCCAGGGCGTGACCTTGGAGACCCGGGATAGAGTCCCACGTCGGGCTCCCTGCATGGAGCCTGCTTCTCCCTCTGCCTGTGTCTCTGCCTCTCTCTCTGTGTCTCTCATGAATACATAAATAAAATCTTAAAAAAAAAAAAAAAAAAAAGACAAGGATGGAAGCAAGGGCAAAGGGTAAAAAAAAGAAGATTGCAGTGGGTCCGGGCAAGATGCTGACTTGAACTGGTGGGTACCAGTGGATGTGATTTGAAGTAGGCAGATTCTGAAATGCGTTTTAGCGGGGAGAGCCCCATGTCATAGGACTGGCTGACTGGGTGTGGCCTGGTGATTCCAAGGACTGTGATATGTTTTTTTAAAGATTTTATTTGTTTGAGCCTGAGTGAGAGGGCATGTGTGCACCAGTGACAGAGAAAGGCGGAGGGAAAGAAAGAAGCAGGCTCCCCGCTGAGCTGGGAGGCCCGCTCAGGGCTCAGTCCCAGGACCTCCAGGGTCATGACCCGAGCCAAAGGCTGATGCTTCACTGACTGAGCCACCCAGTGGTCCCAGGTCTCTGATGTTTTTGATGAGCAACTGGGTGTGTGGAGAATGAGAGACGACCAGGTTGGGAGAGAAGAGAATCAGGAGTTCTTTGTTCTATCTGCTGAGGCTTGACTTGCTTACTAGTGTACATTTAGGGACATTTAGTAAATTGCAAAAGTAAGGCCTCTGAGGCTCAAGGGAGAGATCAGCCCTGGAGCTGCAAATTTGTGAGCCACAGCCATACAACTGTTTGGAATCACCTAAATGATATCACCTGGGGAGACTGTACTAAGGGAAGAGATGCAATGTGGTATCTGCAGTGTGGACAAAAGCACCTTAGAGTCAGAATCTTTCTCATGCCAGGGGCAGGAAGGGCGAGACAACAGATATGTGAATCTTCAATAAAATTACAGATCAAGAAGGAGTGAGTCAATCAGAAGAATAGGAATTAGATGTGATGGAGTGTAGAAAAAGATCAGAGATCCAGTGTGGCATTCCCCATGTACATTCTGTTTGGGGGAGGAAGTGCCCTGGATCAAGCTCTCCCCTAGTCTTTTATTTTCCAAGACAGGAATTTTGGAAATGGCCTTATGTCATTAATCTGTGACATCCCTGGGTGGCTCAGTGGTTTGGCTCCTGCCTTCAGCCCACGGTGGGATCCTGGAGTCCCGGGATTGAGTCCCATGTCAGGCTCCCTGCATGGGGCCTGCTTCTCCCTCTGCCTGTGTCTCTGCCTCTGTGTGTGTGTGTGTGTGTCTCGTGAATAAATAAATAAAATCTTAAAAAAGAAAAATCTTTGAGTTGTAGAAGCAACGGCTACCAGGGGCCAAACAGCCAACGGAACACATGAAGGAATGTTATCCAATAGAAGATTCTGGCCTCGGAATATACTTCGAGTTTAGTAAGTTTCAGGACAGCCCTCATCAATTCTTTCTCCCTGTCCCCCCACCCCCATTCCACCAAAATTCCAGAGCAGGGATAGGAGGAGGTAATGAGGAGTGAAAGTGGGCAGCAGGGAGCTCAGAGAGAAGGCCAGTGAGGTGTATGGACGAGTAGATGTGTAGGGGAAGGCTCCGGGGGTAACTTCAGACAGTAATAACAGGTTTGGGGGCTATGCACTTGACTCAGGCTACTGTCCAGGTTGAGAGCAGACTCTGAGCCATTAGGAGGCAGAAGTTTAGTTTTGAATCTGCTTTGCAGTTTCTAGAAGTTCCCAAAATTGTCTATGGCAGGGGGGCCTGGCTGGCCCATTCAGAGAAGTGCAAGACTCTTGACCTCAGGGTTTTGAGTTCAAGCTCTGAGTCAGGTGTAGAGATTACTAAGAAAAGTAAATGTACTTTAAAAAATGGTCTAGGGCAATGAATTTTCTTTGGTAAAGCCAGTCTACTAGCAAGAACTAAAAATAACTTGCCCTCCTCCACCCTCTTCCCAAATCCCAGTCCCAAACCTAAACTTTTCATGGGTACATTCATTTTTCCTGCTCTTGGAGAAAGGAGGGGATCTCTCTCTCTCTCTCTCTCTCATTTCATTTGGGAGAATGGGGGATGGTGGGTGCATGTCCAATGCACTGGGGCCGGTTTTTCCCTTGTTCACCACTTCTCATCAAGCAATGTTGAAATGATAAGTTGACCCAATTTACTGCTTTCCTTAAGGGAAATAAAGTACCAGCCAGAGGAGGTGAGTATCTGATATATTTGGGAGTTGTATTTTTATTGTAAATGAATTGCTTTTTGTCTGATGTGTGTATATTTGTTTTTTTGTGAGCTGTATCAATGTATAGGCACACTGGGAATAAAAAAAAAATCAGTTTTTGAACTGACAGGGCTAAGGGTCAGGATAATTAATCAGGATAAAATAATACCCTATGTCTTGGTGCATTCTCTCTGGATATATTTTAAAAAATTACCATCAAGAAAAATCACCCAAAAGTTGAAATAAGGCAAAAAGAAGGCTAGTATCCATTCAGTGTCATTTGAAAAACACGTTTGCCTAATAATTCTTTAATTATCCATCGGAGAATTTGCCTATGTTTGACTTTGCTCTTTATTGTTTGATTAGAAAGCAGACACTGACGTTACATGGTAACTTACAGATTTCTGTCCAGTTAGAAAAATAACCGCAGAGGTTAATGCACAACAGGGTTCTAACAGATTTTGTATCTAGCAACCCCATAAGTTCATTTCAGCATTCTTTTGACCGACTCTATACAATCTCTGCTTCTCCAAGTCTTCTCTGAACCGGCTTTGTCAACTTAATAATTCCCCTTAATTGATTGAATAAAATCTTAAATATAGAGCGGGCCGGATGGCTCAGTGGTTTAGTGCTGCCTTCAGCCCAGGGTGTGGTCCTAGAGACCCAGGATCGAGTCCCACATCGGGCTCCCCGCATGGAGCCTGCTTCTCCCTCCGCCTGTGTCTCTGCCTCTCTCTCTCTCTCTGTGTCTCTCATAAATAAATAAATAAAATATTTTTTAAAAATCTTAAATATGTGTTCATTCTATATCTGGTAGTCTTGTGTATAGTTTTTTGAAAATCATACTTTAACGTTATGACATTCCTATTCGACTCTGCTTCTTTCCAGTGTTTACAAATGCAATGAATTGCTCAGTCGGATTTGTTTTTTAAGATTTTATTTATTTATTCACGAGAGACACAGAGAAGCAGAGGGAGAAGCAGGCTCCACACAAGGAGCCTGATGTGGGATCAGATCCCGGGACCCCGCTATTACAGGAACATGCCCTGGGCGAAAGGCAGGCGCTAAACCGCTGAGCCACCAGGGATCCCTGGATTTTTGCATGTTCCATGGCTACCCATTTTAATGGGATAATGTCGAACCCAATCTTAGGACTTCAGGATTCTTATAGAAAACTTTATCCCTGGGTGGCTCAGCGGTTTAGCGCCTGCCTTTGGCCCAGGGCGCGGTCCTGCAGTCCTGGGATCAAGTCCTGCGTCGGGCTCCCGGCATGGAGCCTGCTTCTCCCTCCTCCTGTGTCTCTGCCTCTCTCTCTCTCTCTTTCTCTCTCTATCATAAATAAATAAATAAATCTTAAAAAAAAAGATAGAAAAAGAAAACTTTACTCATGGTTCTGTAATCCAAAACCAAAAATGTATATATAAGCTTTTGGCTTATCTGAAATTTGGACTATATAGAGGCTTATCATTTAGCAAGTCTGAGTTCAAAAGCCTGATTTGTGTAAGTTCCTACAGATGCTAGATGCGAAGAAGTTCACACCAGCAGTGGAGAGCAGAGTACCTGAGGCAGAACAATAACAAGCATCCCGAACTGTGGCTTGAGCTTGCTTGCTGGAAAGAAGAGGACAACTATTTCCAGTGTTCCTGATTAAAATTTATAATATAATTTTCCAAAAAGGCAATTAAATAAGCAATGATTAGTTTCTTTGAATTGCCCACAATGTAGTTGAAATAATGCCTTTTATGCAACAGAATTATTTTCAGCAATTGTGTCTTTTCACTGCAAATGTATTTCAGATACAGTATGAGTCAAATAGTCTTTTGTGGAACCAGGCTGAGGAACTAGTCCCAATTTATAACATTGCTTTTATAGAAAACATGTATTTGGTTCCAAACAACCAAATAAAAATGCTTCGGGGAGAATATGCAGTTCTTTTATAGATTGGGAACAGCCTACAATGAGGTTTATTATGATGATAAAATTAAGCAAAATTAAAAGCTGTTTTACTAAAAGGGAATAAAGAGAAAGTGTGTGTGTGTTTTGTTAATGCTGTCACACCTTTTGGTTTTTTTAATAACACAAAGTAGGACATATTCCAGGTTCCTGAAGCCTTTGCCCATGTTTGCCTTTTTCATGTCGTACTATTGTTAGTACCTTGTGATTGTTACAAACAAAATAATTTTCAATTTCAAATTCATCCACCAAAATATACTTTTACCCTAGTTTCTCCCAAAACAGAACAGATTTCTTTCTGGATTTTTCTAAGTAGAACATTGCATTAATGAAGAATGGGACTGACCACTTCCTTAAAGTAATTTTTGTGGGTTTTTTTTTTTTTGAAGATTTTATTTATTTATTCATGAGAGACACAGAGAGAGGCAGAGGCAGAGGCAGAGGGAGAAGCAAGCTCCACGCAGGGAGGCCGATGTGGGACTTGATCCCAAGGGCAATGGGATCATGACCTGAGCCAAAGGCAGATGCTCAACCGCTGAGCCACCCGGGTGTCCCAATTTTTGTGTTTTGAATGACAGCTAATACTCTACTGCTTTCCTGAAGGACATTCTGCTGGGGGTCCAGCATTCTAATAATTATGGTAAATTCATAATAATCTTTGACAATTTGACATATGCACACTGGAAGATTTCCAAAATTTTTTGAGGGTGGTGGTGAAGGTAAATTTTGTGTGAGGCATTTATTAAAGGTCATCTACATTTTTTTGTTTTCTGCAATCGGTGAACTAGGGATATCAACAGTCAATGCCAGAAATCAATGAACCAGAGATAATTTTAGCCATGACCAAAGAGGCATGTTTTCTGATGGGAAATCCCTCAGAACTAAATTGGGAAAATGCCAAATATCATATTCCCCCGAGAGGAAATAAAGTGTTAGAAATTAGAACAAAACTGGAAACTAAAATGATTCATCAGCTTTAGTTCCGTTGCTCTTAAAATAGTTTATATTTATTTCACTTCTTATATCAAGCATTTCCAATGTAATTAAAATGACTCAAAATAATGTTAAAGAATGTACAGTTTCCTGTGTATGGCTATGCCTATAGTAAGTTAACTATTCCTCAAGGTTATTTTTACTATATTTGCTTTTATAATGTGTCAATGAACTTTTGTGCATGAACCTTTGTCCTTAATTTACACTATGACTTTAAAGTGGATTCCTTCAATGGAAATTGATAGGTCAAAGGCTATGAATATTGATTACCTCTGTTACAAGTAACTTTACAGAAAGATTGTCAATCTGTTTTCCAACTCAGTCAACTTTCTTCAAGTAACCATTGTGATTAAAAAAAAAAGACCAGCTTAACATTTGAAAACAAGGCCTTGCTATTTACATAACCTACATTGGAAGGCAGTGCTGACCTGCTAGGAGTTCAGGGTCACTCTACCAGGATCCCTGAGTTCATGAAGGTCACAACGCTTTTGACATAAGTACCATCCCTAGCCACCTCTAAGATTGCCCATGTTTTTCGCAGACATTCCAGTGGGGAAGATGAGACCCACGCATGTTCGGACTAGAAGGGATGGTGGAGGTTGAAGCCATACATTGGCAAACTTGAAAATGGCTAAAGGTATTGATGATATGCATTTGAAAAAGTGTCTAGTCAGTAAAACATTGAAAGCTTATAAAAACTTTATGGCATTTATCTAAGAAAGTGGAAAGGAGCCACTGTTTGTGTAGGCGAGTAAAACATTAAAATTCCTAGTATGGGTCAAAGTTCATAACTATTGATTATTGAGGCCTGTTTTTCTCATCACTACTCTCTTTAGAGCATCTTATCTATTTGCTTATCTTTCAGAAATGTTCCATGTTGGTGCTCACTCTCCCTCTTTTTCTCTCCCTCTCTGAATTATTGGAGAGTTTTTATTTTATTTTTTAATTAAAAGTTAGGTGCAGACATTGTTATATGTTATCCCTCAATACTTGAGTATACTGAGACCAAGGACCATTATATAGTCTCCTGTATAGCTACAATACTATTTTCACACTCCAAAATGTACTGTATACAATAAATATTATCCAATGCACATCCGTATTTAAATTTCTGTCAGTTGTCCCCCCAAATAACTCTTTAGAGCTATTTTTCCTTTCTACGCAATCTAAGTTGGCAATTACTTGTCAGTATATAATCTTTTTTTTAAGCTTTAATCTTGAAATAATTTATAGATTTCCATGTGATTGTAAGAACTTATACAGAGAAATCCCATTTACCTTTGACCTGGTTTCCACAAATGATAATGTCTTGCAGAACTACAGCATGGTATCACAGTAGCCTGACACTGATACCTAATACCATCAAATACCAAATATTTCCATCACCAAAAAGATCTGTCATCTTGCCTTTTTATAGCCACCCTCACTTGCCTCCTTCCTCTATTCTCCCTGGAAACCACTAGTCTCTTTTCAATTTCTATAATTTTGTCATTTTAAGAATGTTACATGAAAGGAGTTGCATAGCATGGAAACTTTTGGATTGGAATTGGCTGTAAACATTACTGTACAGGTTTTTGTGTGAACATAAGTTTTTATTTCTCTGGGTCAGGTGTTCAGGAGTGTAATCATGAAGTCATATAGCATTTGCATTTTAGCTTTTTAAGAAACTGCCAAATGTTCTTCCAGAGTGACTCTACTCTTATATATTCCCACCAGCAATGTAGGTGTGATGCAGGTTTAGAGCAGTTATAAATATCTCTTCCTAAAATTATTTTTACATATTTCATATTTTCTTTTTTTATATTTCATGTTTTCTTTTGCATTTGTTAGATATTCTCCCTAAATGCATATTCTTTTAATTTTCTTTAAATATTGTTCTATTTAAAAAAGGAACAGAAATACCAGAAAATGCTGGGGAATACAGAGAAAACACTCAAAGTTATTTTTAATTCTCTGATGTAGAGATCCCATCTATTAACATTTTTGTGTCTATCATTTTGGTCTGCCTGGAATATTTTTATGTGTTTTGTGTGGAATACTGTGTGTTAGTATTTTTATGTATATTATTTAATTTTTTAAAAAGATTTTATTTATTTGAGAGAGAGGGAGAAAGAGTGAGCATGAGGGGAGGAGCAGAGGGAGAGAGACCAGCAAACTTCACGCTGAGCGCAGAGCCCAACGCAATGCTCCATCCCATGACCCTGAGATCATGACCTGAACCAAAATTAATAGTCTGATGCTTAACGGACTAAGCCACCCAGGTGCCCCACGTCTATCCTTTCAAAATACAGATATTTATATGTATATTTTACAAAAATGTTATCATGTTGTTACATAACCTACTCTCTTCACATAATAATTCTAAACATTTTTTTGTTTCATTCAATAGCATAATTTTAATAGTTTCACCTGTGAAAAATGCTCCCCAGAGATTTGTTTTCTTTGTTATGAATCCAGGAAAATTATCACACTCCAGGGCAGTCATTTCATATGTAGTCACTTCACTAAACTTTTAATCATTCTTATACTTTTGCAATTTATTCACTGAATTTTCTAAATAGGCAACCATAGCAAAGAGAAATAATGGTAATTTTGTCTTTTCAGGGGCGCCTGGGTAACTCAGTAGGTTATGCATCCGACTCGACTCTTGGTTTTGGTTCAGGTCATGATCTCAGGATCCTAGGATCAAGCCCCATGTTGGGCTCCGCTCTCAGTGTGACATCAGCTTGGGATTCTCTCTCTCTCTCTCCCTCTGCCCCTCCCACTTACACTCTCTTCCTCTCTAAAATAGGTACATGAATCTTTAAAAAAATTCCCCCCCCCCAGAAAATGTAAAATAATGGTGACTCTGTTTAGTACTTTGTTGCTTTCTTCCTCCTCTGGTTTATTTATTTATTTATTTATTTATTTATTTATTTATTTATTTATTTATTTATAAGATTTTATTTATTCATGAGAGTCACAGAAAGAGAAGGAGGCAGAGACACAGGCAGAGGGAGAAGCAGGCTCCATGCAGGGAGCCCAATGTGGGACCGGACCCTGGGACTCTAGGATCATGCCCTGGGCCGAAGGCAGACACCCAACCGTTGAGCAACCCAGGCATCCATCCTCTGGTTTTTAAACGGGGATGCATCTTCTCTTTCATTGTTGAATAGCATGTTGGCTGGTGGTTTGGTTTGGGATCGGAATCTTTATTATTGATATCGAGATAAGCATCACTTTTGATTGAAGTGATCATATGTATGATACAAAGTATATTTAATTACTAATCAATTCCTAATATCCAATCATCCGAGGAAAAATCCCACTTAAGTGGAATAATTCTACTAATGCAGTGAGGAATTTGATTTGCTCATGTTTTATTTATTTGTTCATCTTACTTTTTGTCAGGTCATAGTAAAAGGCTTATGCCTGATTCACAAATGTATTTCTAGCTTTTTAAATAATGTGAATAAAATTTATATGGCATTATAATTAGCTCTTCCTTAGAATTTTGAAAGAATTCATTAGCTAGAAAATCATCGATTCCTGAAGATTTTTTGGAGGTAATTTTTAAATATTTATGCTTCCATAACTGCTCTCCTCAGATATTCTATTTCTTAAGCAATTTATGGTTAAAATTATATTCTCCAGAATCTTTCCACATTAGTAAGATTTTGCAAATTCACTATCAAATAATTTTGCATGACATGATAATTTATTTTTAAAAACCTCCCTTGAGGCAAGGAACATCCTAAGAGCAAGGGATACAGCAGGTACAGATAAGCAAGAGCCTTGCCTTCACGGAACTCATGCTCTAGTGAAGGGAGTGAAAAATATTTAACAAACAAATAAGAGGATATCAGATCATAACAAGCCCTCTGTTTAATTTGCTCACTAAAAATTTCTAGTCTGCTTTCTGGCCACAGAGAGTTTTGCTGCTCTTCCTGTTGGATTTAGATGTGGCCATGTGATTGCTATCCCAGTGAAATGTGGACAGAAGTCATGTGTCACTTCAGATTCTGTAACCTGCCACATGGACTCTTTCCCTCTACCATGACAGCCACCACTTCTGCTGCAAATTATTGAGCACAGGAAGTCACAAGTCCCAACTGGTATCAAAGTTTGGGGAAAGAGACTCTCCTTCTTGAGAGGAGTTGCAAAATCACATTGCCAAAGGAGTAGATTCAGGTAAGGGTGAAAAATTGTGAGCATTTTGCAATCAACAGACAGCAATTATGCTCTGCTTGGATTTTTAAGTTTTCCTCTTTAAAAATCTCTTTCATTTTTTTCCCTTAACATTTAAAAATTTTTCAGTGGAGTACCGATTTCAGTTGTATTTAAAACAAACCCAAGTACGACTATTTTGATCTGTTTCTATCCACAGAACACTCCGGGCACCAAATGTGTGGAGGTTTTTTTTCTCCTACCAACCAGTTCTGCTGCTTTCTGGGCACCCACTGGGTGTACTACAATTAAATTCAATTCTGATGCTAACTACTCAGCGTTGGCACAGACCCCACAGTTCTGCAAGACTGCCTCCACTTCAGATGTCAGTCCAAAGTGTGGGCAATCTATACTTGGGACTTACCAGCTACGAAGTTGGGAGGTTTCATGACCCCCTCCTTATATTTTGCTAGAATGGCTCACAGAACTCTGAGAATCCTTTTGCTTAATATTACTGATTTAATTATAAAGGATACAACTCAGGAACAGCTGGACGGAAGAGATGCATAAGGAAGGTATGTGCAAAGGGCCAAGAAACTTCAATGCCCTCTCTAGGCATGCTGCCTTCCCAGAACTTCCATGTGTTCACTAGCTCAGAAGCTTTTGAACCCTGTTAGGGGTGGAGCTGAAAGTTCCACCCCTCTAATCACTTAGTTGGTTCCTCTGGCAACAAGCCTTCATCCTGAAGCTAAACAGGGCCCACTGAGAGTAACCTTATTGGCATAAAATCAGATATAGTTGAAAGAGGCTTAAAATGAATAATAAAAGCTGTTCCTCTTAACTGGATCACTCAGGAAATTCCAAGAATTTTAGGAGCTTTGGGCCAGGAACCAGGGACAAAGATCAAATATATTTGTCTAATTATATCATAATATCACAAATACATTTAGACCTACAAATTTCCATTTGAGTAAGGTTTTGGGTATCCTACCAGTTACCACACATTGTGGTGGTCTTCTTTTTTATTATTCTGTAAATAGTCTAAAGTTGTAGTTTTTCTTTCCGTTTTGATCTACTAGCCATTTAAAGTTATGTTCTAAAATTTTCAAATCATCAGGATTTTCTCTTTATCTTTGTTATGAGTGACTACATTATATTTTGATTGGAGGACATGTTTCATATAATTGTGTTGCATCGAGATCAATTATTATATGGGCAATTTTTGAAAATGTTTCATGGATGCCTGAAAAGAAGTTGTGGACATTTTTAAATTGTATGTAAAGTTTGAGATATATCTGTACATAAATTCAAACACATTAATTAGAATACATGAAGTCTTGAAGTACACACACATATCATTTATCATAGAGTAGTATGTTAAATATCCTATTACAAGCAGTTTCTGTCCATGTATCCTCTTTTTTGTTTTAATTATTTCAATGCTTTGTCATTAATATATGAAAGATAATTATTGTTAGTTCATCATTTTAGATTATGTATAATTTAATTTCTGGTCTTTATCAAGCATTCATTTAGATCTGCCTGATTAAAGTGGATCCCTATCAAGTTCCTTTATTCTGTGTCAGGAAGCAGGAATTTCTGTCCCCTTCAAGGTCCTTCTAGCCAGAATAAGAATCAAATTGACAGGAGACAGATTAACAGGGGAAAATCAAATTTAATAGCATTCATCTGGGGAAACCACATGGACAAGGAAATTCCAGAGATAGGTAAAATGAAGTATATGTCATTCTGAACTAAGGAAAAGGGGGTTGGGGTCTGGGACTTCAAAGGGAAGGAATACAAATTATAGGAAGAGGACAAAGAGTAACCACTTGGTAGACAACTGTTTGCTGGGCCACTGGGGAAACAATGGGACATAGAGGACTTTGACCAACAGGTCTTGATAGGTTCCTTCCTATCATACCTAGTTCATATCATAATGTAATTATCTATGGTGATAGCTTCCTTCTTGCAGGAGGTTCTGTATCTAAATTCTTTTTAGAGGGCTCCTGGATGTCTCAGTTGGTCGAGCATAAGACTCTTAATCTTGGGGTCATGAGGTTAAACCCTGCATTGGGTGTAGAGCCTAGTTAAAAAGAAATATTTTAGCCTAGTTAAATAGTTGAGAGGGAGGTAAAAAACCTTTCCTGACCTGCTGAGTTTTTATTACTTTTTCACTAAAATTATCTTCATGCTAAAGTGACCCATTTTGGGGCAGCCTGCCTTTGGCCTCTACATCTGATAATAGAGTTAATGGTTAAGTGATCTTGTCTTTCACATCTTGGGGAAACTAAGATAACAAAGAAGTACAAACAAGTGTATTGCTTGTCGTGATCAAAATGAATGTATGACACTCACCTATCAAAAGGGGAGGATTGGATTAAAATACTAAATTTAATTATATCCTATTTATTCAATTATATTCTATTTATAAAAATCCCAGTTCAAATGAAATACTATTAGTCAAACAACTCAAATGGCCACCAACAGTAAATGCTTAAGTAAATTGCGGTATGTTCATGAAATGGAATACTTTATTTATTTATTTATATTTTATTTTTATTTTTATTTTTATTTTTTGAAATGGAATACTTTATAGCAATGAAATTGAAGCAGAGCTGGACACAATCCTCAAACATTAAGATGAATAAAAAAATGACAGACAGGAAAAAAATTTATTACTGTTTAATTTATACAGCTTTCAAAAACTTGCACCCAGGGATGTATTCCCAGACAGTAAAAGCATAAAACAAAAACAGAAAGTGTTTGCTTTAAGGCATGATCAAGAAGGGACACAAAGGGACATTTAAGGTTGGCAGTGTACTATTTCTTAATTTGAATTGTTGTTCTGTATAAGCATTCATCAGACTGCACATACTTTTTTATTTTCTTTTTCTTTTGCACATAAATTTTTCAACACATGAATCGAGCATTTTATTAGTTTCCCATGGTGCTTAATAAATCATCACATATTTAGCAGCTTAAAACAACATCCATTTCTTATCTCACTGTTTCTTTTAAAAATTATTTCATCTTTAACTTTTCCCCCCAGCTGTATTGAAATATAATTGACTCGCAACACTGTGTAAGGCTAAGGTGTGCAACTTGTTGATTGGGTGTATTTTACATCTTGCAAAATGTTTACCACCATAGCATTTGCTAACACCTGTCCCAGGGCATAATTTTTCAACATAGAAAATTTACCATCATGACCACTTTGTAAGTGTACAGTTCAGTGGTGTTGACATTTCACATTGTTGGGCTGCCATCAGCACCATCCACCCTGGAACATTTTCATCTTCCCAAACCGGAGCTTTGTCCCCATTAAACAACTCCCATCTTCCCCATCTCTCCAGGCCCCAGCAACTACCATTTTACTTTCGGTCTCTATGGGTTCAGCTCTTTTAAGTACCTCATTGAAGTAGACTCCTACAGTATTTGTCTGTTTTCTTGTTGGCTGTTAGCCAGGGGTGTGCTCTCAGTTATGAGGGACTGCCAGCCTTTCCCTGTCACGTGAGGACAGCTGTGGGCCTTCTCAGTGAGGAAGCCTGATTCTGCAAACCAGCAAGGGAGAAAAGTCTCTCTCCTGGCTACTAAGGTAGGGTCTTATGATGCAGCATACTCAAGGTGGTGACGGCCACCTTTCCCATGTTCCCTTGCTTAGAACAAATCACAGTTTCATCTGAATTCAAGAGGAAGAGGAAGAGATTTGGACGTAAATGTTTTTATGCACTCTTCTGTATGATTACTCTATTAATAACCCTCTTGCCCTGTTGGTGGGAATGGGAACTGGTGCAGCCACTCTGGAAGACTGTGTGGAAGTTCCTCAAAGAGTTAAAAATAGACCTGCCCTACAACCCTGCAATTGCACTGTTGGGGATTTACCCCAAAGATACAGATGCAGTGAAACGCTGGGACACCTGCACCCCGATGTTTCTAGCAGCAATGTCCACAATAGCCACACTGTAAGGAGCCTCGGTGTCCATCGAAAGATGATGGATAAAAAAGCTGTGGTCTATGTATAGAATGGAATATTCCTCAGCCATTAGAAACAACAAATACCCACCATTTGCTTCGACGTGGATGGAACTGGAGGGTATTATGCTGAGTGAAATAAGTCAATTGGAGAAGGACAAACATTATATGGTCTCATTTATTTGGGGGAATATAAAAAATAGTGAAAGGGAATAAAGGGGAAAGGAGAAAAAAAATGAGTGGGAAATATCAGAAAGACAGAACATGAGACTCCTAACTCTAGGAAACGAACAAGGGGTGGTAGAAAGGGAGGTGGGTGGGGGTGACTGGGTGACGGGCACTGAGGGGGGCACTTGATGGGATGAGCACTGGGTGTTATTCTATATGTTGGTAAATTGAACACCAATAAAAAATAAATTAAAAAAATAAAAAAATTAATAAATTAAAAGGATAAAATAGCACAGATAGGTAAAAAGATGGCGATTGTCTACCTACCTATCAACTATAGTAAATTAAAAACAACAAAAACAAAAAAACCAAACCAATGCAGGGCAGCAATGGTTATCCCAACCATAGTGGAAATCAAAGAAAAAGCATCACATAGAATAATGAAGGTCATTTTATACTGCCCATATTTCATAATTTTTGTTTTGCAAAGGTAATTTTTTTCCATGAATGAATGGTTTTTAAGATTCTTTATTATTCTTTAAACTTCAAACTTTTAAAAGCCTGTGTCTTGGAAGAGATCTCTATTTATTATCTTTATCAGAATATGGTGATGAGCTCTCCTAAAGCTAAAGCTTTGCTTAATGCTGGAAAACGGATGTCAGTTCTATCTTGGGTAATGCTTTTATTCCATTTGGTTTGACTGGATTCAATTAACTTTGGGGGAATGCCACCATTCTTGGGAATTCATGTCACCATTTCATTTGTCCCAGAGTATCTATCCCTATCTTTTTTCTCTTGTCATTTTCATCTCCTTATTCATGTCCCATGTGATCAAGAGTGTTTCTCCAGTTTTTCTTCTGTATCACCAAGTTACAAATTTGTCTTTTGTAGCATCCAGTGTATTTGTTTTATGTCTTCTCACTGGGTGTTAGTTTCAGCGCCCTTCCTTCTTATTTTGGCTTATCTCCTCATCAAGGCCCCTTCTTGTTCAAGAGAGGCAGTTCTTTAGGGGAACAAAAGTAAATAAATATTTTCCCATTTTTCTTCCAATTCAGAAAAAGTATTTTCCACTGGATTATTTGGTCATCAGAAAGCTTTTACTTTGTGCTGTTGAATTTCTTCATAGATCTTATATTGATTTTAATTCTATTGTTGGTCCTAGAAAGAGGAGAGTTCTATGTAGAGCAAGTGTTAAAGAATACTTATGTCAGCTTCAATCAGAACTCTCAGATCTACGCTTCCTGGGGCTACCTGCAGGTTCAGCTTGAGTTTAAGGCTGGATCTATCTTGGTGGAAAAACAATGCTGGCTTTCTTTCCAAACATAAAACTCTTCAACGCAAATACACAGAGACTCACATTGAAATAGCTGTTACTTGATTCAATGAGTTCTTCTTTTTAAATTTTTATTTAAATTCAATTAATTAACATATAACGTATTATTGATTTCAGTGATTCACCAGTCATATAATGCCCAGTACTCATTACATCACATGCCCTCCTTAAATGAGTTCGTATTTGACAGCATAAGAAGGCAAATAAGGATAGGCACCTGGCTTATTGTATATTTGCAGACCCCTCCTAGTTTCATGACATTTTTTTTTTCATGTGGTACAATAAATACATTATCACTGGACTCAAAATAAATCTATGTGCATCTAAAGCTGCAGTTGCAAAGAGGCAGAGAGGATTTTAGGAGAGCCTTTTGAGGGGCTCTTAACTTTGCCCCTTGGCCTGTTTTTCTGGTTAATGCAATGCTGCTTGCCTGGAATGGATTTGTATTCTTGCCTTTGGAGTCAGCTTCCCAGATACTTGAACAGCTGCTTATCTGAGGCAGATCCTCTGTTCTGCTCCATGCTCCAAGGCCTTTCTTCTTGGAGCAACCCTGCTCATCAGGGCAGCTTCCCTTCTCATCTTTAAGTTGGACAGTATCCCTGGGGCCTCAATTCTGTCATCCATGGGCTCTCCCTTTTCTCCTTCCCTTTTCCCTTCCTTTCCCTCTACCTCCTTCCTTTTGTTTTCCTGTTTTCCTTCCAGCCAATTTTTTTCTGCAAAAATTGAAGACTAGATTGAGACTCTGTGATGGCCTCAGCTGTGTCCCTCAAAATTCATATGTTGAATCCCTAACACCCAATGTGACTGTATTTGGAGACAGGGCCTTTAAAGGGGTAATTAAGGCTACATGAGGTCAAATGAATGGTTTCTAATCCAATAGGACTAGTGTGCTTACTAGGAGAGGAACAGGCAGCAGGGACACATGAGCACAGAGAAAACACCCTATGGAGACACAGCAAGAAGGCAGTCCACCAGCTGAGGAGCGAGGCTGGAGGAGAATCCAGACCTGATGACACTTGGGTCTTAGTTTTCCAACCTTCAGAACTGTCAGAAGTAGGTTTGCATTTAAACCACCCTGTCTATGGTTATTTTGGTATGTGAGCCCTAGCAGACTAATACACGCTCCATCTCCCCCGTCATTTGGCTCATCAGTAGAGACTCCTGGGGATCCTGGCATATGTCTAATTTTTATCCCTAATATCTGATACTGCTGAGTTTTTCTTACATTTTAGATTTTTTATGGGCCTTTTAATGGGCATTGGGAAAAAAGGGTCTGCTTGGCCTTCCCTTAATCTCCTCTGAAACTTCACATTTCTTATGATCTCTCACATATAATTTAGCAGTTATGTTCTATCTTGTTCCGTTCATTAATAACAACAGCTTTAATATCATCTGCCCAATTAACCTATAGCTTGCCAGCAGCAGGTTATTATGCTCTGTAATTCCTGTCTAACACCCAGCTACACTTAAAAATGCTGGAGGGTTGGTGGGTTGATTTAAAACCTTGAAATGGATCCAGGGCACAGGGATCTTCTTGATCCTTTCCGTTTCCTAGGTTCAGATGGTAAATCCCAGTTCCATGAGGAGGGAGGGTGGGGGGACTGGGCCTTTTCCCAACAAATATAAGTTCCAAAAAAATTTGGAACCCTCAATTCTGGTTTCCACATGAAGCGATGTGCTGGTCTGTTGTTTTCCTTGGGGACTTAGAGGCAGATGTAGACAAATAGCAGGTGAGGGGGAAAGAGCTGCTGGAGCAGGCTGAGGCTGTAAACAACCAGAGCTATATTAAGAAAGGTCTTGCATGGGCAGCACTGGTCTGGATGCTGCCACCCACTGGGCATTTCCTGAATCGACCTCAGTCAGCTGCTCAGGGACAGGTGTGGAATGATTTGAGGTCTTGGAGTTGGAAGGAGACTTACCCATCCTACCTGCTGGTGTTTTAAAGTCCCGTTGTGGTACCTGAAATGATTTTAGGTCGTATACCAGATGATTTTAGGTGGAGACATACTCATGTTGGGTGCGCGTGAACAGTGAATTGCTTTTCCAATTTTCTTTCAGTCTTTTTGATCCCGGAAAGGAGAAAAGTATCTGTCTGGTGCCGGTAGACTTTTGTACTCCATAACCTTCCTTTCTAACAGAGAAAGCATTTTCTCTCCTACGTTGTTTTTCGGCTACGACCATTAGATAATAACATATGAATGTCTTTCCTCATGTAAACAAGGTGACTTCCCATAGAGACAAATATTAAATAATAGTGCAAGTGATATTTGAATAGGGCAAAATTTGTGAAGGTAGTCCACAGTGAAATTGCTGGCATCCCCTCCTTTCCTTTGCTTCTTTTTGTTTTAAGATTTTATTTATTTATTCATGAGAGAAACAGAGAGAGAGAGAGAGAGAGGCAGAGACACAGGCAGAGGGAGAAGCAGGCTCCATGCAGTGAGCCCGATGCAGGATTTGATCCAGGAACTCCAGGATCACGCCCTGGGCTGAAGGCAGGTGCTAAACTGCTGAGCCACCCAGGCTACCCTCCTTTGCTTCTTTTGTAATCTTTCACTGAGAGGCTGAGTTGGGATAATTGGGATCATTAGTTGGTGGTATCTGTTATGACCAGGATGACCAAAGGGAAGGAGAGGCTCCCCTAGAAGTAACCAGAGCTTGGCATCTGGATGGATCTTCACAATGGCAATGCCTGCTACACAGAGATGGTCTCCTAGCAGCCACTCTTCCACTGGTCAGCAGAAGAGAGAAGAACAGTGCTGGAAAAAAGAATATAAAAGTTTGGGAACGTAGTCTCTGTGGCTTTAAAAGGCACGAGAAACCAGGGATTTCCGGTCATATCAAAGGGGCATATAAGCTGTCTGTGCTGTGGGGAGGCAACAAAGCTTGCTGTCAACTGTTGTTGATCTTGGGGTCTTAAATAATATTTTGGATTTTCCCTTTCAATCCATCAAATAATTATTGTTACATGTTATATACTTCAATGTAGAAAAATATGAAAAATAGAAACTACGTATAAAATCCCTATGCAGAGCAGTTAGAAATCTCAGGTGTGCAGGTAAGTGAATTTCTTCATTTTCAGAAGCCAACTGACTCACCATTAGGAACTCCCATTCAATCCAAAGGCAGGCAAATTAATCGAAACAGTGCCTCATTTTTCCAGTCATTTCAGATGAAAACAGTCAATCCTGTGTTTTGTCTCTGGTCCTCTATCCTTCTTCCTTGGTGGCACCTACATTTCTGACATTATGGCTTGGAGATGGAGAGTGGGGACCTGGCTGACATCTGCTCAGGATCTTGGGAGTGGATTTCACATCCCAGTTTCTGCGGACATAACTCTTTTTCATCATTGGTCATCTGACTTTGGTTCTGTTTCTTCCTCTCAACTGTCTGCGTCCTTTTCAGACTCCAGCCTCAGAGAACCCATGGCCTTGTATATCTAGCAGTATATACAATAATGGAAGAAATATATATATTATATTATGGAATTAGATATGTATATGTAAAATTATACCTATATTAAGGAATATTATGTACATTATATATCATTTCTATCATATATATATATATATATATATATATATATATATATATATATCTCCTTTCAAAACGTTTCCCCCTTCACTTTTGAACTTAAATAAAATACTTAGTCTTTTCCCCTTAAGATTTGGAAACATTCCTTATTCAATATCACTTTAAAAAACTAAACTTATTTTGAATCTACAGATTTACATAGAGTTGTAAGAAATAATCAAGATTCCATGTACCCTTTACTGTTTCCCTGAATGGTTACATTTTGCAAAAGTATAGTGAGATATCACAAGCAGCATATTGACCTTGATACATCAAGATACAGGAGTTTCCAACACTACTAGGATCTCTTGCATTGCCCCTTTGTAGCCATACTACTTCCTTCCCACCTGGACTCCCTCCTTCACCCTTGGCCACCACTAGCCTGTTCTCCATTTCTATAAGTTTGTCATTTCACGAATGTTACATAAATAGAATCATACAGTATGTAAACTCTTGGAATTAGCTTTTTATTTATTTTTTAACTCAGTATAATCTCTGGAGATTCACCCAGGTTGTCTATCACTAGTTTGTTCCTTTTCATTGCTGAATACTACAGTGCTGATATACCACAATTTGTTTAATTATTCACCTGTTAAAAGACATCTGGACCATTTCTAGTTTTTGGCTATTGCAAATGAAGCTACTATGTGCATTTGTGTACAAGTTTTTGGGTGAAACTTGTTTTTATTTCTCTGGGATAAATACTCAGGAGTGCAATTTTTGGGTCATAGGATAGTTGCATATTTAGATTTTTTTTAAATGGGTCTTTTAAAAGATTTATTTGTTTATTTTGGAGAGAGAGTAGGAGGAGGGGCAGAGGGGGGAGAATCTTTAAGGAGCCTCCTGCTGAGCTTGGAGCCGGATACAGGGCTGGATCCCATGACCCATTGAGATTAGGACCTGAGCTGAAACGGAGAGTTGGATGCTTAACCAACTGCATCACCCAGGTACCCCTTTAATAGACTGTTTTTAAAGAACATTTTCAAATTTATAGAAAAATTGAGAAGCTAGTACAGAGAATTCTTATATATCCCTTATCTAGTTTCCTCTATCACAGTATAGTTTCCTCTATCAGTATATTTGCCACAAATAATGAACCAGTAAACTTCCTTTAGCCATTCCTTCAGAGGAGTTACAGTAGGCTGAATGGCGGCTCCCACAGTTATTGAGTCCTAATCCTTCGAGCCTGTAAATGTTATTTACATGGTAAAGATTTTGCAGATGTGAGCAAATTAAGGGTATTGAGGTAGGGAGGTTATCCTGGATTATGCAGATGGCCCCTGAGTGCAATCATAGATGTTCTTTTAAGAGCAAGGCAGGGAGATGTTTGACGTAGACTGAAGAAGAGAAAGGGTGACCACTGAGGCAGAGATTAGACTGATGTGGCCACTCCAGTGGAGTTCAAGGAATGCTGCTCTGGAGACCGGAAGAAGCAAGGAACTGATTCTTCAGTCCTTCCCTGGAACCTTCCAAAATTCAGAAGTTACTAGAAGAATCTAGAAGCTTATCTCCCTTTCTGAAGACAGCCGTATTACTACTTTCTTGCTTATCTTTCCAGAGATATTTGATGCATATACAAGCAAAGTATGTTTGCACATATTTCCCCCCTCTTTTTAGCATGTACATTGTTCTGTTCCCTGCTTTCTCCCCACTAACGAGAACTCTTAGAGATTGTTCTGTATAGTTTCTTTTTTCCTTTTTATGTGTTCATTATATTCCATTGGAAAGATAGATTAGGATTCATTTAACCAGTGACAATGTTAGTTGTTCTCAGTGTTTTATTATTGCAAACAGGTATTAATGAATTTTGTACGTCTATAATTTTGTTTGCATTCCAGTATATTGGAATATCCCTGGGATAGGTTAGTAGATGTGGAATTTCTAGGTCAAAATATTGGTGCATGTTAGGGACTGACTTGTGTTGCTTTGAAATTCATCTTGAAGCTCTAATCCTCAGTGTGACTATAGTGAGAGATAGTGCCTTTACAGAGGTAATTAAAGATAAATGAGGTCATAAGGATGAAGTTCTAATTCACTAGAACTATGTCCTTATAAGAAAAGGAAGGTATACCAGAATGCACACCCAAGGAGAAAAGACCATGTGAAGACCCAGCAAGAAGGCAGCCGTCTTCAAACCAAGGATACCAGCCTCACCAGACACCAACCCTACTACAATCTTGATCTTGGACTTCCAGTCTTGAGAATTGTGAGAAAATAAATTTCTGTTATTTATTCCACCAAGTCTGTGGCATTTGTTATGGCAGCCTATGAAGACTGTTACAGTGCATAAGCAATTGTGACAATTATTGCCAAATTACTGTCCATGAAGATTGACTTATTTGTATTTCTTCCAGTCTCTGCTCTTTTGCTAATGGACCTTTACATTATTTTTAACTGTTCATAAAAAGACAGTGCTACATGAACATCTTTTAAAATAATTTTTAAAAAGACTTTTAAAAATATTTTATTTATGTATTCACGAGAAATACAGAGAAAGAGGCAGAGACATAGGCAGAGGGAGGAGAAGGCTCCCTATGGGGAGCCCAATGAGGGCTTTGATCTCTGGACCTGAGGTCATGCCCTGAGCTGAAGGCAGGGGCTCAACCATTGAGCCACCGAGGTGCCTCTAAAAAAAGACTTTTAGAAGTAGGTTTTTTTTTGGCTTTCTCACTAATAATTTTATACCTGATCAAAAGACAGCCAGATACCTGCCTTAATCAGAAACCCAAATTGGACCCAGTTATACAAAAACGAAAATTTAAAAAAAGGAATTACTGGCTCTTATAACTCAGGAAAGTTTGTAATCTTTGTGTTGCCCGCCAATAACAGGAGAGGATCTAAAGTTTCAAACATTTCACTCATTAAATTAAACTTACGATGTTACCCCAAATTTCCAGGAAGCCATGGTTTCTTAGAAGATTCACAAGGCAGAAGAAAAGATCCATGCATATGTTAGCGAGGACTTGTTATGGTTTTGTGGGACAGAAATCCAAATCAACCTAGCTTAAGGAGAAAATGGAATTTCTTGGCTTTTATAATGGAAAAGCTTATGAGGTTGAAGCTTATTTCAGGCATAGTTGGATTCGAGAGTTTAAATGATGTCATCAGTTCTTTCTTACTGCCTTTCCCCTTCTCCTGCCTACTTGGATTTCATGCCCATATAGATTTTGTCATAACGCAACCTGATCGCCTTGGCCACTACAGACCTATGAAATCCTTTGGGTGCACAACCTTGGAGAGAAGAGAGTGGCCCCTTTCTCTCAATTGTTCATATCCATCTCCCAGAAAGACTTTGCCTGTGAGGGTCCTGTCACTGTATTTAAGGGATTGAGAAATTTGATAGTGGAATTGCCCTTGGCTCAGTGAAGAAGGTAGCGGGGTGAGACTGACCACA
Source organism: Canis lupus dingo (assembly GCF_003254725.2). Lineage (NCBI taxonomy): Eukaryota > Metazoa > Chordata > Mammalia > Carnivora > Canidae > Canis > Canis lupus. The sequence goes on along the minus strand of NC_064260.1, from coordinate 31,574,819 downwards.
ATGTTAGAGTCACTATAAGTCGGGGAGGAGTTGGCCTCAGTTGGACAAGACAGAAAGGAACTGATGGCAACCTTCTTATAGAAAATAAAAAATAGTCAGGATGTTACTTGCTGAAAATCCAACTAGAGCAAAAGGATTTAGTTGGATGATTCAAAAGGGTAGTGATTTTAGGCAATGATAGCTTTAGGTTGTTCCTCAAGCTATACACACCCCGGTGATAGGAAAGTGGCATTTTTGGAATTGACAGCCCCCATCCCCTTTGGTGAATATATATGGATATCTGTAGGTCTCTCTGACTTCAACTTTCTAAGTTTGCATTAATGAGTATGTTGATTTTCTAGGGCTGACATAACAAACCACTACAGACTGAGTGGCTTAAACACCAGAATTTATTGTCTCACAGTTTTAGAAGCTTGAAGTCTGAGATCAAGCAGAGTTGGTTCCTACTGAGTCTGGTTTGCTCTCTCCTTGTCTGGCCGTCTTCTCCCTATGCCTTCATTTGGCCTTTCCTCTGGGTGTGTCTGTGTCCTAATCCGTTCTTATAAGGACACCAATGCTTTTGGATTATGACCTTATTTTAATTTAATTACCTCTTTAAACACTCTATCTCCAAATACAGTCACATTCTAAGATACGAGATATTAGGAATTCAACATATGAATTCTGAGGTGACACAATTCAGCTTGTAACAATGACCAACCATCTCATTTTGGTTAATAAATTCTTTTCATATTTTAATATCTGTCTTCAGGTTTTGTTCAGCCTGGAAATTATTGTATTTTCTCCTCTTGATGTGACTTTTCACATCTTTGTTCTGATTTGTTGTGGATTGATTTTATAGTATAACTCTAAGAAGGCAAACTTAATTCAAATTTTTTAGAGGGTGGATATTTCTCCAGTATGCCCAGTTAGCACCCAGTATTTATTAAATGCCTACATAGCATCAGACGCTGAGCCAGGCATTTTCCTCTAATTATCTAATCTTCATAAGGATTCTGGAAAGTGTTACCCATTTTTACATAGGGCTAAACCGAGAAAATCACCACTCCAGTGTGGTTATATGAATGGTTTAAGGTCACAGAACTACATGCAGGTGACAGAGCAGAAAACACATCTCATATCTCTTGACTCTTGACTCATAATTTCATCATCTCTCTCTCCCCTACCAACTACTCCAGATTTGTTTATTTTAATTCCACATTAGACTGCATGTTCCTAGAACTCGGAGGCAGCTGTGATGGTTACTTTGAAGTGTGAACTTGACTGGGTCACAAAATGCTCAGATACTTGGCTAACCACTGTTTCTAGCTCTCTGTGAGGAGGTTTCTGGATGATATTAGCATTTGAATCAGTAGACTGAGCCAAGTGGTTTGTCCTCTTCAGTATAGATGAGCAGCATCCAATCTGTTGAGGAACTAAATAGATCAAAAAGGTAAAGGAAGAGAGAATTCTCTCTCTTTCTCTCTCTCTCTCTCCCTCTCTCTCTCCCTCTCTCTCTCTTTGCCTGACTATCCCAGCTGGGACATCAGTCTTCTCCTGCTGTTAGACTGGGTCTTAAACCACTAGCTTGCCTGGGTCCTAGCTTACAAATGGCAGATCATGGGACTTCTCAGCCTCTGTAATCATATGAGCTACTTCCTCATACTAAATTCCTCTCCTTGATATCTAGAATAGAAATATTTCCTATTGGTTGTGTTTCTCTGGAGAACCCCGTCTAATACAGCAGTGTCTAATGTAATATTTCAGGCAGAGAGGATAGCAAGAAGAAGTATATATGGACTTTTTGACCAGTACAAGGACCAATATGGCTGTAGTAAGTGGGTGGAAGAAGTAATGCTCCTTGTTTGTCCTTATGAAGTCTTTGGCTTTTCCTCTAACCAGGATGGGGAACTACAGGAGGGTTTTGATCAGAGAAGTGAAATGATCTGACTTGTAATTTTGACAAGACTAGAATTTGTTGACTGATTGGATCTGAGGATTTAGAGCAAGATGAAGGAAGGATGACCCTCGAAGTTTACCTTGAATTAAGAGGTTAGGTGAAAGAAGATGAAAAAGACTGTGAGGAGAGAGGGTTTTGGGGGAGGATGGGGAGTTCTTGAGGCAACATTGTGTTCAACTGAGTGCTAAGCATCTTATGTGTATTATTAGCTCATTCAATTCTCCTAAGAACATTACTACTACTATTATTCCCATTTTCAAATAAGGAAATAGAGTCAAAGAAGTTAAGAAATGTGCCCAAGGTCAAACAGCTTGTAAAAGTAGGGACTAGAACTTGAACTCAGGTTTATGTCAGTCCAAAGCCTGCAATACCCAGAACCATAGCCCAACACCATACAGATAATAATGTCCATATTTGCTCATTAAGACTGAGGCCTAATAAGTATCCTCAGACTTGACCATTCAAAGAACAACTTCTTCCTTGGGTAGGTGGATAAGGGAAGTGCCCAAGATGAGACACTTGATTCACACCCCATTAGTCAGCTTGGACTACCATAACCAAATACCACAGAGTGGGTGGTTTAAGCAATAGGAATTTATTTTCTCACAGGTCTGGAGGCTATAGGTCAGAGGTCAAGACAGCTCAGGTTTGGTTTCTTTGACTTGTAGTTGGCTACCTTTTCTTTATGTCCTCACCTGGCCTTCTGTGCTTATGCATCCCTAGATGTGTCCTAATTCCTTCTTGAAAGGACATCAGTTGGATTAGGGGCTACCCAAATGACTTCATTTTGTCTTTATTGTCTCTTTAAAGGCTCTATTTCTTTTCTTTTCTTTTTTTTTTTTTTAAGATTTATTTGTTTATTTATTATTCATGATAGACACAGAGAAAGAGAGAGAGAGGCAGAGACACAGGAGGAGGGAGAAGCAGGCTCCATGCCGGGAGCCTGACGCGGGACTCGATCCCAGGCCTCCAGGATCACGCCCTGGGCCAAAGGCAGGCACCAAACCACTGAGCCACCCAGGGATCCCCAAAGGCTCTATTTCTAAATACAGTCACATTTTGAGGTGCTGGGGGTTAGGATTTCATCATGTGAATTTTGGGAGACACAATTCAACCCATGACACCCACCTTCAGATCAATCGACATAAACCTTAACTTATTTTAACATTGCACTGTACTGTTACTGATTGTTAACAAGGAACAATAGTTTTGTTGGAGAAAGGGAGTCATGAGTCCAGGTTGCTAAAAGGCCACTGAATGTGGAGTTGATTCCTGGTATCTCACATGTAGCCTCTACATAATGGTTTGCGGGTGATGAGAACAGGAGAAACCTCAAAAAAGAATGAGAAGTTCTGAGAATTCTTCATGATGTCATGTTGCTGAGAACATTTTTTTTTTTTTGGTATAATATATGTAATATGTGCTAGTGAAAGATAATCATGGTTTTTTTTATGGTTGGTGAATTTTTGGAGGGGCAGAGGTTAGGGGCATTAAAAAGATTGGAAATGTTAAGGAAGGTTGGAGGAGAATGATTTTTTTTTTTTCTAGAAGTACAAAGGATAACAAATCTCAACTAAAACTCAACTCAGCTAGCCATGCTCTGCCCCCCACCAACCTTCCTGTCACAAAGCAGTTATTTTTTAAGATTGTCATGAAGACAAGAAAGTGTAGAATCCAGATTGGTCTTTATAGAAACTTATATAATGAAGTTAATTATTACTACTAATATCCATCCCTAGATGTGGAAATAAAGATATAAACATTTCTCTTTTCTGTAATGATAATGGCCAAGTGGGATTCTATTTGCATTTGGAAATTGTGCTTTCTGTTTGAGTGGGAGGGATGTCCCAGGAAAAAATTTATAACAAGATAAACATTTAAATCACACAATAAATAATAAACTATTTTTTTGGAGAAACATCACAGACAATTCAATGGCAGATTTTTGCACAAAAAAATTAGGAATTAATTCTACTTTCCATCTCTCTCCAGAACCTCTATTCATAAGTTGAAAAGAATATAGTTTTTAGTTAACATTTGTCAAAAACGTTGCAATTTTTCTCATTATATAGAAAATCAAGCCACATAGTAACTATGGACAGAAACACAGTTAAATTAAATTGCAGTTAAAGTTCCTTTGTTTCAAAGTATCTTTTTATCACCCTCCAAAAATTGTGAGATTTTAGAAACCCCCAAATTATAGGGCTTGGGACAGTTGCCAAGTATGGCTTTTTCTAAAATTGTCTTTTGCTGTCCTGCAATTACTCATTTCAGGCTATTATGTTTCCTCGAGGCTGAGAAAGCTCATTCCTCAAACTTGAATTCTAGCTTTAAGAAATTGTTATAAAATTCATCCTACACTTTTGAGCTCATTCTTAGACCCTATACAACTAAAAAACACAAGGAAGAAAGAAACGGCTTCCCATATTTGGAGTTTGAAGATGGAACGGATGTCACCAAATTAGAAAGGATGTCTAGTAGAGTCCTAAACACTGGACATCACTTCTCAGTTCCTCAGACACCTTCATGAGGACTTCTCTCATGTCTTCACTTGTTTGAGGATCGAGGAGAAGGTATTTATTACAGATTTTCTGGGGCCAGTTACCAGTAGTGAGTCTCATGTTGGACTCTTCAGTGGAAGACTGCAGTTAACTAGGGGTGGGGTCTTGAGCATGTTGCTTTGATTGCCTAAGCTTTTGGCATTGTTTCTTAGTCTATAGGAATTATGGAGGATTCCTACAGAGGTAGGTGATGGTGGAGGGGAAGGTTAGGGAAGATAGAAGTTGGGATAAGAGGCGGAGGGAAGGGAACCAAACTTAATGACTCCTGAAATCAGTTCATGGACTCAACTTCATGAGACTTTGGAGTCTCCTGAATGGGTTTTTCTGATAGACTTTTTGGACCACACGATGGCAGTAGTTGTTTAGAAACAGCCTCGCTCACATCAGAAAGCCCGCTGCGGCACTCCTGAATTTGTGGAGAATGAGCTGCAGCTGACGTTTAGAGCAATTAATAACACATTAGAAAATTTACTAACAGGGATAATCCACATTGAGTTAATTAGAAAGCAATTTCAAGACTGGGGAAGTGGGGGAGGAAAAAGCATGTAGAGATGCTGGCTCTCCGCTACCAGTGCTGTGGCAAGTTTGCATGATCACCGAGGGCTCTAATCTAGCAGTGACCTATTAAGGTTCTGCTTCTTTGCCAACTCAAGTTCCTTTCCAGGCTAAGGGAAGCCAGATGGCATGGGGGTGGGAGAAGGAGGGATGCTCTGTTCCCAGTGTAGTGGAAAGAATATTGTCCCGGGATGCTAGAGACCTGATTTGTAAGGCTATTTCTGCTACTAATTCCCTCCTGTGACATTGAGCAGGACACTGCCCTTTGGGGACTATTTCTCACCTATGAGATGTGTTCATTGGGTCAGATAACCTCTAAGTTCCCTTTTAGCTCTGGCATTCGAGTCGGTGATGTCAGGAGGCAAGAGTTTTGCAAGCTGGAGATAGATAGATACAAGCTTATATATGTAATCACGATGTCAGTAAATAGCATCTGCTGGATTATGATAAGAGCGCAGAATGCCACATTCACACACTCGGACCACGGCTGCAGGAGTAGATTTTGACTGATAGCAGCTGGAGCTTGTGGCTGTCTGGGAAGAAATTGAATTTGAAAAGTTCTCTTAAAAGGGCCTGCGGAGAACCAAGGGGAATAAGGGTAGGCAACTTGTCAAGGAGAGTTGGGGGCGCGGATGGAGAGGCAGGGGAAAGAGGGCGACAAGCCTGCCAGGCACACATGCCCCGAGGGAGCCAGGCCATGCCAGGGACTGTGGACACTTCCAGGATTAACCACAGCTAATCACTCAGCTGGGAGTGCTGTGCTCAAGGCTGGAAACTGGCATCGAATCGTCCAAACACTAGTTTGGCCTTTTCATTCTTTTCCTCCTGCTAAATTTGGCCAAGATCTGTCAGCAGTGTTTTATTTTTAATTTGCTTGGAACAACGTGGCATCCTAGGCAGCTCTGATTTTGCTATTTTATGATGGAAGTCCAAGTTTGCTCCAGGTGGGGTTCGTCACGTGGGAAAGATCTGGAGCAAGAATAGTGGGTAGAATTTTAGTGGCCAGGAAAAGGGACAAGAATTCATGGCTCAGCTTATTTGTCCTGATGATTCGATGGAGGTCTTAATTCTCAGCAGAGGACAGGTGACAGTGACACATTTTTGACATGGATGGGAAAAAGACCCAGGGTAAGAACAAAGAAATATTGGAAATCCTGCCCTTGAAGAATCTGATATATACAAATCTAGACTTTCATTAAAAAAAAAAATTAGAAGTCTATCAATATTTTATTTTGCCTCATTTAAAATTCACTAAAGTACTTTTACTTATCTGTAAATCTCATGGATTTTTTTCCTATTTTTAAGGTAACACATGACTGATAAAAAATTAGATGATATAAAAATCTATGGTAAATATGGTTCAAAAAGAAGAAGAAAGATAAAACTCTGGCTAGCTGGTCTGACCCTCATGTCGCTGTCCCCTCTGGCCTGGTGTATACTCTTTGAGGAATTTCTGTGAGCATCTAACTTCCCTAAGAGAAATTGAAAAGAATTCCGTTTATGAATTTTTGACCTTAGAGAAATTTTCCAACTCTGGTTTGGGCTTGAAGGGTGACCAACTGACCCTGTTTGCTTGGACTTTCAGGTCTAAACTCAGGGAAACTCACTTTCCAGGAAAGTGGGATGATTGGTCACCTTAGTTTCACTTAACTTCTAGGTGAGTCTTTAGAACTGAAGAGTACCTGATCCTTGGAAGCTGGGACTCGCTGCTTTTTCTAATTCCGTGAGATATTTCCTTCAAGGTGAGGCAAGAACATCTGGCCCTTTCTCTTTCTGCGAGTCCCGCGAAGATGCGGGGTTTTAGGGTAGGGGAGGGTGGACGGATGGGAAGGACATCGTCTTCCATGTCAGCCATGCTGTGCCTCCTCTCTACCTCTTCCCACTGAATGAAGGGGACTTCAAGGCCACAAAGCCCACCCATCTTGGAGGCCCTCCATCCTGTTGATTTGAATGTGGACACCGTCTTTAGGAGACTCTCAGCTCCCGACTGCCCAGTCTCACAGTATCATGGGAACCTCAGGTAATGGGTCTATCGCCTTGGGCACAAACACACCTAGAAGGATCTAGAAGCCACAGGCCATCTCTCCAAATATTATTGCAATGGCTTCTGTTCTGTCTTTATCTTAGTAGAAGCTGTGTCCCCAGGACTGTTGTACAGTTAGGTAGGCCCAAGTGCAACATAGTGGAGCTATATGAGGAGTGTCTTATGAGGCCAGGACAGCACAGAGAAATCCTTGCACCTGCCTCTTTGACAGTTTTTGCTAAGAATCAGATGTCAGAGAATCCCCTCACATATTAGCTAGACAGAGAGGTACTTTGGGGAATCAGGCCGGTCTAAGAACTATGAAAAGGGTTTGAAACAGAGATGGTACTAAGTATATAGAAATATGTGAGTCATCCTCTCACTACTACTACAAACTGGCTTTCAATATGCTTTTACAGTGGGGTGCAGTGCTTAAGGACCCCACATTCACCAGTCAGTGGCTGTGTGACCACGGATAGGTTCTCCATTGCTCTCAACTTCTACTGCTCCTCTTTAGAGATAATAGTGTCAAATGTGTAGATTGTTGGGACAATGAAATAATGGGTAAAGCACTTAGAAGCCTGGGACCGAAATGATCAATCCAAGCTGTAGATTAGGAGATTATGGCTCCCGGTTTAACTAAAGTATCAAAGACCTGAGGCAAGATTCAAATCCAGGTCTGTTGACTTCAAAACACATGACTTGTGTTTTGAACTCAATGTTGTTACCAGGAACACAACCTTCCCTGACTCAGAATTGACCGGGCAGCAGGATTCTGGAATGGGCACGGATACTATTTCAAAATAATAATAAAAATCCTCATAGAGTTAGTATTTGATGGGTATCTACTAAGGGCAGACACTGTCCCAAGTATTTTCCCATGATAACTCTCACCGTACAAGCTCACAGACCCTGAGGTATACACCATTAGTATTTCTATCTTACAGACGTTGGAAACTGAGGCACAGAGCTCTAGAATCTTTTGGCAGAAGCCAGAGCTTATGTTGACAAGCTCATTTCCAACCCAAACAGTCTTGGGGAGTGAGCTAGCAGCCCTGGCAATGCTCCAGCACACACCCGTGACACTCAGGTCCCCCCGGCCAAGCTTCCTGAAGAGCCAGGTGTCAGCTGGAGCTGGGGGCTCCTGGCCTGTGATTGGCTGCTAGCATGTGTGGTTAGCCCTCTGTGGTGGGGGAGGCGAGGAAGGACAGTGGAAGCTGATAAATAATGCAGCACCTGCTCTGGGGTACAAGAGAACAAAGAGGGGGAGGAGAACACACTTTGCCTTCTCTTTGGTATCAAGTAATATCAACCGAATTACAGCCATCCCAGCACTTTGGCCAGGCGGCCTGCTGAGCAAGGTAACACTCGTCACTTTCATGCCCTGAGCCACAATATTTATTACATTTTTATGTTTCTAATTAGGAGGACTTGGGCTTTTTTTCCTTGCAGGGGACAAGGGGAGGGATGAAGGGAAGCTGATAACAATTTGATTTTTCTTTCCCATGTATAAAAATCGGAGAGGACTAAGAAGCTAAGTTTAAGAAGACAGCGTAGGTTCATAGAGAAGATGCCGATACCCAGATGGCTGTAAATGAATGTTGGGGGCAGGGGAGACCTGTAAGGAGTGCTTCTTGAATGAATCCGTAAATGAATTATCAGAAGGAAAGGTGTGGCTCTTGGAAAAGAGATGCTGTGCTTGTCTAGGCATGATAAGTAATCAGCTAACGGAATTCTAGGGTGGGAGGAAATGTAGTTTCCCAGGTATTCCCAGGTATTGCCAGCAATTTCCTGAACCAGGTTGGATTGAGTGGGAGACCAGCTTCTCTCAACGCGTGACCCGTGGGCTACTCGTAGCAGGATCAACCGAAATGCTTAACACCTGCAATTTCTGGACTCTTTCCTAGACAAACTGAATCGGAATTTCTGGAACCTGATGGTCTGCATTATTTTTTTTTAAACATAAAATCCCCTATAATTCTAACACATAATAATTTTTTTGAAGATTTTTTTATTTTGTTTATCCATAGAGACACACACAGAGACACAGGCAGAGGGAGAAGCAGGCTCCATGCCGGGACCCTGACGTGGGACTCGATCCCTGGACTCCAGGATCACGCCCTGGGCTGCAGGCGGCGCTAAACCGCTGCACCACCAGGGCTGCCCACACATAATAATTTTTAAAAATACTTTATTTACTTACTTGAGAGAGAGAGAGTGCAGAGGGAGAGGGAGAAGCAGACCCCTGCTTAGCAGGGATCATGACTTGAGTCCAAGGCAGACACTTAACCGGCTGAGTTGCCCAGGTGCCCCTAATAGATAATAATTTTGAGAATTGACACTGTAGAGACCCTATGCAGAGATTATGTTCTTGAACTGGGATTCCTGACCGGGGGTTGTGACAGTGCCCTTCTCTTCCTGAAGTAGTTCAAGCAAGAAGTTGCCTGGGGGGAAGGAAAAAAAATCTTAGGGTCATTTTGTGGATGGCTGAGGCTTCTAGAAAGGCGGCTGATGCTGTCAATTTTTGGAGGTGGTGTTTGGCAAACAGTAGAGAATAATATTTGTAGAGTGGATGAGTGAATACGTGAGCGGGGTAGGTGTGACAGCCAGGGGGTCACCCTTGGGCACGCAGTGGTCATTTGGAACATTGTATATAGACCAAGTCAAAGATGTGAAGTGGGGGGATTGTGGGACAAGTGCTAGGATGTAGGTGTGTGTAGGGCGGGGGCTGGGTTGGGAGTGGGAGGTGGTGGTGCTGCTGCGACCCCGCCTCCTGACCTAACTAATCATACAGTCACCAAGGTGTAGCTTCTGCCCAGGGCCAGCCAGGCCACCGCAGCCTAGTTTGTCCAAATGAATCTGTGCCCTGTGTTGACAAAGACCCCACAGCTGTGATGGCAGGTGATGGCCCCACGGAGACGGCAGTGCCTCCTGGGAACGGGGCTGAGCCAGCACCCCAGGCTGGTCTGAGGCTGGGACCTTTCCTTAAAAGAGAGATCAAGCGTTTGTAAGATTCCTGAGTGTCAAACAATGACCACAGGATAATGCTTACATAATCCCAGCTTCGTGATCTGTATAGGCCCATATTTTGGTTCCCTTTCTACACATTTACCAGAAAAGAAAGATAAGGATGCTGGTCAGATTTGAGGCTTAGCCAGGTCTTAAAATTTCTTGGGGGTTGGGAAGGGTGTATTTAGGAAGAAATAAAGAAATGTGACAATGGGTATGTACCTATAAATCTAGTCTTTAAAACATTTTTTTCCCTAAAGTAAATTGATCACAACATTTAAAAAAATACATGTTTGTTGTGAAAAATTAAAATGACGTAAGAATGAATAAAATAGAAAATTAAAGAGACTATATTACCGGTGTCAGTTCTATTTTTTAAGATTTTATTTATTATTATTATTATTATTATTATTATTATTATTATTTTTTGAGAGAGAGAGAGAGATAGTGAGAAAGAGCAAGTGAGAGCACAAGCAGGCTCACTGTTCCTCCCCTGAGCAGGGAGCCCGCCATGGGACTTGACCCCAGGACCCTGGGATCATGACCCAAGCCGAAGGTAGATGCTTAACTGACTGAGCCACCCAAAGGCCCCTTTTTGCTCTTTTCTTTTCTTTTCTTCTTTCTTTTCTTTCCTTTCCTTTCCTTTCCTTTTTTTCTTTTCTTTTCTTTTCTTCTTTTCTTTTCTTTTTTCTTTTCTTTCTTTTCTCTTTTCTTTTCTTTTCTTTCTTTCTTTTCTTCTTTCTTTCTTTCTTTCTTTCTTTCTTTCTTTCTTTCTTTCTTTCTTTCTTTCTTGTAATTCTATTTTTGGAGAGTAAACATTGTTAAGATTTTAGTGCATATCCTCCCAGCACGACTGTACTTCCAGGGGTGTGATCAAATGTGTATAAAGGGAATCCTACTAGCTATTGTTGTCCTGTTCTCTGCTTTGTCGTGTATCTTTCCGTATCATTGATGCATATGGATATTGCAGATATGTATTAATGCATATAGAAATGTTAAATGTCTGTATGGTTTTCCATGGAATATCTGGATCTTAGTTTATTTAATAATGCTCTATTGGTGATTATTTATGCTGTTTCCTATTTTTTGAAAGTAACAAATTTTTTTAAACAAATCTCTTTCTGCGTCTCGGCCTCTCTCCATGTAATATTCACTGTGGGAATAACCTGTGGAATGTTTATTCCCACCCGAGAAATAGCCTGTGAGAATGTTTCTATGGAATAACTTCCTAAAAGCAAATTTATTGCACCAAAGATAAGATATACTTAAACTTTTAAAAACCAGTGCTAAATTGTTCACTAGAGATATTATACCAATTTATACTCCTCCTAAGAATGTATGAAGATACTTGGATTTCCCCATACTTTCATTAATGCTGAGTAATAATATTTTAAATCTTTGTTAGCCAGATAGATAAAACATACCTCATTAGATCTAGTTATTAAAAATTCTATCTTCTTCTAAAAGTAATACATGTTTATTTCAGAAAAAGTAGAAATCATAGGTAAGGATTAAAAAAATAAAACATCAATAGTGGGAGTGCCTGGCTGGCTCAGCGGGCAGAATGTGTGACTCTTGATCTCAGGGTTGTGAGTTCAAGCCCCACATTGGGTGTAGAGATTACTTAAAGATAAAAATATATTTTTTTAAAATAAAACATCTATAGCTTCCACAGATAACCACGATCAGCATCTCAGTGTATATTCCTCTCAAGGCAAGAAGAATAATATCCCTTCTACCCCCTTCTTCTAGTTTGGATAAAGTTTTAGCAGTTGAGTTGAAAACAACAACAAATACATTTGATTTGGATGTCAATGGCTAATAATCGGTTGGTGACGATATGCTTTCTTTGGGAGTATTTAAATAAATGTATTTTGGCAGATTTTGACATAACGTTTCCAGCCAGTGGGAGTCAGGAGAGGAATGGGGAGGGAGGGGAGATAGTTCTAGAGACCCCTCCAACATGCCTTGCGGTTGACTTCCTCATTGAGAAAGTCCATTATTTAGCTCCAGAGATGGTGACGCAGTTTTTTTTTTTTTAAATAAAAACTCAAAATATTATTTTGGAAATCCAGAGAACAAGCATGTTAGAAAAAGCCTGGGTAGGACAAGTCTAATGGGATGAAAAGGCCTTTGGGAAGGAGTTCTAGCCAATGGGGGAGGAGACCCAGAAGGCCTTCACACCTGACACAGGACAGAATTGAGGAACATAACTGAACCCTAAGCAATGTTAAGGTGTTTGCTGGGCTGCAGGTGAAATACTTTTGAGGTTAATGAGAACTTTGAGACTGCAGTTGTTTAGATCTCACACAGTCCTGCCTATAGAACAATTTCACAGGATTTCCTTTTTAACCATGTCTTGGAAATTGGCTTTTAGTTTTCATTAAGAACATCAGTCCCTGCAGTCTAGAGCATACAAGATAGAACAAACTTCAGTAGTTTAAAGGGATGACTTAAAAAGAAACTTCGGTAGCAGCAGTCAGGATTAGCCACGGCACCTCCTTCCCCCCAAACCTCGTTGTCCAGTAATGACTTCCGGGAGGGCCTGGATGATTTTTACCTGAAACTCCTTGAATTTTTCACCTTAAAAGTCCTTTAGGATCTTTGTTATGAGCACACTATGGTTTGTTGCAGGTTTAGAGAGTTCTGTGGGATTTTTTTGTTTTGTTTTGTTTTGTTTCTAATGTAAGACACAGCCTTATAATTTACAGCAGTGTTCACTAATTAAAATTGTAAGCATAATTACTATCCATGATACTTATTATTAGTTAGCATTCATAAAGCCTCAAAATTCACTTCATCCTTTCAAGTAGTGAGTAATTAGTTTCTTTGAGTTTGTAGCTCTAGCATCCCTTTATGACCCGTTTGGAAGACATAAACAACCAATCTCTCTCCCAGGAGACTGCTTTAAAAAGCTGGAAATATATTGTCCAGCTAGTACAATGAGGCTAATACAATGCAGAAAATATGACTTTTCCTTTTACTAGCCAGTTTTTCCTTGTATTTATTCAACAAAAGACTGTTCAGCCTTAATGCGTACAAGGAATGTTGGAGAGATAGAGATGAATCACTCGAAGATTCTGTCCTCAAAGACCTTCAGGTTTTGGTGGAAAGAAAATAAGATGGTACATATATACGTAAATCGAAGCGTAGTGGTGCATGTTGGTATAGATGACCTCGTGCACTGGCAAAGCAAGGAATGACTGTTCTCTGCTGTATGCTCTGCACCTAACATAGTCTATTAAAATAGGAGGTTTAGGGACACCTGGGGGCCTCAGCGGTTGAGCGTCTGCCTTCGGCTCAGGACGTGATCCCAGGGTCCCAGGATCGAGTCCCACACCGGGCTGTTTGCATGGAGTCTGCTTCTCCCTCTGCCTGTGTCTCTCATGAATAAATAAAATCTTAAAAAAAAATAGGAGGTTTCGTAAGTAACTTTTTGGAGGATCAACAAATGAATGAATAATTGAATGTTTTAATTTGTATTCCTCCCGAGATGCATCAGTGGGATATTGATTTTTTTTTTTTGACTTGTTTTCATTGTTCTCAGGTATCTCAGGCAGCATGGCTGTCTCTTTGCCACCGACCCTGGGACTCACTTCTGCCCCAGATGAGATCCAGCACCCACATATTAAATTTTCAGAATGGAAATTTAAACTGTTCAGGGTGCGGTCTCTTGAAAAGGCACCTGAAGAAGCTCAAATAGAAAAGAAAGTTTCCTCCGAGGGGAAACCCTCTCTGGAGCAATCTCCAGCAGTCCCGGACAAGGCTGATGGTCAGGAGGCAGCCCTGAGTCCACCAGCATTGAAAGCTCACCCTAAGTTTCTGAAGGAACCCCACGATGATGGGAAAACAAGAGACAAAGCGATCCACCAAGCCAACCTTCGACACCTCTGCCGTATCTGTGGGAATTCTTTGAAAACCGACAGGCGTAATAGGAGGTATCCGGTCCACGGGCCCGTGGATGGCAAAACCCAAGTCCTTCTACGGAAGAAGGAAAGGAGGGCCACATCCTGGCCAGACCTCATTGCCAAGGTTTTCCGGATCGATGTGAAAGCAGACGTTGACTCCGTCCACCCCACCAACTTCTGCCACAAGTGCTGGAAGGTCATGTACAGGAGGTTTAGCAGCGCCCCACGCGGGGTTTGCTTCCCGAGGAAGGCAGCCCCGGAGTGGCTCCCCCACGCGCCCTCCTGTGACCTCTGCCGTGCTGCCCGCCAGGGACTCAAGAGGAAGAGTCCTCAGCCAAGTGCACAGCTCAGCAAAAGGCTCAGAACCGTGCTTGAGCGGGCGGGCAGGGCCCGTGGGCACCGGAGAAGAGCCCGGGCCGGGCTCCGCGACAGCGGGGCGACCGGGAAGGCCTCCGACTGCGGGAACGTGCACCTTGGTACCGAGCTCCTGGCGGTGGACTTCCCGGCCCACTTCGTGAAGTCCATCTCCTGCCGGATCTGTGAGCACATCCTGGCGGACCCCGTGGAGACCACGTGCAAGCACGTGTTTTGCAGGGTCTGCATTCTCCGCCGCCTCAAAGCCACGGGCAGCTACTGTCCCTGCTGCCGGTATCCCTGCTTCCCTACTGACCTGGAGAGCCCGGGGAGGTCCTTTCTGAGCATCCTGAACTCCCTGATGGTGAGATGTCCGGCCAAAGGGTGCGACGAGGAGGTCAGCTTGGAGAGGTACAACCAGCACGTGGCGGGCCACAAGGACTCGGACCAGACTTTTGTGCACATCAACAAGGGGGGGCGGCCGCGCCAGCCCCTGCTGTCGCTGACCCGGAGGGCTCAGAAGCACCGCCTGCGGGAGCTCAAGCTGCAGGTCAAGGCCTTCGCCGACCGGGAGGAGGGGGGCGACGTGAAGTCCGTGTGCCTGGCCCTGTTCCTGCTGGTGCTGCGGGCCAGGAACGAGCACCGGCAGGCCGACGAGCTGGAGGCCGTCCTGCAGGGCCGCGGCCCCGGCCTGCAGCCGGCCGTCTGCCTGGCCATCCGGGTCAACACCTTCCTCAGCTGCAGCCAGTACCACAAGATGTACCGGACCGTGAAGGCCATCACCGGGAGGCAGATCTTTCAGCCGCTGCACGCCCTGCGGGCCGCCGAGAAGGCCCTCCTGCCCGGCCACCACGCCTTCGAGTGGCAGCCGCCTCTGCAGAACGTGTCCTCCAGCGCCCACGTTGGCATCATCGACGGCCTGTCGGGCCTGTCCTCCTGCGTGGACGACTACCCCGTGGGCACCATCGCCAAGCGGTTCCGCTACGATGCGGCCCTGGTGTCCGCTCTGATGGACATGCAGGAGGACCTCCTGGAAGGCGTGAGGGCCCGGGGCCTGGACGACCACCTCGGGGGCCCGTTCACCGTGGTGGTCAAGGAGTCCTGCGACGGCATGGGGGACGTGAGCGAGAAGCACGGCGGCGGCCCGGCCGTCCCCGAGAAGGCCGTGCGGTTCTCGTTCACGGTCATGAGGATCACCGTGGCCCAGGGCTCGGAAAGCGTGCAGGTGTTCGAGGAGGGCAAACCGAACTCGGAGCTGTGCTGCAAGCCGCTGTGTCTCATGCTGGCGGACGAGGCCGACCACGAGACCCTGACGGCCATCCTGAGCCCGCTGGTCGCCGAGAGGGAGGCCATGAAGAGCAGCTGCCTCCTGCTGGAGATGGGGGGCGCGCTGCGGACCTTCAGGTTCATCTTCAGGGGCACCGGATACGACGAGAAGCTGGTCCGGGAGGTCGAAGGCCTCGAGGCCTCGGGCTCGGTCTACATCTGCACCCTCTGCGACGCCACCCGCCTGGAAGCCTCTCAGAACCTCGTCCTGCACTCCATCACCAGGAGCCACTCGGAGAACCTGGAGCGCTATGAGGTCTGGCGCTCCAACCCCTACCACGAGTCCGTGGACGAGCTGAGGGACCGGGTCAAGGGCGTCTCCTCCAAGCCCTTCATTGAGACGGTGCCTTCCATCGATGCGCTCCACTGCGACATCGGCAACGCGGCCGAGTTCTACAAGATCTTCCAGCTCGAGATAGGCCAGGCCTACAGCAAGGCCGGTGCCTCCAAGGAGGAGCGGAGAAGGTGGCAGGCCACGCTGGACAAGCATCTCCGCAAGAAGATGAACCTGAAGCCCATCATGAGGATGAACGGCAACTTCGCCAGGAAGCTCATGACCAAAGAGACGGTTGAAGCAGTCTGTGAACTGATCCCCTCTGAGGAGAGGCACGAAGCCCTGAGGGAGCTCATGGACCTTTACCTGAAGATGAAGCCCGTATGGCGATCTTCGTGTCCCGCGAAAGAGTGCCCAGAATCCCTGTGCCAGTACAGCTTCAACTCCCAGCGTTTCGCCGAGCTCCTGTCTACCAAGTTCAAGTATAGATATGAGGGCAAAATCACCAACTACTTCCACAAAACCCTGGCCCACGTCCCCGAGATTATCGAGAGAGATGGTTCCATCGGGGCCTGGGCGAGCGAGGGCAACGAGTCTGGCAACAAACTGTTCAGGCGCTTCCGGAAAATGAACGCCAGGCAGTCCAAGTGCTACGAGATGGAAGACGTCCTGAAACACCACTGGCTGTACACCTCCAAATACCTGCAGAGGTTTATGAATGCTCACAATGGGTATAAAAAGTCCGGCCCTCCCTTCAACTCACAGGCAGGATTAGGCGATCCATTAGGCCTAGAGGACTCTCTGGAAACTCAAGATTCGATGGAATTTTAAGGAAGGCAGATGCTTTTGAGTTGGTTTTTTGCAAACCAGTTTTCCCCTGGGTTGCACTGGGGCCTTCTCACACCCTTCACTCCTGTGTGGGGGGGGCTTTGCCACCCAAGCAGTGGTCCATAGGAGAGGCCAGCCGTGCTGAATCCATGTCAGGAATGGATAACTGATGAACTGATTGCCCGAACCGTGTAGGGAGTTCAGAAGAGCAACAGGAGAAATCAGTTATTTGAAAGCTCAATAACTCAGAAGAGGAGTAACTGCAGGGGACCAGACACGAACAAGGAAGAGCGTGCGTGTGACTGAGTGACACAGAAAATCAAAGTCAGGGTTATCAAAGAACAGCCAGGGAAGCCGGGAAAGGAATTTGTCTTGTGGGATCCGTTCCCCACCCCTTCGATTTAGCATAACTTTGTATTGAGATATGCGTGTTTTTTTTTTTTTTTAATGCCATTTCTGTAGAATTCCTTATTTTACAAATTTCACAGATCTGGGCTTATTCTGCAAGATCCAGAAATCTTTAAAAACTTCTATTGGATTTCTCTACCAATAACATCTTACACACTTGGATGGCATGATGACCTTCACAGAGTGCTCTCAATGCGTTTTCTCACTTGGGACATTTATGCAGAAATACCTTACATCCAGGAAAATTTTGGAAAATCTGCCCCCTTCTGGGTTTCAGTGATGTCAGCATTGAGTGACTGTAAGAGTTTAGGAAGTCACCTGCTACCATGAAGTTTTCAATAATGAAGTTGGAAGAATAAAAAACTGTTTTCTACAGTTATTTGTTGAATCTTCTGGTAATACATTTTTACTTAGCTGTCGGTAGCCAAGTATGCTTCTTATTTTTACTTTTTTAATTTCAATTAATTTAGCATCTCCAGCGCTTTTCTATAGGATCTCGAAGCCACAGTGGCTTTTAAGATTTTTACTCACTGTGTAAAAACAGGTTTAATGTCTTACTGAAAATTTCTGCCCGATTTTCTCCAGATGAAACCTGGGTCAATTTTGCTAAATCCAGATTTCTTGGAGTCTTTTCCTCTGCAATGTGTTACTCTTTCTATTAAGATCAGTCTAATTTCAGTGTGTTCGGATTTTTGTAGCTGGATACTTTTGTACTCTTCTTACTTGCTAAGTTTAGATGAAGCCTGTTCATAGCGCAGGGGAAGGGTTAACATTTGTAGAGTGGGTTTCCCCCCACTTTTGAATATTTTCACATTCATTTTGTCCTCATTTCTCCTCACAACAACTCTGTGAGGGTAGACAGTTGTTACTATTCCTGCTTGATGGAGGGTTAAATCATCAGCCCAAAGTTACAGTGATGATAAATGCCTAATCTGGATGCAAACCAGGCCTTTTGTCTCCAAATTCCATGTTCTTTCTACCAAAATAATTAACCACCATCCTTTTTTTTTTTTTTTTTCTTCAATAAGGCAGTGTCATAATTTGCTTAGGATCCCAAACTAATCACTGCAGTTTATAATTCTTGGGAGCAGGGATGGCTGGGTTTTATAAGTCATTATTGTGCTTTGATAGAAGAAAGTTATGGTAAAGCTCCCAGGAGCCCCCTATAATCTCTGGTGGCTCCAGTTATTTGGAGACTATTGTCTTCATCCTTAGGAATTTGGGAATTGCCAATTGCTGGCAATTTAGAGCAGGCATGGGATTTTATATGCTAGTGAGTCATAATGATATGTTAGTGTTAATTAGTTTTTTTTTCTTTCTTTGATTTTATTGGCCATAATTGCCACTGTTCATACACAGTATATCAAAGAGCTGTGTAATTTAGTTGTCAAACGTGTGTCAGTGACATTATCCTAAATGATATGCATTTGGTGCTTATACAGGGATTGAGCCCCACAATTTCCATTAAAAAATACAGCAGTGTTCCTTGCTTTTCATATACAGCATATATATAAATTACAAAGACATTTGTAATTTAGTTGTCAAAAATATATACACATTTTAATTGTATTTTTTTCTTGAAAATGTCGAGTTTTGTATTTTGCAAATTAACGGCCTTCTGAGCCACCCCTTCTCTTCCTCTCATTTAATTCTTACAGCATGCCTCTGCACTAATAAACAGCTAAATTCATGTAATCATTCATTTCCTGAAGCATGCTGGTGCTGGTTATTTGTAGATTTTTTCCCCTCATTTCCACCCTGTTCCTTGATTGGTGGCACTGTAAATGCATTCCAATATTAAATTCTCCTTTTCTAGCATTGTAGGAATGCATGTGACTAACAGCATGATTTATAGCACAACCTTCCCAATAATCTCTTAATCAGATCACATTTTGATGAACCCCAGGAACATCTGGCTGCAGGAATTTCAATATATAGAAATGCTGCCTATTGTGGATTTAGCCCTCATGGTTGAGATTGCAATACCCAAGACCTGGTTTTATTATTGCATTTTAGTTTTGACAATGCCCATTGTAAGTCACTTACTCAAGAAAAATTCACCACACTGAATGGAGCATTTTTGAGGGGGGGTATAGACTGGGGCTTCAGAAGGGCAATGCATTTTCCTCCCATGAAACCAGATTCTACAAGTTTTCCTGTCAACCCATGGGGGCGGAGGTGGGGGGTAGTACCGGGACCAGAGATAACAACTGATGAATACTTGTTGAATGGTCGGGGTGAGGTCAAGAAAGTGCTTTGGGATTAATAAACATGCCCTGTGAAGCAAGAGCAGGAGAAAAGATGTCTTTTCTTTCCAGGTGAGCTGGAATTGAGGTTTGCCTCAATGTGTTTTCACGAAATATAAATGAAGATAAAGATTTTGTGGGTTGAGTATGTAGGTCTCGCATTACATCAAACAGAATTCAAATTCCGCACAGCCAGGAGGCAGGATTTGTCAGCACCAGCGGTGTTTGGGAGGGACAAAGCAACATGTGGATGCAAGTGATTTTTGATTGCAGCTGTGTATATGTCTCCGGTTTTTGTATGAGAGACAGGCCATTCTTTTAATGTAAGGAGGTTTTAAGTAAGAGTGGATATTTTGTTTGATTTTTTTTCCTCTTTAACTATAGTAATCTACATAAATATACCTCAGCCATCATTTTTGGTAAGATTTTTGTGCAGAACTGCACTTTGCTTTATTTTCTTAACAAATAATCATAAAGTTTGTTTAGCGGCTCCCAAGAGCCTTCTTTTTTGTGTGTTAGGGAAAGTTCAGGCGCCAGAAAGCAGTGGAAGTTATTTGATGCAGGTCGCCTGTGTTTCCGTGGCAAATGTCTTCAAATTAGACAAAGTGTGTGTTTCAATACTTACTTTTATATTTTAATGTTTTTACTCCTTATAAGTATTGTGATTATTGTTAACTTTGTTTTAAGCATTTGAAATAAACGTTTAAAATTTGGAAAGAGCGTGTATTGTGGTTTATAGTCAAGACTACTGAGTGCAACATTTGAAAGAATGAGGTAACGCATATTTTTTAGAGGAAATACAAAATAAATTTGGTGGCCTTTAGAATAAAGGGCAACAGGATAGTGATTAATAGGTATAATTTACCCTAATCTCGGCCGAGACCATTCATTTCTGGATATTTGAAGTGAAGAGTAAGCCTTTCGAAGATGTAGAATTGGAAAAATCGATGGTTTTGGACTCTTTGAGAACCTGTTAAGAATGTGGGCCTTGTTCCCCAGAAAATTCATGTTTTCATATACTCAAAAGTTTGGTCAGAGTGGTTGACTTGTCCACGATCACATGGACTGTGGCAGCACTGGCCAGTGCACTCCTGATGGCGATGATGATGGTGATGATACTATTACTACTACTAAAACAACATCTGCCTCTTAGCAAACAGGGTGGAAGGAAGGACACGTGGTTTTCTCACTGGATCCTTTCAGGGGGGTACTGCGATTACCTCCGCGTTGTGCACGTGGTCGCTGAAGCTTAGCTCAGCCTGTAAAGGGCAGAGCTCTGCCCATCCTACCCTCACATGACTGGGTGGTCTCCTTGTAGCCATGAAGTGTGAAGCAGCTCAGCACCCCCTTCGCTGGAGACCTCCCAGCTCTCTTCTGCTCAGGACGGAGATTCAGTCTGGCACTTCTGTGCAACCGTACCAGTTTGTAAAATACTAAAATATGTCTGTACTTGTAGGCAAACAGCCTGTGTCCCGAAGGCCCCAGTACCCTTTCTCCTCTGGCAGCCAGCTCCATCCTCCAGGAACTCACCGTCCAGCAAGTCACAGGTTCATACCAGCACCTCAGGGAGCCTTCAGGGACTGCTCCCGCCCCATTTTCTTGGATTGCTTGCTTTTTTAAACCCTGCTATCCTTGCCTTGTTTTGTCTTTTTCCAGCTTCATTGAGCCATAATTGACAAACAGAATTGTGTATCACGTGCATGACATGCTGATTCGATATATATTGTAGGGTATTTGCCATAATCTCATGAACATATCCATCATCTCCCATCATGACCTTTTATTTTGATGGGGTGAGGGTGTTTAAGATCTACTCTCAATTTTAAGTGTACAAAGACAGTATTATTAACGGTAGTCACTGTGCTGTTCTTTAGATCCTCAGAACTTACTCATCACTGAAAGTTTCCACCCTTTGACCACGTATTTGAATATTACCCCTGCATTTGAGAAGGAAGCATCTCTTCACCCTTGAAAGCCTGGCTAAATTCTATGTCACTCCTGATACTCTTTCTAACTATTTCAGCCTTTATTTTATTTTTATTTTTTGAGAGGGTAAGAGCAATAGAGAGTATGTGAGTGGAGGGGGAGGGGGTAGGGGAAAAGGGGCAGAGAGAGGGAGAGAGAGAATCTCAAGCAGGCTCCATGCCCAGTGTGTGGAGCTGGATTCGGGGCTCAATCTCAGCCTAAATCAAGAGTCGGATGCTTAACTCACTGAGCCACCTGGGTGCCGCTTCACTCATATTTTAAGTACATATGTACAAGATGCCTTCTACATGTGTGCTTGGCACTAGACATACAGTGGTGAACAACACAGTCTCTGCTCACCGAAGAGCTGGGTGGAAGCGAACATTAAAACCAAGGTAAGCCTGATAGATGCATCATGACACACCCTAGTCGGTGTTATGAAGAAGTACTGAGTATAATCTGAGGACAGTAGGATAATGGAATTTAAGCTGGGAGATCAGGAGAAAGCATCTAGGAAGAAGTAACCCTTGAGGAGAGATGGGTAGAAGGAGTGAGGGGTATAGACCTGGAGCATACTTAGCCGGTGGGAAGACCCTGAGGTGGAGAGCAGTTGGTAGAGTCTAGGAACAGAAAGAAGGTCCCTCTGGCAGGATCAGACTGAGCGAAGGCGGGGAAGGGGTCAGTGTGTGTCTGGAGAATCAAGCAGAGGCCTCATTTTGCAGGGCACGGTGGGCTGGGTAAAGACTTTGAGCCCTACCACAGTGCAAATGGAGATCTTCGAAGAGTTTTAAGCAGGCGATGGATGTCATCCATGCCAAGCCAGGGGTGGGACACGAGTGAAATGCTTTCAGAAGGTACAAATGTGAGGGGATTTGTTCAAGACTGAGAAGGGTCACTCATATATATTTAAATGACAGAGTAGCAATTTCAAACCTTTTTGATGTCCAGTATACATGCCTGCTAATGCACACGTCTCACTCCCTCAGACAACTGTGGCCAACCCTAGGCAGGAGGACACCAAGGGAGGTTTGGCCGTAGCATCGTCTTCTCATGGATTTAGCATTTCTTCCTATGACAGTTTTCCTCTTTCTCTTGGGAAGTTCCTTTGCTCCTTAGCTACTATATAATCTCCACCCCCCCCCCCCCAATAGTGACAATGTATCTCTGCCTTTACAAAATCCATACTGAGCTCCTTGCAGGCCAAGAGGTTGAGCTTGAGCTCCTGAGGTCTGATCAAAGTTGAAATAAATACATAGCATTCAATTAGGCATCTTTCCATTTTTGTCTTTAAGAAGTTCCTTGGTAAGTTTTCCCCCACGGAGATCAATTCTCCAATCCTCTAATACCCTCTGGATGTCCTAAAAGTCAATTCAATTCTGACATTAACTATCAAGTTAATGAACAGCTAAGTCCCCTAAGACTGCTCCCCACCCTAACACGAGACACAAATGAGAAGGTGCTTGGGCTGCCCACACGTCTGCCTAGTCAGCTACAAATCTGAAGGTCCCCCCAACCCTCTTTCCCAGGTTTGGTAGTTCATAGGAATGGCTCGCAGAAATTAGGAAGCCACTTTCCTTACCTTTTACTGGTTTGTTATAGGGGATGCAAATGAACAACTAGTGAAAAGGTCTGGAGATGCCTTGAGTCCTGAGCTGCTGTCCCCATGGAACTGGGGTGTTCTATCTTCCCACTCCAGAAGCTCTCCAAACCATGTTGTTTAGGGGCTTTCGTGGAGGTTTCATCATGTAGGCACTGATTTATTGAATCAATGGCAGAAGTTGGGGAGTGTGGTTGGGGGTGAGGCTGAAACTTTGAAGCTTCTCATAAAGGCTTGGTGTCTGCGGTGAACAGCCCCCTTCCTGAAGCCATCTAGGGCTGTCAAGGGTGGCCTCATCAGCACAAAAGACTCTCAGGGCATCTGGGTGGCTCAGCTGTGATCTCAGGGTCATGGGATGGAGCCTGGAGGTGGGCTCCCAGCTCAGCAGGGAGTCTCCTTCCCCCTGTCCCTCTGCTCCTCCCCTCGTTCCACGCTCTCTCTCTCAAATAAACTCTTAAAAAAACAAAAACAAAAAACAAAAGACTCTCCTATCACCCTTATCACTCAAGAAATTCCAAGAGTTTTAGGAGCTCTATGCCAGAACAAGGGACAAAGACCAAATATCTTTCTATGACGCCACGTTCATATTTTTTAATGGTACAAGACTGGTGATTTGGTCATCTTTTACATACACACCCAAACCCTTCCTCTTTTGAGTTATCACTATACATTTTGCTCAGCACTTCAAGCTATCTTTTCTACATTTTATGGTTGTCTTAGACACATCTTTTAAGCAAATGTCAGTATAATGAAGGAGACCTGGGCTGTTACAGGATATTTTAGTTCAATTTCTTAATTTATCCAATTTATTCCAGGTTAAAATAAGAAAAGTAAACTGTTATTGCAGGGATAGTTTGCACTACACAATTTAAAATTTATCACGCACTACTTCAAGTGTATTATTTCACTTTCTGTAACTCTCCTGTCCTGACCCTTACCCCATTCTACAGCAGGGCAGTAAGTTCCTTAAAGATGGGGCAATTCTTTAGTTCTTTTTCAGATCATATAATTTTTATTGTGGATCTTGGATTTTCTTTTCTTTTTTTTATTTAAGATTTTACTTATTTATTCATGGGAGACACAGAGAGGCAGAGACATAGGTGGAGGGAGAAGCAGGCTCCATGTGGGAGCCTGATGCAGGACTCGATCCCAGGACCCTGGGATCACAACCTGAGCCAAAGGCAGACAGATGCTCAACCACTGAGCCACCCAGGTGCCCCAGATCTTGGATTTCCAATAAATATTTACTGATGGGTACCTTGAAGAGGCCCACTAATAGAGGAAGTAAGCCAAGGGATCTTTATCCTTAACCTATACATACTCATCAGCCTTTTAAAAAGAATGTTATTGACTACTTTTCCTTCTTATTCTAAAAATTATAATTTAAATGAATGTACATTTACTGGATTGATATCTAGAGATGGAATAATGTATTAGTTCTGTTAGAAATAAATGTGATTTGTTAGATGTTTTCTGACAGAACTAGGTTTGGGAAAATGTGATATCATTTATGGTAACTTCCAAATCAAAAAACAATATTCTATGCTAGCATGAAATTTCGTGGCGTATACATAATTTGGAATTCTTGTCACTGTGGATTAGAATGGCTGCCTATTCGATCTAAATTTACTATGAAATGCCCCAGAGTGATACAGAAACAGACTAAGTCCCAGGTGGTCTTACAGAGGGAACTGTGGCCATGCTGGGAGAGGATGGGACAGAATGACCTCCTCCTCATCATGTGATCCCACTAGGGACCCAAAAGCATCTGAGAGAGAGCTAGATCTAATGATAACTTGTGTTTAAGGCTGAGATACAACTCAGAGGTTATCATTAAGCTGATAACCTCAGGCCCCTTGGGAGTGTGGGTGTTGTAGCAGGAGCTAGTGAGAAGGGATGATGACCTTAAGAACCAGATGCTTCACCCCCACTCACTCCTACTTCTGGCAATTCAGCATTATGTTTCCCCCTGGAACTTGGATAAAAAGTTGGGTGAGAAGAGGGAGGACCCTAAATTTATTGAAATTAAATTTCCAACACACAGTAAAAGAGGATGCATGATACAATGTGAGTTATACAAACATACAGATAGTTTCATTTCTTGTACTTGTGAGTGTGTAAGTGAAGATTTGTAAGTGCTATAGCCATCGAGGAGGTGATGGGGTTCAGAGCAGTCTTCCTGGGGGATCAGGTATCTGAGCTGAGATTTAGAGTGGATAGGAATGGGCCAGATGGACTAGGATATTAGCAGGAGTTAGGAAGCACAGAGGAAAAGTATGCCCAGCAGAAGGGGTGGGTTTGCTCAAAAGCCCTGAGTACTGAGAATGTTATCAGTTTAGCATTTCTGGAGATTGAGCACAAAGTGTGAAAGGAGTGATGTAACAGGAGGTGGAGGGGAATGGTATGAATGAAGTTGTATGTGACTTTGTTTTACAGGTGAAAATCTCAGGGTGCCAGCTCCTGCTTACCTTTTCAGGCTCATGCCACTCCCCATTCCTCTTGTTTGCTCTGTTTTACCAGGATTGACCTTTCAGTTTTCCAGAAGTGATAAACTTCATCTCACCCCAGGATCTTTAGACTATTCCTTTTCTTTACACTTCCCTTCCTCCTGACACATTAAGTTTACTTGTACTTGGAAATGGGTGCAGTCCTTTAAATGATCACCTAGGAAAGCCATATACTTATTTATTGATATTATTCTGATAAACAGTTTCCAGACTTCTCTTTAGAACCCATTTATGAACCATCTTAGAAAGTCCATATTGTAGCTTGTACTCAGACTTCCTTTTTTTTTTTTTAACCTGAAGTGGTAATGTAACACTGAGAATCATATCGTACTAAGCTTTGGATGATGTTTGTCTGTTTCCAGAAACCAACCCCATCTCTAATGGTGGGAGAGGGGGAGTTGTTAAGTTTTGCCAAAGGACTGAACCATAGGCCTTGAAGGTGACTGAAATGTGAGTCCTAGAAATGCTTTAAGCATGGGGCGCCTGGGCAGCTCAGTTGGTTAAGTTCAAATTGGCTGAACTCTTGGTTTTGGCTCTGGTCATGATCTCATGGAGGTCCTGGGATCAAGCCCTGCACTGGGCTCCGAACTCAGTGTGGAATCTGCTCCAGATTCTTTCTCCCTCCTCCTCAGCCCCTTCTGCTCACCCTTGCTCTCTCTATCTCTCAAAGAAATAATAAAATCTTAGAAAAAAAAAGGAAATGTTTTAAGCAGAAGCGGTATATCATTGGAGTGAGTACTCTCCTAATGTGGTTCATTTGAACATTTGCATATGCTTATTAGAACACAAGTCTCATTATCTTTAATCTCACATCCGATGGACTCCCTGGTGAGGTGACTTCAAAAGACCTATTTTTACTCAAATATATGGTAAGCAAAACCAAAGTACTTGCTTTTGTAACACACACTCATATAACACACATATATACCCCCCAAAGTAGCTATGCTGGTGGGATCTGAGTTTAACTATAGAACCCAGTGAGTTCAGAATTAAATCATTTAGATTATCATATCTGAACCTATTGACTACAAAATAAATACAGTAATAATTCTTTAGCCACTCAGTCACTATAGGCCAGTCAAGATAAGGAAATGTAGCTACTTCTTGAAGAAATAACCCTTTTGAATTCTATGAAGGATATTTCAGTTTTAACTTATGTCACTTCCTAATAACAGGAAAAAAAGAGAAAGAAATCAAAGTAGAGGGATCCTGAGAAAATTAAATAATAAAATTTTGTCCCTAATTGGGACAATAATTGGAAGAAATCACTATCAACGGAAAACATTTTAATGTTTTATTAATTTTACATCGGTGACAAAAACAACAAAAAATCAAAACAATGGTAAATAGTTCAAAAGGAATATAAAAAAAAAAAAACCCAAAAGGAATATCCATTACGCAACATTACTGAAATAAACTGAACATGATTTAATTTATCCAAGTTACTTTTAGCGCCCAAGCCATGGAACTAGTGCAGATGAACTTGTGTTCCAGGGGTTTATCTCCCATATGGTCATGTTTTCCCTAAATGTGGTAATATTACTTCACACACTGTGGACTCTCAGGGAAAACTGATGAATAATAAGCTATGGCTTAAGCCTTTTAGGATAAGGTGAGATGCTTTGCTAGAAAAATACCCCAAAGGAAAAACATTTCTTTCTAAGATAATTTCTAATTATCTATCTCTATATTGATAATTTCTATTTCTATATTGATAATTTCTATTATCAGTTGATGTCTTAATGGCTCAAAACAGTCTTTTTAACCTTCTTTCTAGGAAGTATTTAATTGGACTTCAGCAGACTCACTGATTTTATAAATTTCATTGGCAGCAAATTCCACATATCAGCTAGACTCATACACACACAAATTTATTTTTCCCCATTTAAAATATTTTAAAATTAACTTTAGAAAATTCTTTAAACTTTTTTTACTTGGGGGAAATAATATTATTATTCTTTTACGATTTCATTGGTGGTCCTCTCTTAGTGTGCTCTCTTATACTCTTTCCCCAGAATGTTAAGTAGCAGTGGACTTCAGTTTTCATTAAATCTCTCAAAGAATTGGTTCAAGTGACTTTCCTTGGTTGGTCATTTGTGCACCAGATGGTGAGGGGATCCTCTGAAGAAAGTTTATGCAGGTAACTTGGTAAGGATAACAAACTTGATGTAGATTCATTTTCTCTTCTTTCACCTCAATGGAGAATTACAGTTTCAGTAATCGATATGGAACTTTTTCTGTTCACAGGCATAATCAAGAGGCCAGTTTAGAGTTAGAGGTATTAAAGAGCTCTAGCGTGGGATACAAGTGTTCTTGGTTTCAATTTTTGGCCAACCACCAGGTTGTTGTATTGTACAAAATAATTCATTCAATTCCTTTGGGAGTTAGTTTCTTTATTGGTTTGATTTTGTCTTTACTACGTTATAGCTTGTTACCAAAAATCATAAGAGGGGATATAAGCTTATCTTATTATTACTGCTTCTGTATTTAAGATTCCTTGAACGAAAAAAAAAATTCAGGTCAGAAATTCTCATTTAAGATATCTTCGAGCAAGAGATTTTCAAGTATTTTTTAGCATTGTATTACGAACGCTTTCCCCAGGCACTTAATTGATAAGACTAAAAGAACACATAGATGTTTTCAATAAGCCAAAATAGAAACATACTTTTCATCATTGTCATGACTCTTTAAAATAGGTCTAAAACATTGATGCACTTGAATTTGAAAGGCTTTTGTGAAACTAATCAAATAGCCTTCTAAGAAAGGATTTCTTGGCGGGGGTCAAAATTTTCCCAGGACCTTTTTTGTGGAGGGATTTCAGTGGAGGCTTTTTTAAGGGTGGGGCTCTTTTGGGGGTTTGTAGTGCTCTTGCTATCTTCACATGCTCATTGCAGTAATACTTGTTGCTTCCTTCCGACAGATGGATGAGCGTGTGTTCTGCTAGATCCATGCACTGGGCATGGACCCAGTGCCCATCTCCATGAGAGCAGTAGATCATGGCAGGTTTGTTGAGCTCCGTTGAATAAAATGGTACCCAAGTGTTGACATCCACATCGCAAGTAGGGCAGCATGTAATCCAGTAGCCTGTCTCCGACTCATCTTCCTCATCGTCTTCATTATAGGTGTCAAATGCATCATCACCATCAAAACTATTTGCTTCTGCGCTGAAACAAAACTCTTCTGAGTCTTCAAAGGGAGTGGAGTCCCCTGGATCTTCCGTTGATGTCTGACTATTTGCGAGTGTTTTCTGATCTTCATTCGCATCATCTTCAGCACATTTCAACATATAGAAATAGAAAGCTTCTGAAGTAGCCTGTTTATTGTCTCCTGGTATTCCAAGGAAGACAGTTCCATTTCCCATGCTGCTCCCAAACCAGATCTTGCTGTGCTTAATATCTGGGGTCCAATCTGGAGTCTCCATCTCATGAATTTCTATCTTATCGCCCTCGAAAGACACCGTGTTGCAGACCAACCTCTTTTGATTTTCAAGCTGATAGCCACCAACGATAACAAATTCATCACTCTTTGTTTGAGTCAGGATTGCGCTGGAGACGGAGATCCCTCCTGGCAAAACTGTGCAACTCACAGCGGGGCTACCCAGGGGGAGATCAACTTTTATTCTGTATAGGTTGGCAGGGCGGATGTTATTGGCAAGTGAATGTCCTCCTAAGATATAAATGGTATCATTTCTGGCAATGGAGACATGAAAAGATAGCCCATCCTGAAGTTCTGGAAGTAGGTATGATGTAGAGCACCCAAATTCAAAATCCACCAAGAAGACATGGGGCAGACAGTCAGCTACGCTATTCCATTTTTCCGTGGTTCTTTGGGCAGCAGGAATGTAAGACCGTCCTCCAAAGAGAACTCCCATGCTTCTCCCTTGACTATACACCATGTCAATGGAATGACCATATCTGGCTTCAGGAACATCTCCTTCCAGGTCTTTCTCAGTGCAGCGAAAGGTCACCTTTTTGTTGTTCTTGCCAACAACAGACATGACATAAATCTTATCTGAAAGCTCATTGTTTGGTGTTTTCCCTCCATGGATGATGTACTCATGCTTTCCAGATTCTAAGCTGCCTCTGAATATGCAAGTGGCCGGGTAACGAAGAGGAGGAAGGTAGCAGGAATCTTTGGAGAAAACTGCAGGCTTCAGTTTGAGATGGTTATGCTTTACATCAAAGTGGAAAACTCCAGTGGGGCAAGACCTCTTTGGCCACCCTTTCTGGCCAAAGAAGAAAACTTGTCCATCAAAATTCATCAGTGAGAAGCCTGGTTGAATTAAGGCCACGTTATTACTGACTGTTACCATCTGTAATGACATATTTTCCAATCCTGGGTAGATCTTTTATCTGGAAGAATTGTAAAAAAAAAAAAAAAAAAAGACTTATTGTATCTAGTCATATAAAAATCACTATGCTTAGATCATCTCATGTTTAAAAAGTCAAAAAAAAAAAAAAGTTCTTCTACAAGCTTGTAATTAGCTGAATTAGCAAACCCCAGGCAGTCAGGTAAGCAAAGAGCCCCAGAACCTTCCTTCTCAGTAGGCATCCAAGCAACTGGGACCTGTTTTAGACCTGGACCATCCTCCCTTGGGTTTCTGGGAATTGTAGTCCCTTCCCCCCCCTCACCTTGCCCGCTTGCCGGCAGGAAGAACTACATTTCCCAGGAATCCGTTCTCCCGGCGAGGGTTTGCGCTGCCCCAGGAGAGGAGACTCCTAGGATGCGTCCCCGAATAGAGACGCTCCGAGTGCGAAGTGATTAGAGATGCGAGCCCAGGCGGGAAACTAGGGGACGGGAGGTGAGAGTGGCTGACGCGCACCCCGCACGCGGGACTCGGGCGGGCCGCGGCAGCGGGGGGAGCCGGCGGCTTCCGGGGCCTCGCCGACGGGTGGCCGGTGGGGAGCCCCGCTGCCGGGGGCCCCCGGGGCGGTTGCCTGGCAACGGCAGCCTGGAGGGACGCCGTGGCTGGGGCGTCGTTGCAGACTGGACGCAGCTGCACCCCCGGGCGTCCCTAGGATGCCGGGACCGGGCGGGGGGGAGTTGGGGGAGCGTGCACCGGGGGCCCCGAGGTCCCCAAAGCCGTGACCGCTTCACAGAAGCCAAGGATCCCCTGCTCGCCTGACCTTAGGGCGAGCCGCGAGGACTCCCCCCGCCCCTTCTCCTCTGGTCTCTCGTCTTCCCCTTGCCTCCCCCTCCCTCCCTCCCTCCCCTTCTCTCTTTAGGAAAGCTGGTTCGTGGCTTGACCTACTCCACAGCTCTTTGCAGCCCGGGACATTGGAAATGATTCTTTAACACCCGTCGCAAGGCAGGCCCCCAGGACCATTCAGGAGGCTTCCTGCTAGTGTCACAGTATTTTCAAAAAGGCATTGATGGAGTAAGCTTGATAGGCTTTTATTTACATTATTAGCACTCACCTTAGAGAGAGAGAGAGAGAGGCCAGGAGCCTTGATAACGCACGTGTAGTTTGCAGAGTGAGGTCACCTTAGACAGAGGGGCCAGGAGCCTTGATAACGCACGTGCAGTTTGCAGAGTGAGGTCACCTTAGACAGAGAGAGGGGCCAGGAGCCTTGATAACGCACGTGCAGTTTGCAGAGTGAGGTCAAAGGCACCGCAAGAGAACAGATTCCTGACTGTTGAAATTGTTACCCTGCTCCAAAAACAGCTCGAAGCAGAGTCTCTGCAGGTGGCTCTCAGGCCTTCAGAGTCTGGATTCAGACCCACCTGCTAACTCTATGAACTCGGCATTTAACACCCCTCTCTGTCTCGGATTTCCCCATCTGCAGATGAGATGATTACCCACCTCCTTGGTGGACGTAAGTCATGATTGGTAAAAATCAATACAGCATTTATTAAATCAGTGAGTAAGGCTCATAGAATGGGGCCTGGCATGCTGGTCGTCTTTATGATCATGCCTGGACTTCTCAACAGTAAAGATTGTTAGTGCCCAGGTACCTGCCAGTCACGGCAGGTGGTGTTTGTAACGTTGGAGATGGTGAGAAGGGATCCATCCGGTCAGTGGGTGTAAAACCATTAACTTTTTAGACCGACGAGAATTGGATAAGCACATACAAGGGAGATGCTGGTAGTGAGCCTGAGTTAAATAACAGGAAATAATTCATTTATTCTTCTGTTCCCCTTTCTCTAGCCCTTCATTAAGTATGCAGACTTTGACGTCTGAGTCCAAACCTGGGCTCTGATACTTAGCTGCCAAGATGGTGTAACAATCTTGGGCAAGTCATTTTTTTTTTCCCTCTCTGTTCTTTCTTTCCTGTAAAATGGGAGGAGCAGTAGGACCTGTTTGTTGGGTTGTTTTGAAGGATAAGTGGGTTAACACATGTTAAGTCACGAAGCACAGTGCTGCTCGGCGCATTACAAGCATTTAATAAATGTCATCTGATCCTATGTTTTTATTCTCCCCGCAGAACTTCCTTGGACCATTTAGAATCTGTGGTCAGTCTGATGAGATGTTGGTGGGGCTTTTTGGCTTTGAAGCACTTTTGTAGATCAGACGTAGTTGATGGAGAACTCAATGTTCTCTGCTTAGTGTAGCTGGGAAAGTCCTCAAGGTGTGCTAGTTTAATGATCCTCTTGAGAGTCATTAAGCCAAACGAGGACATGGTGAATGAGAAGGATTATTACTGAAGTCACGAAAGAAAGCCTGCCTCTTCTTCAGGCCCCGGTATTTGTAGGTTCAGCAACTTGCCCTACTAATGAAATAACACGGGCATTTTCTTTATGCGTGGCCTATCCAAGTATGCGGAAGACAAAGCTTTTGTGGACTAAGAAAATGCTCTGCATTAGAATTAAAAGGAAATGTTGCTGACTCTCGATTCAGTAAACAAAAACCATAAGTGGTTGCACTCAGCATGGTATGTTGATGATTGTCAGAGAGTTGTCCACTTTTGGGTGGAGGGAGCCCTGAAGCCAAACCTGTTCGTGTTAAACACCTCTGAAGACTGTTATTGGGATATAAAGCAAGCCATGCCGGGGTAATGGATTCCAGATCTCAAGGGATGAGCGAGCATACACCAGGAACACTTGCTTTTAAACAGCGAGGGTTTTTTTTTTTTTTTTTTTTTTTTTTTTTATAAAGTTTTCATTATAGCCCACTGGGTTCATTTTAGGGAATTCCGCTTCTCATGAGTGAAAAACATGATTACTGTAGATTAACAGACACATTTTCTTAGGCAAGACATAAGGAATACTACCCACTTTTTGTAGTTTAGTTTTTGGGTCCCTGAAGATTCCTGACCTGTTCTCCCTTGGATGCCCCGCTCTCAGTACACCTCATGATTTCAGGGCCCTAAAAACAGTCGTGAGTTTTATTACTGTTAGGATGAATTTTCTCTCCTCTTGTAACACAGTTCAAGGATTTGTGCGTTTAATTTTTAGAATACCCATTTTAAACCATGACCAGGTGACTTAGAATTTAAAGAATAAACAGGAACATTGAAAGCATCTTTACATTATTTTGCCATATGTATTTTTAGTTTTTGAAATTTGCTTTATGAAATGTTTTCACTGGCCGTACATAATTATATATTTTCCATGGTTTTAATATGACTATATTAGTTGCATCTTGGTTTTTAAGAGTTTTTAGAAGGTTATACTAGAACTAAAATAATCTACTTTCTTTAAATAGGCTGGATAAGAAAGGGCAGCTTTTGAAAAAGAAGACACTGTTCTCCAGCTGAAGGAAGTTTCAAAGTCAACACATTAAAGATTCTTTTTAACAGACAGAAATAGAGGACCAATAAATTTATACAATTTTCCCAACCCCATGCTAACATTCCTCAGCAGGGAGGTTTTCATTTATTCACTGTGAAGCTAGGGCATAGTTGAGAATCAAAAGAGGGACTAATGGTGTGGGGTCTGGGTTTGTAGTTTCTTGTGTCTGAACTAACTCTTTCTTCCTTCCAAAGAAAGGTACTGTACTCTGAGGCATTAAATCTTACTGATCAGTGTTGCCCATGTTTTCCTGATTGCTCCAAAATAGCAGGTAACCTCATGTAGCTGCAGTCGTTTTGTGCATGAATTAACACTATCTTGCACAGCTAATCAGGCTCGAGGCATACATTATTTGATTTTTTTGCTGGCACCGAAGCTAGGATTAGGTCTTTTTCCTGACACTTAATGCCAGAGAAGTATTTACGTACTGAGATTAACACATGGGCTCTGATGCCACAGGAATTAAATCCTTGCAGCAGCCTGATACCAGAAAGCTCCATAGTTTCCAAATTTTACGGCATCCCTTCCCCATCTGGACACCCAATCCATCTGTAACTAACATGCTCCTGAAGTGGGGCATCATCCTTCCCTTAACGTTGACAAACGTGGGTGCCCA
The DNA here is from genome assembly GCF_003254725.2 of Canis lupus dingo. Classification (NCBI taxonomy): domain Eukaryota; kingdom Metazoa; phylum Chordata; class Mammalia; order Carnivora; family Canidae; genus Canis; species Canis lupus. The sequence continues at coordinate 31,540,972 of NC_064260.1, read as the reverse complement.
TCTTTTAGCTTTGGTAGAAACGAAGGTATTGGACCTACCTGAAGGCCAGAGGGGATGCTCACCCCTCTCTGAATCTTTGCCGCTAAACCAGGTAGTAAATGTCAGCACTTGGGTAAGGTTCACTGACTGCCCACTCTGACCGTGGCAGGCAGAAGGCGCACAGTAAAGAGAGCGTGTGTATGTGCCTACAGATGTTGCAGTGAACACTGATCTAACGGGAGTAACCGACTGTGACCGTTTTTTTTTTTTTTTTTTCTTTAGATGGTTGAGGGAGATATCCACCTGGGTATACTCTCAAGATTTAACTATTTCCTAACTGGTGAACAATAGAAATACAATCCACTATTTGTAAAGACAAAACAAAACAAAACAAAACACCAAGCCCCACAAGAACCATCTGGCTGAAACACCTGATTCTTATCTTTATTAAAAACATTTTAGAAAAAATGTAGAAGAAAATGAATATAATTCCTGTGACTTAAATAATACTGTTCAAATCAAATGAAACATTACTTTTCCTAAGGCAGATACCACTAACACAAGTGCCAGTCATTTTGATCTTGAATTGTTCTTCAACAGTCTCATTTTCTTTAATGCAGAGCTCAGAAGTCATTGTAATTATTGGAGGCCTCCTACCAACTTTGTATCGGGAGCTGCTGTGTAATATTGTTCAGCAGAATGATTAAGAAAACGGGCTTTGGAGTCAAACTGACCTGGTTTTCTTCGCCAGCTCTGCCGTTTGCCAGTGGAGTCATCCTAAACTCTAAGCCTCTGTTTCTCTGTCTCTGAAGTGGGGATGCTAGAAGTAGTCACCTCAAAAGATTGTTGCAAAAAGATTAAGTCAGATAATGTCTGTAAAGTGCTCGGTGCCCGTAGCAACGAATGAGAGTTCCTGTTGCTGCGTATCCTCGCCAGCATTTGGTGGTGTCCATGTTCTGGATTCTGGTCATTCTAACAGCTGGGTAGCATGCTGTCTCCTTGTCTTATTTTCTATTTCTATTTCCCTGATGACATATGATGTGGAGCATCTCTTCATGTGCTTTTCTTTTTTGGTCATCTGTCTATCATCTTTGATCAAGTGTCTGTGTAGTCTTTAGCTCATTTTTTAATCAGGTTGTTTGTTTTCTTATTGTTGAATTTTAGAAGTTCTTTGCATATTTTGGATAACAGTCCTTTATCAGATGTGTCTCTGGCAAATATTCTCTCCCAGTCTGTGGCTTTTCTTTTTATTCCCTTGTCAGTGTCTTTGCAGAGCAGAAGTTTTTAATTTTAATAGGCCCATCTTACCAATTATTTCTTTTGTGGATTGTGCCTTTGGTATTGTATCCATGTTGCCATACCCATGAACTATGAACTTTTTAGTTTTGCATTTTTTTGTTTAGGTCTGTGGTCCATTTGAGTTAATTCTCACGAGGGGTATAAAATCTGTGGCTAGATTCATTTCTTACCTGAAGAAATCCGGTTGTTCCAGAATCTTTGTGGAAAAGACTATGCTATACTGTATTGCCTTTGCTCCTTTGTTAAAGATCAGTTGATTGTATTTATATGGATCTATTTCAGTGCTCTCCGTTGTGTTCTGTTGATATGTTTGTCTATTCTTTCATTAATAGCATACTGTTTTGATTACTGTAGCTGATTTAATTTTAAAACAATTCATTAAAGACAGTTACATCAGGAATCCCAGGGTTGCTCAGTGGTTTAGCACCTGCTTTTGGCTCAGGGTGTGATCCTGGGGTCCCAGGATCGAGTCCTGCATCGGGCAACCTCCATGGAGCCTGCTTCTCCCTCTGCTTGTGTCTCTGCCTCTTTCTGTGTCTCTCATGAATAAATAAATAAAATCTTAAAAAACAAAACAAAACAAAACAGTTACATCAGGAAAAATATATACCACTCATTAGCCCATCACCTAATCATAGAATTTTTTTATTGATTTGTGCTCTATTACAGTTTTATCCAAATATATACATATTTTACCTGGTTATAATGAGAATGAATTAAATTTTTTTTATCTTTTTAATATAACATTTCATATATGCTATGAAATGTATATTTTACTTCCACCTTTATCATTTTTGATAACTTCCTAAAATTCCATTAAGTATATATAATTAATTTATCTGGCCATCTACCATTGTTGGTCATTTAATCAGTTTCCATGTGGCTTAGGTGATAGAATACATGATCAAAGGTAGACAGGTCTGAATTTGAGTCTCAGGTCTGCCACTTGCTTGCTAAATGATCCTTCTGAGCTTCGGTTTCCTTATCTCTAAAACAGAGATGATACCTGCCCTATTGTAAGAATTAATGAGTATAAAGTGCATGGTATAGAAGAGTATACTCAGGGGCAGCCCCGGTGGCGCAGCGGTTTAGCGCCGCCTGCAGCCCAGGGCGTGATCCTGGAGACCCTGGATCGAATCCCACATCAGGCTCTCTGTATGATGCCTGCTTCTCCCTCTGCCTGTGTCTCTGCCTGTGTCTCTGCATCTCTCTCTCTGACTCTATGAATAAATAAATAAAATAAAAATCTTAAAAAAAATTTAAAAAAAAAAAGAAGAGTATACTCAGTAAATCTTGTCTGATGATGATGATGCTGTAAATATGTATCTACAAGTGACTTTTAATTCCTAGCAAAATTTTAGGATATATTTTTAGAGCTGACTTTTTAAAAACCGATGAGTAGCTCAGTTGTTTGGTTTTCATCATTTGAAGTGTTGGTCCATCCTTCAAAAAAGCATCATCATCTCTTCTGGTAACTTCCATGATGATTTTTTTTTTCTTTGTCTGCAAAAGAGTATTGGATTATTTCCCTGACCTGTTTATGGTGTCATATAATGATTATAGTACTTGAAATTCCAGCATCATGAAATGACAGCTCTCATGAAGTTGACACATTGGTTATCTCCACATTAAATACACATAAGAAATATAGCAGAGAAACCATGGGTAGGTTTAGGCAAGTATTTTCACCTTTGTATTTTACTAACATCAAAAAACAAACAAGTAGTTGCTGAATGGGTTAGTTGTTTCTTGAAGCAGCTGGAAATTAACCACACATTTGGATATGGGTTTTAAAACTCTCAGCTTTTGCCACACCATTAGGAGGGCATTGAGCTTGCAGCAAGATCCCAGTCTACTAAAGTGCTCAGCATAGAAACTAAATGTGAAATAATAAACAGTATTTACTGAGCATCTACTATGTATAGAGGCATGTGGAGAATTAGAAAAATCATCACAGACACAAGTTTGCCTTTAAGGAACATACATGGTATTGGACAAAGCAACCTTACATTCTTCTTACTGTCACCCTTATTTTTTTTTTTTTTAAGATTTTATTTATTTATTCATGAAAGACAGAGAGAGGCAGAGACACAGGCAGAGGGAGAAGTAGGCTCCCTGCAGGAAGCCCGATGTGGGACTCTATCCTGGGACCCTGGGATCACGCCCTGACCCAAAGGTAGACGTGCGACTGCTGAGCCACCCAGGCATTCCGCTTACCCTCACCCTTAAAAAGTCTTACAAGTTCACCAAGAAATCATAATTATCATTATCATAATTATCAAATCATAATTATAGGTTACTCCGCCCATTCTTTTTTTTCTTTTTTGTATATTTTTTTATTGGCGTTCGATTTGCCAACATGACCCCCAGGGCTCATCCGTCAAGTGCCCCCCTCAGGGCCTGCCCACCTCCCCTTCCTCTACCTCCTGTTTCCCAGAGTTAGGAGACTCTCATGCTTTGTCACCCTCTCTGATTTTTCCCACTCATTTTCTCTCCTTTCCTCTATTTCCTCCCTTTCGCTATTTTTTATATTCCCCGTGTGAGTGAGACCCTATAATGATTGTCCTTCTTCGATTGACTTACTTCACTCAGCATAATACCCTCCAGTTCCATCCACATCGAAGCAAATGGTGGGTATTTATCGTTTCTGAAGGCTTACTCAGCCCATTCTTACACTTTGAGGCAGAATCAAATTCAAACTTCTGAAATATATTGATTTCTCTCACCTTACATCCAAAAAACAGTGGCTAATTAAAGAATGCAAGTCAGTGCAATTACAGAAGAAAATAATTTTTATTTCACAGCAGGGAGATAAAAGTAACAGGCTGTTCTGACATAGTAATTGAACAATTAGGAAGCATAATTGGAGAAAAACAGAATGCCAGCGATGGAAGACAGCTTCAAATCCAGTCCCTTTAGCTTTACATTCAAACAACTTAAGGTCAGAAAAGTTAACCCACGTGACAAGAGTAACACAGCTGCAGGGGTGTATACAGGGTGGGTTGAAAGGCAGGGGAGAAGCACTCTTGTGTGAATCCATAACTGTTTTTCGAGAAGTGCAGAGAGCCCCTCAAGCATTTCCATCCCCGTTTTATAAATGGAGAAACAAATTACGCTGTTGCGCAATGAATTAATAAGTGTTAGGGATAAGGTCAGGAACAACTTTTTGTAGCACCCTGATCAGAATAGACAATATTTACTTTTGAAATAAGTGGCTCATTTTTAAGGAAATTAATATAAATAGCATAGGAAAAGGAGATACTTGACTTGTTGTTGAGTAAATCCCATACTAGGAGCCACAACTGAAACTGGCAAAGAAGAGAAAAGAGGAAGGAAAAGGAAATATACAGGAGGAAGCAATCTACAGTTAGCATGATGGATTGTCAAGAACATGACAAGTGACTTGTCACTTTTTATTTAGGGCTATTAATTAAATATGGCCTCCTGACTGGAATGACTGGTATTTTTCCTGTGTTTCATTGTTCTGTGATTTAAGGTGGACTCTTCGCTGTAAAATAAAGCGGAGAAAAATTTCAGAGGTGTTGTACTAGAAAAAATTCACTTCAAAAAATTTTATTTTTAGAGAAGGAGTGATTTTGTGTTTCTTAGTTACTATCTTTGGATGTAGAAGCCTTGTTGATGTGTGTTATGTTGTGTTCACTGAGGCAAAATTGTGAGTAAAATGCTGAGATTAGTTGGGAGCTGGGAAAGTACTGAGGCACACTTATTCTACAGTCATGGGAATTTAGAATAAAAAATAGTTGGGAAATGCATCTCTAAAATCTTCTTTTAAGAGAATATCAAATGAAAAGGTCGATTTTATTAGCAAGGTCTGGCATTTGGAACACTTAGAAATGAATTTCTGCAAGCAGAGTTGATTTAGTTGGGTTTGTCTACACCTGCTCCTAACTGGCTGTGTGGCTTTTGCTTTAAAGCAAGCTTTCTGGTATTGTAAAAGTGCTGTGACAGGCTCAGGAAGCTGGAGAGAAGGGATAACTTTAATTAAGAGTGGATGCCTTTCGTGTTACAATTGTTATGCAGTAGAGAAAGCATAAGCATTAATGGGACATTGCATCCCACGTGAAAGTGGGATTACAGTTTTAGCTCAGTTGAAATGATTGAATATTATTGCATGATTATAGAGCTATAAACTTGACTCAGACCCTGTACTGCCTCTGCTGGATTTGCAGCTTTACCAGGGTCCTTGAAAAAAGTGTTCAGTGAAAGATTTACTGTTATCATTCATAACTCACCGATGTCATTGATTACATTTCTGAAGATAGGAGATCAGTTTTGAATGTGGTTGAAATACGTGTAGTGGACATTTTTCTTGATAAATGTGCTAGTCTAGAGCTCATGTACATGTAGGAGCTTTATTAGGGGATGAAGGTAGGGTATTTACTTGGTGATTACCCATAACTTGATCTTTTTTTAAGAAAGGGAATAAACAAAAGTGGTAGTGAAAAAGAAGTCTTTCTGATATCCAAAACAGTAGATTTTCTGAAATTTGTCTTATGGTATATCCTTCACATTCCATGTCCACTGATAATCTGCTTTTTAACAAAACAATAGGGAGTGAGTGAGGAGAGGAAGTTTTTTTGTTTTTGTTTTTAGGGTAGAGGAAGTTTGAATAGATAACTGCATTTTTCCTTGTTTAATGGAATTGATAACTGTGTAATTGAAAATAGTCCAATACTCAGTTGACCTGCCTCAGTGAGTCAATGCAGACATTTCTGGATTGACTTAAACAGCTTGAAGGAAGAGTATATTTTGGGTAAATAAAATTGATTTTATACAATCTGCTGATGAACAGCAAGGCTTAATGAATGATAGCCTCAAGAAACCTCATTACAGTAGCTTGGACGGATGAGCAGGAAAGAGAAGCAAATTTTTCAAGAGGAAAGTTTCTGCTTAAACATGTAATTTTATAGATTAGTGTTATTCCCATCCCCCCAGAGCTTTCTACAGGGGGAAAACAATCAACATACACGAGTTCCAACATTCTTGGTAAACTTTTAGTGATGATTTTCTTTTCCTTAATCTTTTTTTTTTTGCCTTAATTGGCTTAGCCTTTTTTTTTTTTCCTGCCCTTCTTCCCCTCCTTCCAAACTTTTAACTCTGAAATAATTACAGATCACAGTATAAATTCACATAATGTTGCAAAAAAAATGTACAGAGATTTTATGCACGCCTTGTTTCAGCTTTTTGCAGTGTTAGCATCTTGTATATCTGTAGTATAATATAAAAATCTGGAAACTGATATTGGTGCAATCCATAGAATATATTCAGATTTTACCAGTTATATATACACTAATTTTATGTGTGTGTGTGTGTGTGTGTGTAGTTCAACTGTATCACATGTGTAGCCTTGTATAACCACCGCCATAGTCAAGATACTCAGCTGCACCACGGCTATAGGACTCATGCTACCCTATTTATATTTGCATCCATCCCCTTCTCCAGCCCAATTCCCAAGTAGTCTGTTCTCCAGCTCCATAATTATGTTGTTTCATGAATGTTACATAAGTGGAATCATGCAGTGTAGCCTTTTGTGATTGGCTTTCTTCACTAAGCACAATTTCTTTGAGATTCATCCAAACTGTTGCATAAATTGATAGTTTGTTCCTTTTTATTGCTGAATAGTATTCCATGGTATGAATGTACCATGGTTTGCTTTACTATTCACCTATTAAAGGACTTTTGAGTAGTTGTCCCCTTTTTGGCTGTTAATGAATAAAGCTGCTATGAACATTCACATACAAGTGCTTTGCATGGGAATAAGACTTTATTTCTCTGGGATTGCACCCAAGAGTGCAATTGTTAGTTTGGTAAGTCCGTTTTCAGTTTTGGAAAGAAATGCCAACCATTGTCCAGAGTGACTGAATCATAGCAGTGAATGAGTTAGCCAGTTCTGCCTCCTTGCCAGCATTTTGTGTTCTCACAATTTTTCTGATGATTCTTCTCACCCATTCCGAGGAGTATGTAGTGATAGCTCATTGTGGTTTTAATTTAGATTTCTTTCTTTTTTTTTTTTTAAGGTTTTATTTATTCATGAGAGACACACAGAGAGAGGCAGAGACACAGGCAGAGGGAGAAGTAGGCTCCATGCAGGGAGCCTGATGTGGGGCTTGATCCCAGGACTCCAGGATCACACTCTGAGCGGAAGGCAGACACTCAACCACTGAGCCACCCAGGCATCCCTAAGTTATATTTCTTTAATGGCTAATGATAGTAAATATCTTTTTATGAGATTATATGTCATTTATATATCGTCTTTGGTGAAATGTCTGTGCATGCCTTTAGTTTTTTTTTTTTTTTTAAATTGGATTTTTCTTTAATATTGGGTTTTAAGAGTTTTTTTTTATATGTTTTATGTGCTGGTTCTGTGTTGTATGTGTAATTTATAAACATTTTCTCCCAGCCTGTGATTTGTCTTTTCATCTTAGTAAGATCTTTCACAGAACAAAGTTTTGAATTTTGATGTGGTTTATCACTTTTTCTTCTAGATCATGCTTTTGGTGTCAAGTCTAAGAACTCTTGGCCTAGTCCTATGTCCTAAAGATTGTTTATATTTTTTTGTACTTCTTTTATAAAATTCACTATTTTGAGTTGATATGTTTTTATTGTTCTTACTCCTGTTACAGCCTTCATTTAAAAATACTTCCACTCCATTCCATATTGCTCTAATTTAAAAATAATAACCATATGAGTCATCAGAGCCATTCTTGTTCCAAAAATGGAGTCTTGTATAGAATGTGTAGATTATAATCATCTTTAGGAGAGGAACTAGATCTGTTTCTGTTCAGGCAGCTTTTGTGGTATCTGTGTTTATGGTAAGCAGGTACTTAGCCCACATTTTTTATTAGATGCAGTTTTTAATATGGGTGTCTTCTTTTTCTCTTTTCCTCATGGTGAGATTTTTGTCAACCAAAAAAAATATAGCAGAGACATGGATGGCTTCTATACTAAGACCTTTGCATGGATGACTGCTTCTTCTTTCTGAAGCTTTGAAGTCAGTAGTAATCCCCAAGCTTTTCCCAACTCCCAAATACGTCCCTTTAAAATTCACTGCAGAAGTATACCTAAAGGAAGTGTTTTTTTTTTTCCTAGAGAGGGAGGGAGAGAGAGCTGGGGAAGAAAGGGGGTGTGGAGGGGTGGAGGGAATAGGAGAGAGAGAATCCTAAGCAGGCTTCATGCCCATCACGGAGCCCGATGCAGGGCTCAGTCTCACAACCCTGAGATCATGACCTGAGCCAAAGTCAAGAGTTGGACACTTAACCAACTGAGCCACTCAGGCATCCTGGGGAAGTCTTTATATAGAGGTCTATATGCTCTCAACATTTTGGTGATAATGAAGAATTCTGTAACTTCAAGTGTTAGGAAAGGTTTGTTAGGAGAAACAGAACTTGAAGTGCAGCATACTCTTTGATGCTAGAATTGTTTTTTATCTTACCCTGATAAAACACAGTAGAGGAGTTACTGTGCACACATACACGTGCATAACACACATGCTTTGCCTTGCTTCACCTCAAGGTGTTTTGTATGTTATTGGGGTACAAAGTGTAGTTGGAGGTCTAGGTATACCCATCTGGGTGGGATTGCTGCCTTCCCCTTAATTTCCTGCTGACTTCATGGATGCCTTAAAATTCATAATGAGAAGCATGTCATTTACTACTTTCGATATGAGAACCACAATACTGCTCCTCATCAATAGTCATTACTTGGTAAAAACCCTACCTAAAGTTTCCTTCCCAGATTTATTCATTTATTCTTTATCACTGGACTAGATGACCAATGACCTTCAGGTTTCTGTCAACCCTGAGAATCTGTGACACTTCCAGTCATTGGATTTCTTTCTCTCTCTTTAATATGATCTAAAAGACACGAAAAATATTAGAGGATGCAAATAGGTGTAGTTCAGTCAAGGGAGAGGAAACCAGGTGTCTTCTATCACATATATAAATCTGTATACTTGACGTATAATTTGGTATTTTAGAAATTTGCCCATTTTCCAAAATATAAACGAAGACCCAACCTGTGAGATACCAAGATCGATGGCTTCATTTCCGTAGGCAAGGTGAATTCTTTTGATAATATTCCATCTTACCAGCCAGCATAGCAGGAGATTCTTGTTGAGCAGAACTATGAAAGTTTGAGAAAGTGGATTTTGACAGCCTCTGCACAACTCTTTAAAAATGTGTTATTATTTATTATTTTAGAATATCAGCAGTAAACCTCACAGCTTAAAAAAGACAACCCCTTTTTTTGCCAACACACAACTCTCTGTGCTGTTAAAAAGCAGGTTAAACACATTAGGAGGAGACTACCTCATGGCGCCTTGTTTCCAAAGACTTAACCACTCTTTGCCTCTGAAACTGTATTGTGTTTAGGTAGGTTGTGTTAGGCAGAGATCTGAAGATAAACAGCCAAGATGTGCTAAACCAGTGGTGATAGTTCCACATGCAATATTTCATAAAAACGTCCTTTCAGAGAGCACAGAACACCAACTGGCTTGAGTGATTGTTAGTTTCATTATTTGGTAGTAGAAAACAGGACCCCAGGAAGATTATGTGATTTTTCTCTCCACCTCTCAGTGACTGGAGAGGAAGAGAACCAAGCCTGTGGTCTTTCTGTGAAATTTAGTAGTCCAGGCAGAGGAAGACACTCCCTCCCTGTGTCCCCTCCTAGAAACTGTGATATTCAAAGTGTTGTGTGGGATTTACTGGCCAATATTTTCTATACATACACTTATCATCATAACATGTTCTGGGTATTTTATGTGGGGCTCTAAGCCTTAAGAGTCTCATGCTCTACTGATGGAGCTAGCCGGGTGCTGCTGTAAGCCTTAAAACTTAAAAACCAAACCAAAACAAAGAACCTTGTTATGGGCAAGTGTCTCTCTCTCTCTTCTTTTTTTTTTATTTAGAAAAATACTTCATGATAAAAAACACAAACATATGTGAATGGCAACTGAAAAAGCATCGCTTCCTTCTAGAAAACCACTAGGATTTGCATAAACCGCTTGACTGGTAAATGATTATCTGCTCCGTCAGTCCCTGGGGACTTTTAGCATTAGGTTATGTATTTTTGTAGATAAGGAAAGTTCTGAATTTGAAGGTGGGTATTTGTTAAACTCTTTAAATAATGACAGTTTATGAAACTGGATTTTCCAGAAGTCTTCATAAAAAGTCAATAGAAACACTACCTCTTCTGTATTGTGATCACCACATGAATAAAATTAAACCTCGAAGGAGGTTGAATCCTTGCTGTCAAAGACTGTTAATTATTTCCCTTTGGTAAAACTACGACGTGTTAAGGCTAAAACCTCAAAATATACCACTTTGAGAATTGGAAAGGAAGTTTGAAAGAATTTCTATTATCACTTTTAAAGCATCCACAAGGAGACATTTACAGCAATGTAACACAACCTGGCTGCTTCTGTTTGGTATTTGCTAGCCGAAGTAGATTACCCAAGATGGTTTAAGGAAGAGGTTGATGTCATCCAGAGTTGGAATTTTGCTGGGGTCCAATTCGGGAAAAGCAGATTGACATTAACATTCTAGTAATTAAGTACATGCCCTACTGACAGTGAAATAATAGCCACCTTCAAATTTATTATTTTTTTTTATCTAGCAACTGCAGCATAATTTATTAAACTTTGGCTTGCTGAAGCCTGGCAGTGTTACAGGTAAATTTGCATAAACCCTAACTGATGCTTCTTCCTATATTTAATTTTCAGGTACAAATAATTTGAAACAGTTTCCCTCATTTTGAGTTCATATACAGCTACATTTAAAATACTCATTTTAGTTCTATTTTATTTCCTGTGGTTCTTGGTCTTCTCCAACACTGTGTTTTATCTGGGGGTGTAAAGCATGAGGGGTTATCTTGTTTATCTTTAGGTGACATCAGTGCCTTCAGAGTCCGAGGGGTCACAGTCAAAGCAGGTCTTTGTGTAGGCAAAGGACGGAATAACTAAGGCTGATCTGTTACCGTCATCGCAGCTAACACTTCTGTGGGGCCGCATGTGCCCATTTGATCCTCGTAGCGATCCTGTGAGGTGTGTGTAGATTAACAGTTCCTTATTACAAACCCTTAGGGTCAGATGTGTTTCAGAATTCAGATTTTTTTGGAGTTTAGAAAGGTAACCCGGGATAATGCCATGTATGACACAAAATCTCCAGTGGGGTCTGGGAAAGTACCTCAAGAGCAAGCCCGTTAATATTTCTTCAGGGGAACGTATGAGTATTCACACTGAGTAGAATAAATAAAAGCTATAAGTACTTCCCTGTCAATTCAGATCAGGTCTTGCCCCCAAATGAGGTTGGGCATCATCTTATGAAAACATTTTTGTGTCTTTCCGAACCTTTGGTAAATACCAAACAAATAAAGTTAATAACAGATAACAAAATTTTACTCTTGTTTTGGAAAAATGGAAAGAAGCTTGGTGCTTTCTCTTCCTGCTGTAGGCTACTGGAGAACCTGCTTCTTTTTATTATCCCCCACGAATTATTCTGACTACTTAGGCAGTGATTACTCTTCTGCTTTCTGTAGATAGTGAATTTCTCAAAGCTATGCAGGAATGATATTTCGTACAGAATGAATGGAATTTAACAAGATGAAAGATCACAAGGGAAAAACAAAGTTCAGACTTCAAGGATTGAGGCATTGTGTCTTAGCTGACAGGCATTTAGCAGTAGGCTAAATGAAGTGACAATGTGAAGAGGCTACCAGCAATGTGCCTGCACTTCAGCTACATAGCAGGAGTGCAGTATTTGGAACTCACTGGATCCAGACCATATCTGGAGCCTTGGCTTCATTTCTGGATGGCATATTTTAAAGGGATGCCAGCAGTGTGAAATCTTCTCCAGGTAGATTGAGCAGGAGGGTGGAAGCACTTAAAGCCATGTCATGTAAGGCGCAGGTGAAATAATTGGGCAAGTTTAGTTGAGAGTTTTGCCAGCATCTAGCAGTATTTTACTACCGTACTCGCTCAGATGAGTAATTTTAGCTTCGTATCGATTGGCTGCCAGCCGTATGCCACATCCTGGGCTGTTAAACATTTTGGGATCCAAAGATGAAAGGACATGGGCCCCGCCTTTCATGGGCTTCCTGTCTCATAGGACACAGGAATGTACACAGCTACAATATGATCGGTGTGTAACGTGGACCCAGTGCAGAGGCAGCACGGAGAAATTATGATGAGCTCTCTGTGGTGATAGGAGATGGAAGGCTCCAGCCTTTAGAGAGAAACCGAATTCTGAGCTGTGTTTTGAAAAAAGAAACTAAGGTGAATGAAATAAAATTGAGAAGGAGCAGAATAGGCCTGTTCAAATATTTGGAAAGATGTCATGTATAAGAAGGATTGAAATGATTCAATATGATCTCAGGGGCTCAGGGACCAGTTGGGGAAATGTACAGGGAGAGAGATTTAAAAGAAGCCTTGAATAGAGCTTTCCAGAGGTTTCTTTGGAATGCTCAGAGCTCTTAGTCCCGGGGTGTGTTAGAGCGCAGACAAGTCAATCGTTTGGCAGCAATCGTAGGATAGTACATGGTAGGGGCAGAGTGTCGCACAGTGGATAGAGTGAAATATGGTAAATTGTGTAAGGTCATGGATTCTAGAATCCGGCTTTAGAACCAGTTACTTCTACCTACTGGCTCTGGCAGCCTGAGCTCGGATTGTTATGGAGTTAACATTAACATGCCCAGAACAGCCCTTGATACATAATAACGTGCTAAATAAGTAGCTAATAAATATTAGCTGTTATTGTTGTCATTGGGTGGGTGGTTCACATACCCTTTGAAGTCCGTCTCACCTTGAAAGACTTTGAATTTCTGTATTTTCAGGGAGGCTCTCTCTAGCCGATGTTTTTCTTTGTCTCCTAGATAAAGTGGCCTCATGACTAGGAATGCCTGCCCAAATATCAGAATTGGAGGTCATGGATGAAGATCGATTAATTGAAGAAGTCTTGGATAAGTTTGTTAATTGCCATGAACAAACATATGAAGAATTTCTGAGCACTTTTACTCATCTTTCAAAAGGTAAAATGGAGAAGTAAACTTTCTACAGCAGTAGGGAGAAATAATTTTATTATAATTTAAAGTCTTTCCTGCCTTTTCAAAAAGACTATTTAATAAGCGTCGTTCATTCCTTTCCTTTGATCAGGTGATTCATATCAGGCGTGCGAGTCCGATGCATGTCAATACCAACATTTTTATACAACCAAGAGTTGTATCAGGGCCATCACATTTGAGAATTAAAAAGGACCTGAGAAATCATTTTGTAGAATTGCTTTATTTTTGAAGAAGCAGTTATTTACAATTATTACAATTATTTTTGTACCTGCAAAGAGTAGGGGTTTTTTAAGGTGTATTTAAAGCTTTTAAGAAATATAGTATAGGATAGACTATGGAGTCACACTATTCATTTGGATCCTGGCATCCAAATGGGTATGTGAGTTTGGGGGAAGGGTTTGACTAAAGGAGGTAATAATAGTACCTTAAAAGTTGATAAAGGTTAAGTAAGGTAATCCAAGTAAAACTGAGCATAGTGGCTAACACCTAAATACTGAATGAATGCTGGGTACTGTGTTGTCATTGTGATGGTGATGGCGCCTAGGGTTTCTATAGAATGGAAACAACTCTTTAGAGGAGAAGTGATCAACTGAAACCTAAAGGCCAGGCCCATGTTGTGTTTCATTATGTGTCTTATGTTTTTTTTTCAATTGAGCCAACTTTTAAAAGTTGGGACATTTTACATGAAAATCTTGACTTGTAGGTTTTTGTTTGTTTGTTTTTTCTGATGAAGAGGGAAGACCTGTTACCTTTTATTTCCTCAATGACAATAGCAGCTAGAGCTTGGAAACCCTTGTACCGTGCCCCCCCCTCCACCCCTCTGGCACTGTCACACCCCCTGGCACTCATACATTCTAAAAACGTCTGTATATACCTTGCCTGCTTCATTCATCCAAGTGGTTCCTGTAGGCGTTTGAGCTTGTAATGTTTGTTCTGGGTTCTGCTTCAGACGGCCTGCCTGGCCTGCTGCTGGCTTGCTCTCCACTTGGTCCTTTGTGGGTTATTGATCTGCATGGATCCATGCTTGGTTCTCCACCTTCCTGCACTTTGGGCTCACCTGGGGGGGCTTTTAGAGCATGGTGATCGTAGAGCCCCTCTGAATCTTAGCTGGGGCCCAGGAATCTGTATTTTTAAAAATTCCTGTGGTGATTCTAATGTGTACCCGATTGAGAACAGGGAGTTTCATAATCTCGGGGGTGGGGGTGGGGGGTGATGACCCTTTCAAGATATTTGACTTCGTGATTTTAAGTCATGATTCCTGTGTCCTTAACAAATGTGCAAGAAGGATATTTACAGTGAAGAAAAGGAAAAGTGATTCTACCCTGTTTCTTCAGTAAGATAGTTGGAATATCGATATTTGTCTTGTTTACACATTTAAACTGTGGACTATGTTTTTATTTACACTTAATGGAAAAATTAGGAAATGTCTAGTTTACTTTGGGGCTGTGAATGATCTATTTTGACATGAGATGTGGATCAAATGAATCTAGATTAATGGCCAAATCAACTTCTGGTGTATGAACTCGTTTTGGGAAGATGGTTTTTCTTTCTCCCAAACAGGGCAGTGTGAATGGTGGGTTGGGGTAGTGGAAACAAGGCTAAAGCTAGCAGGATTAATACGTTTTGAATGCCAATGGTATTTGATAATCCAAATTATTTTGGAAATTACTTGTAAAGCTGACTTTATTTTCATGCTCTGAAAAGGTAAGAACTTCTTGCCGACACTTGGATACTTTGAAGAGGTTGTAATGTTTTTGTTTTGAGGGTAAGGGATATATACTGTTTTCAGATTTCTGTAAGGTCATTGCGTGCTGAGAAAGAAACTGTTGTGGATGTGGTGACTTCATTTCAAGCTCAGTTTTGGGTCTCAAACTGAGCTGAAATAAATGATGACGCAAGTCACATAAACTGCATTTCCAAGCACACTCCTTTTTTTTTTTTTCTCCTTTCAAAATATCTCTAGGCGCCAGTTCACATTATAAACTAATGACCTGAAAAAATTCCTCCTAAAGCATAAAGAATTGTGAGTGCAAAAATGTGTCTTAAATCAGTAAGCATCCTTGTCTCCCCTGAAACATTTAAGTACCTTCCGAAAAGCCAAACAGCAATTAGGGACAGCCTAGGAGTCGAGTGATAGCCCGCGGGATTGAGCGAAGTGAATGTGGTTAGTTCTGTTTTAAGGAAAACATGAAAGCTGTTTCTTCAAACTTTCCCCCTTCTTTCCAGCCCTTCATTTGTCTTGCTGTGCTCCGTTGTTTTGCTGATGTGTAGAATCTTCCCTCCGTAAGTGGTTATCACCTCGCATAGTCGTGTACATTTCTTGACTAAGTTTGGTTTCTAGAATCTATTACAATTTCCCTTGATTGACTGTTCTATTTATTTTTATAATAGTTATATGCCAGAATGCTTATAGGATTCATTTTCTTTCCAAGAGTGTTAAAAGGGTCAGTAATCCTATTAAAAATATTTCCATGAAAAAATTAAACTATAGCCTGATTGAAAGAAGTTCGCATAGCTGCTACAGACTGTTAAAAATTGTTGGAAACTGTAAATATTGTAGCAAAATCCTTTCTCCAGTACGCTGATGTTGACCATGTTTTGAGGATTTGTTTTTGCTTTTTTTTTTTTTTTTTTTTAAAAGCAACTCTGGTGTTTTAAATAGTGGTACATACTTGGTAATAGATACAATGTTCTATCAAAATGTCTAAAGAGACACATTAATTATTTGTTTTAAACAGGTAGTTATAATTGAATTCTCAGTAGTATCATCAGTTCAAGAGAGTAAGACCGAGTTGTAAAATTTGTATTAGGAAAATCAGTGTGCAGATTTTAGTTTTACTCATTATTGCTGAAGATGTTATTATATTGTTGATATTACTGTGGGTAAAGATAAGAGGCCAAGTTTCAATCTTTGGCATCTCCGTTTCTTTGTGAATGTGATTAATTTACAGGTCTTTCTCAACTTCCCATCTTAGGGAAAAATGTGCTTTTTCCTCGTCTGACATATTTCTATCATTTGCTTATGTTATAAAAACACAGATGTGAAAATGTATATTTAATTTTCTGCTAATGCGTTCATTCATTCATTCAGTGTATCTTAACAATATAGATATTGTTTTAGGTGCTGAGGATCCAGAAATAAGATATAGTTTGTGTTTTCAAGCACTCATAGTCCAGGAAGAAAGATAGATAAGTAAATAAAACATTACGCTAGTGAATGATAATGAGTATCATCATGGAGAAAGGCATGGAGTTTTCTGACAGCTCAGAGGAGGGCTGTCCAGCCCTTGGGTGGGGAGGGCAGTAAAATCTACCCATTGAAGAGGATGCCCACGGTGAGTCTGTGGTAACCACTGAACCAAAACTTGCCTTGGGTCCTAAGACATAAATAAAATAGAGTGCAGGAAATTTTGACAGCTGAGAGCCAAATTAAAGATGTTAAAAAATGCCTCCATTGTTGATTGTCCTTTGGATCACATTTCCATTTGTCTTAGTATTAATGTGTATATTTTTTAAGGTATGGCGGAGGTGGAGACGTAGCCTTGTTTTAGTAAGGGTGAGAGTCATTTCTAATTTCTTTCCACACCAGGATTACCCCATGATCTGATTTGGGAGACGTCTACTCCCATTTTTTAGTGTTAGTGACTTCTCATATTGCAGTCACACCGAAATTCTATATTTAAGAAGCCAATGACTTAGAAATGGACATTCAATCTTTTCAAGTCCATTTTGTTACATATAGTAGAAACCTTGGGGTGGGATGGGGTTACAGTAGTTACATCCAGTTCTCAATCTCTCTCTCTCTCTCTCTCTCTCACACACACACACACACATTTATTGTTCTGATTTTGTTCTTCAGGCGACATGATCAATTTTCTCTCAAGTTATGCACTTTACCAACTGTTTAAAATAGTTTGGAAATTGAAATGAATCTGTGATTTTTATGATTGTTAAATAAGTCTTTGTTTTTCATTCTCTCAATCTTAAAACGCACAGGCTCCATTCCCCAGTGATCCTACCAGTTTCTGTATTACCACATAACAGCTTCCTAGGCACTGCTGTATTTATCTACTTTAACCTGTTTCCTTATGTCTAGATCAAAGATCTTGTTTCTGATTTTGATGTGTGATTTCGTTTCTAGTTTTCTTTATGCCATTCTCATTTTGCTTGCAATACTTTGTGCTTTTAAGCATTTTATTATTCTTTCAACATATCTTTGAAAAATATCCCATCAATTCAGCCTCCCTTCTCCATTGATACCTGTTAATATTTTAGTTAAATTCCCTCTAAGGTAGAATATTCAGGACAAATGGCCAGTGCCTGTGGCTTTACAGACTGGTGTTGGTCTGGCCTTTCATTGTTCCAAACTCTTAAGAGTTACAAAGCATCTAAAGGGGTTTCAATTTTTCTTAGTTTTTAGTAATCTTATGTAACCATAAGAGAGCTTAATCCATCCTTTTAATTTTATTCACGTTTAGTTCTTTAAGAAGCTATGCCAATGCTCTATCACCATTGCAAATTTCAGGAATGTACAGTTACCATATGATGTGATCATTAGGTCTGCATTGTCCAATACAACAGAGGCTGTAATCACATGTGGCAGGCAGTTGGGTACTTGAAATGTGGCTAGTGCTGCCTACTGAGTTTTAAATTTCACTTAGTTTAAGTTTTATTTATTTTTATTTTTATTATTTTTAAAAGATTTTATTTATTCATGAGAGACACAGAGACAGAGGCAGAGACAGAGGCAGAGGGAGAAGCAGGCTCCCTGCAGGGAGCCCGATGCAGGATTCGATCCTGGGACGCCAGGATCATGACCTAACCCGAAGGCAGACGCTCAACCCTTGAGCCACCCAGGTGCCCCCCAAAAACCCTTTATAATACCAAACTCGTATGAGACTAAAGATATCCAGACACTATCCTGGGCTTAATAAACAAGAGGCTCTATAGTGAGGGGTCTAGGAATTTTTAGGTTCACAGGGCTCTTAACTGATAATATGGCTGGATGTACCACTAGTCTTGAGAACCACTGGTTTAGACGACAGTTCTGATAATGCAGTTCCCCACACAGAGAAGCAGACATGGCAAGTGATTTTGAAAGGCAGAGGAAGAAAAGGAGAGAAACAATTGGAGTCAGGGAGACCAGCAAGGACCCTGAGCCGAAGCACGTCTGTGGAGATGTGGAGCAGGGCAGTGGAGGGGGACACGTAGAGCAGGGAAGGCTGATGAGATTCTCACAGCACTTGGCAGCAGGTGAATGACACCAGATGAGGGAGAAGAAGGAGTCAAAGATGAGTCACAAGTGTCTTTCCTGGGAGAGGCCAAGGCCCACAGAGGCCGAGTGACTTGTTCAAAGTGTGCAGTTCTCATTTCAGGAGGCTTTTGTTTCTTTCCTTATTGAGCGTCTGTTCTGTCAAGAGCTTACAATCCTGGGCTGGGATTTGCTTTTATACTTCCGGCCTGATAAGTTATGAGTTGTCAGTTCAGCCAAAGGAATATCACTTCTCATACGTGACAACTTCTAAAAAATGTAATTAAAAATGAAAGTGGTGACAGCGCATAAAACAACACACCTCCAAAGCTGACATATCATTTTGGTCCCCAAAGCTCTATTGAATTGGAACGTTAGAAAAACACATCTTTAAACTTCCATAGTGGTGCAAAGAGCCTCTTCCCAGTCTGAAGGATGCATTTAAAATCTGCTGTAGAAAAATACCGCAGAGAAAAATATAGAAAGCAGCTGGCCCTCTTACCAATCTCAGAGCAGGCAAGGAATTTCAGTGGAGCATAAAAACAGCTTTCTCTCATAAAAAGAAAACACAACAACAACAAATAATCCTTGCTGTGTAGCCTTTTGCAGTTGTTTTCAGTCGAGAATTAGACAGAGACCAGCGGGCTTAACATTGTTTTGATACCCTTGCAACTGGCAGATTGCCTGCCAGAGGAAGCTGGAAACGAACTGCCCGGCTTTCTGCTTCCAGGTGGCACTCACGCCACGTTTTCTGTGCAGTTGTTATCACTCACTTTAATTCCCTACTGAATAGTGAGTGGTGTTTTTACTTCACAGGCCATTTGCAGTGTCTTTCTGTTTCTCTCTCTTTTTTTTCTTTTTTCCGTTAGTCACACTGAGGAAAAAAAAAAAAGCAGCTTGGGAGGCACTTTTGCAAATGTGAGTTTAACAGTGAAGTGCACAGTGGAAAACGGCAAATAGCAGTAAACTTACTTTGACTTAAGACATAGGTCATTGCCATGTTAACCTCAAGAGAAAGTTGTAGGAGGCATCATATGAGGAAAACCCCACTAATTAGCCTGGCATCCCAAGGGAGAGAATAAGGAAGCCCTGTCAAAGCTTTTCATTAATTTTTTACTTTTTGGTATTGGCTGAAAAGAATAAAAGAAGAAAAAAGTTCATGGTTTTATATTGATTTATATTGGTTTTTATATCAGTAGCCATATGGATGTGACTTCTTTGTCAAAACACAGTACCAAATATACCAAGAAGGCCGAAGGAGGAAAAAGTGTTGCACAAAGTGAGTTTATAGCAGAGCCCTGTGGAAGAAACAGCACCAGCAGCATTAACCTATTCTTTTTCTGGGGGAACATCTGTAAACTATAATTAAGCAATTTTCATTGTTTCTCTATTTCTTTTGTCATCACTAAATCACTACATTTAGGGAACAGATTGACAAATTAGGAAACACAGAAAACCACCAGTTCAGTGCTGGAAGGAGATTTCCGCCCCCTGAGAATCATGATACATTTTGAGCTTATTAAGCTATTTTGTTTTAGATGTATTAGCGTAAATCTTCAGCTGCGTTTGTTACAATTCATATTCTACACATGAATGTTTGGTCCATAGATGATCATTTGTTTTGTGTCTCCTGTAGTTCAGGTGTAATTGGATAAAGGAGAGAAAATGTGTTTAAGTATTTACAACATTTTGAATTATAACCATTAACTTTATTTTTGGCAGTGTTTTTAATGCATAGTATTTTGTTGCAATAAATTTCCAGTGTGTTTTCTCAGTGAAATAAAATATCATAGCTTTTTAGTTTGGTTGGTGTACAAATAAAGAATAATTTTCTTTGTATGTTTTCAACATGTATATATTATATATATACATTGTGTGTGCATATGAATGAGAGAGGTGAATTTTCTTAGGCAAATGGAATCTTGAACTTTTACAAAATAGGAGCAGAAAACTGCTAGTGGCCAAATAAACTTTTAAGATGGTCACAGTCAGCCTGTAAGTAGCTGATGGAAACAATACTAAATGAATGCGCAGGTGTTTTGGATGTGTTTGTCTTTCACTTGAGACATTATATTTTTTACTAATCACTGTTCAACGTATTGTTATACTTGAAGAGAAAGAATAAATTCCTTAACTTGAAACCAAGGTGGTTGTAAGACTGTGTTCTTTGATTCAGTTGAGTGGGTCTGTATTCAAATGTGAGTGGCTTTCAAATCTGGAATCTTTCAGCTGTGGAACAATAATATTTTCTTTGAAATGGTCAGCTAAACCCAAAAGGATTCAAACAGGAAACTTTATTGCAATCCAACTCATCTTTGTATGAAAATCAAACCACAGTCTGTCTAGTCTGAGGTTGTTACTATCTCCCCACCCCCTCACTTGAATTCCTCCAAATCAGATAGATTAAAGTGGTGCCAGGAAGCTCATTGTCCTCAAAGCACGGAGAAGAATCATACTATCTTCATGTGTTTCTGGGCTAAGCCTACCATAAGTCTACCTTTGCATTTGGTTTTGTGTGTATGGATTGCTGATTAGAAAAAAGGGATTTTGGATCGAGTGCCGCATTTCCCCTTTCTTCTCCATCAGTTATGCTTTTTGTGACTTGTAGCCAGTCATCTAATTTCTGGGTGTTAAGCTTAGCCCTCAGTTCAAGTATCCATGCAGTTCTTACAAATGTTGAGGTCGTTTCAGTTTCGACTGTGTTCCTGTGCTATATTTTAGGCATCGAGCTAAAATCTGGGAATAGAAAATGAATGAGACAGAGTCCTCTAGTCTGAGATGTCATTCTTACTTATTTCTGTGTGCTCCGTGTTTCAAATGCTCTAGATGTGTGAAGGCACACTAGCAGTCAAACAGACTGAATGCTTAGAGGTCAATTGGTAAAGTAATACTAACCACTCTTTGCATAGTGCTGATAAAATAATATCCAGAATATTGCCTTTGGTCTGGGGGACTCAGTTGTAGATTAGAATAAATACTCGCTATGAGTTTAAAAAAGAACAATCAGAATGATTGTTTTCAGACTGCTTTTTCTCCTTTTCTGACTTCAAGCTTTAAAAAAAAATTATGAGGGACATGCTGCAGTACCCTCAAAAAATGAGGGAGTGTGAAAGACCTGTAACAATTTAAATGTGTTCTTGCATTGCCCTAATGCTGTATGCCAATGAATGAGCCCTAGATTGTGACAGATTTGTGCAGAAGTTGCTGTTCTGCCTCATAAAGCTTGAAAACCCCTAAAAAGCATTTATTTGTAAAGGAGAGAGAAAAAATTACTTGCCCTGCCTTTCTCCAACCAGTGTGAATAAAAGAGGTGTCTAGGTCGATGCACCGCTGTGCAGGCAGCAGAGGAAGAGCCTGATCTCAGGGTGAAGGAAAATTTCTTAGGTTGCTGGGATTTAGTTTTATGAAGAGTTTAGTGGACTGCCCTTATATTTCTCATTTTGTTGCGGGCAGGGCCAGTGTAATGGAAAGGGTTCTGTTGGAGCGTAGGATTCAGAAGACCTGGTCTAGGCACGTATTAATTCTTTGTCACTGCAGGCCTGCCACTTGATCTCCCTGAATCTGTAAATCAGGGATAATTTTTCCTGTTCCGTGTGTCTCATATGGTTGGGATGTGAATCAGGTGACATATACGTGAAGGTACCGGTAGGTTTTAAAGATGTACTCCAGTGTCGTTTCATTTATAGGGATGATTTATGATTTAAAAGAGAAACATCGAGGTTAAATATTAAATCTTGAATCTACAATATAAAATAGGTAAAATATTTGTTTATAGTGTTAGCTGTCCACGTCCTGTTCCTTGATGGAGTCAGAAAACCAAGTCTGTATGGTATATATTGTGGAATGTGGGGTCTACTGTATCGTGTAAGACCACACAGTTGAGGGAACAATCCTACACTGGCCTCTGGTGGATAGACTACGTAGTATGTTTGCACAGAACCTTATGCAAAGGTATTTAGATACTTTGACAAAGATATCAGATACTACATTTTTTTTTTAATTGAAGTGTAATTGACACACAGTGTTACATTAGTTTCAGGTATACAACACTGTGATTCAACAACTGTGTACTTTGTAGTGTGCTCACCATGTGTGTAGCTACCATCTGTCACCATACAACCCTATTAAAATTCCATTGACTATAGTCTTGTGCTGTTACCTTTCATCCCTGTGACGTACTCCATTCCATAACAAGGAACCTGGACCTCCCTCTCTTTTTAATTCTCTATTATTACGTTCTACTCCAAGGAATCTCTACTTGGGCATCTTACCTTAAGTATCACCTGGGAGATGCTTATTAAAACGTGGATTCTTGGGGAATCAGTCCCCAGATTGTGGCTCAGCAATGCTAGTGTACAGACCAAGAGCCTTGACTCCTGGACCAACTTTTGGAAATATGCCCTCGATGAGATCAAGGAGAGATACGGGGAGATGTATGTATTCCACAAAATGCTTTTGTATATGTTGCATTTTTCCTAAGGATAAGGTCCACAGCTTTCATGAAATTGTCTACACCCCCCATCCATAGGGCAAGAACCATAGTTTTACTTTAGTCATAGTCTTGTTTAATGTCACCATTTTATATTATTTAAAGGGAACTTTGACAGTAAAAAAGAATGATGGGTTACAGGAATAATTTTACTGTAATCTTGCTGATACAGATGCTAGGTTATACTCGCTTACAGAATTTTAGGGTGACCCTTTGGTTCAGCATACATTCTGTCCCAAGTGCAAAGGATGATAGAGCATGTGTGTACAGGCTAGAGTTACTCTATCACAGGGAAATCTGGCTACTTGTGTCATTACCAGAAGAGGTGTGTTCTTTATGAGCATTTTGCCATTAGCAAGTGCATGGGCAAGAGCCTTGGGAGACAACATGGACATAGAGGCCTCTTGTTGCCTATACTTCTAGGAAATGTGCCTCTAATAATTTTAGTGTGTTTGGTACCTTTTTTTGCTGTGTATTTCATACATGAGGGTACTTTTAAAGACTTATTCAAGTGTAAAATTTTATGACTAGGTAACCTTGATGTAAAAGAGGGACATCAAAGTTGAATATTAAAAGAATCTGGGGTCTATAATATAAAAAATGTAAATGAAATGTGTATGTAGATGTGGTTTTTTTTTTTTTTTCTTAGTATCTCTAGGAAAGACTTTTTAAGAAGAAAGGAGATACATATAGCTTATCTCCCTAGATTGGAGATTAGAAGACACTTGGTTAGATCAAATGCTTTTCACCTCTACAGATAAGTTTATTTTTTGTTCGTGGTGGGAAAGTTACAAAATAACAGAGGCATGAACACACACTCACACACAGACAGGAAAACCAGAAAATTTACTCTTTCTTTTTTTTGTTTTTTTAAAGATTTTATTTATTTATTCATGATAGTCACGGGGGGGGGGGGGGGGCAGAGACACAGGCAGAGAGAGAAGCAGGCTCCATGCACCAGAAGCCCGACGTGGGATTCGATCCCGAGTCTCCAGGATCGCGCCCTGGGCCAAAGGCAGGCGCCAAACCGCTGCACCACCCAAAGATCCCCCAAAATTTACTCTTTCTACAGCAGTAACATTTTTAGCTGCTCCTTGGTCCCTCAGAATAAAGATGACATTTCCCAGCGTCCTTGCAGCTGGGTAGAGCTGTTTGCCTAAGTTTGTGCCAATAAGAAGTGAGGGAATGGATACATGTAACTTCGGGGTGCTATCTTTAAGAAACATGCCCTAGACTCTTTGAATCCTTTTCCCCTGGCTGGAAATAGGCAGTTGTGGGAGCAATCCTTAGTAGATACAGAGATGAAAGCCATGTGCCAAAGATGGCAGAGCAGCCTGCCAGCCTGGATCCCTGGACCATCTCATGGAACAGAGCTTGCCCACTTGCCCTAAACTGTTACTTGAGAGAGAAATGAAATTCTTGTTTGAGCTGCTTTATTTTGGTGCCTCCCTGATACAGTATCTTAAACCATGCCTTCCTAATAACAGAAGGGAACAGAGGTACATGCTTTCCTCTCTCTCTCTCTCTCTCTTTTAAATCATCTTGCCTGGAGCAAGGGTGTGGTCATGTACCATCCTGGACCATGTTAGAGAAGGGGTGGTGCCCTAGGGATAAGAGAGCAGAAAAGAGGGAGTCTGGGTTCTGGCATGATTCTGTGAAACAGAATAACCGTATTATCATGGCTTATCTGCATCTGTATTAGCGCATGAGAGAGAAATAAACTTCCATCCCATTTAAGCCATGGTTATGTGAGGTGTCTGTTTCATACAGGTAAGGCTATATCCAATTAACTAATTAATAAAACTGTAATCCTGTGTGTTAGAGATAAACCATGGGTGTACACCTCCTTGCTGAATTGTTCTGTTTTAGTTTGTGTATAGATACAAATATTAGTTAAGAACATGGACTTAGAGACAACGAGGATTTGAATCTGAGCTCTGCTGCTTCCTAACGAGGTGGTCTTAGGAAAGTTTTTAAAATCTCTGAGTTTCAGGGGATCCTTGGGTGGCTCAGGGGTTTAGCTCCTGCCTTCAGCCCAGGGTGTGATCCTGGAGACCCGGGATCAAATCCCACATTGGGATCCCTGCACAGAGCCTGCTTCTCCCTCTGCCTGTGTCTTTGCCTCTCTCTCTCTGTGTCTCTCATGAATAAATAAATGAAATCTTAAAAAAAAAAAAATCTCTGAGTTTAAGTGTTATCATCCGTAAAATGGATATAATAACCTCTAACTCACAGATGTATTATGAGGTTTAAATAATTATATATGCAAAAACCACACATACATATTTTTATTTATTTATTTATATTAATAGTACCTAAATTATAGTACAGGGTCAACTGGATATTTTCATCCACTTATATATTCTGCAAATTTATTATAAACATTTTATAAAAGTGATATCATACTATACATACTTTTTGTAACTTGCTTTTTCACATAATATATGATGAACTTCCCAATTAATAAATATGATTATTTAACAGAATTATTAAAGACTGCATAGTATTCAATTATGTGGATATGCCATAATTTATTTAACCATTCTCTTTTTTGTTGGACATTCAGTTATTTCCAATTTTTGGCTATTACAAGTGATGCTATATTGCACATCCTCATTCATTCAGTAAATGTCTATTGAACACCTACTGTGTGCCAAGTACTGCTCACATAAGTGGCCAAAAGAGACAAAGGTCATTACCTTCAGGCACTTTGCATCCTAGAAGGGAGAGAAAGCCACAGACGGTAAACATAAGAAATAAAAATGTTTGTGTTAGAAGATAGTAACTGCTCTGGGAAAGAAGAAAAAAAATATACAGAGCAGGATTTGGGGGATCATGAGTGCTGGCGGGGGGTTATATGGTTGCATTATTATGTAGAGTGATCTGATTAGGCCTCCTTTGAATGAAGATTAGTAGGAGCTGGTGGAGTAAAGCCTGTGGATTCTCGAAAGAAAAGGATTTGAGGCCAAGGGAACAACCCATGTGGAGGCCTGGTGACAGCAGCGCCCAGCATGGTCGAGGAGCAGGGAGGAGGTCATTGTGACCAGAGTGGCACGGGCAAGGGTGAGGGGGGAGCTGAGGTCAGAGGGTGTGCAGGTGTGGGGCAGACAAGTCATGCCTATGGGTAGCCTTGTATGTCCTAGCAATGCCTTTGGCCTTATTTATATATTTATTTTTCCAATAGCTACATCTTTGTACTCTTCTTATTTATGGCCTTTGGGTAAATTTTTACACGTGAAATTCAAAGAGATGCAAAATCTAAGGCCTTGATTAAGTAAAAATTTTTCAAGGGAATAGATTAGACATTTTTAGCTTTGTAGTGAAATCTTTACCCACATAATTATTTCTTTTGCATAAATTCTTAGATGTGGAAATGCTGGCTGAAAGATACGCAAAATGTTGTGCCTTTGAGTAAGAGTTTTAAGCGAATAAATTCTATGTTTCTCACAGGCAGAGGCCGTGTCTTATGACTTTCTTAACTCCTCCTTGAGTCTTCCAGCTCAGCAAAGGTGAACTCACTGGTTGAAGGGTCGAGCATCACTGTACCTTCAGTCTTAAATGTTAACATGCCCTTTGGTGTGGAGAAGGGATATTTTCCCTTTCAGGAACTGGGAATAAGTAATTTCCTGACAGAGAGGTCCCTCCTTTCCTTAAGCTTACACTTGAGTGGGAAGAGCTAGACAATGAACAATAAGAAAGGTAGTTTCAGGTAATTTCAGACAAATTTGAAGAAAACAGGACCACATAGTAGAGTGGCCTCCTGCTAAGGCTGTGACCATGTAAGGAGAGAAGACGATCAGAGAATTTTAGCTTCAGCGAGTATGTGCATTCTTCCCATTGTCTGGGTGTGGAGGGAAGCTGGCACTCTGTCCTTGTCTTTTGTTTTGGTTTCATCCTGTTGTGGCACTGAGTTGTGTTAGCAGTGGTGGTCCTTGGATCAAACTCAACATCAGAATCAAGGGGGTACAAAATGTGGAAGCCATCCACATGTCCATTCACTGGTGAATGGAAAAAACAAAATGGGCTGCATCCAGACAGTGGATAAAAAGGAGCGAAGTACTGCCACATGCTACAACACAGATGAGCCTCAAAGATGTTATGTGGAGTGAAGAAGTCAGGCACAAAGACTATTGTGAGATCACATTCATATGGAATGTCTAGAGAAAGCAAATCTGTAGCTATAAAAAGTAGATGAGTGGTCACAGTTGGACATAGGAATAGGGAGTGACTGCAGACGAGCACCAGAGATCTTTTTGGAGCGATGGAAATGACCTAAAGACTTAATTGTGGCGATGGTCACACAACTCTGTGTTTACTAAAAATCATTGAATTGTACATGTAAAATAAGTGAATTTTGTAAATGGTGCCTCAGTAACCAAGAGGTAGAGCTACTAATCACCGATATTTAGATTTTTTTTACCGTACGTTCTTCACTGGATGAGCATATGGCCTTGTGACTCTGAATTTGTCTCAAGAACGAGGAAAGCCTGTTTGAAATATTTCTTACTAAGAAAATAAACTGTGTACATAGACTAGAAAGTTTTAGGTAGGTAAGGATTGCGATACGAAGAGAAAGGAACTTCTTGGATGCAACAAGATCCTACCTTGTGTAGACTGTCAACAGCAGCAGTCACCCGGTTAAGGACTCTGGGAGCTAAGGGAAGTTGTGCTCAAATGCGCTGTATCTGCTGCTACTGTGGGCCCCCTCCCTTCTGTAGCCTTGGCTAAATCCATCGGGAAGGTGAGCTTATCTTACGGGGTGACATGTGTTGCCTCTTTGCACCAACATGTAATCCATTTCACAGGTTGCAAGCGTGCTGTATTATCTACTACCATCATCACAGAGATTGTTGAAAAAAAAAAAGTCACTTAAGGTGTGCCAAATTAAAAGAACAGTACAGATCGCAGTGGGAAGATAAGGTGAATATTCTGAGTTATCTAGAGGGAAGAAATATAACCACTTGGAGATAATATCTTCCTTTCTGTTTTAGAGACAAAAAAAAAAAAAAAGAACTCCCTTTGTGAGCTCTTTTTTCCTTTCTTAAATCCTTTGCTGAGGTTCCCTTTTGTTCTTGCCCGGATTACTACCTGTACTGCTAGCTCCAGTGTCTGATCTAGTCCGCCCCATTCTACCCATTTCATGTATTAGAGCACAGCTCTGATTGTGACTCCCAAGGGCCTAGGTAAACTACCGAGGTTTTGTCAGGCCTTCCAAATATCAGCCCTTCCAGGTGTCCCTGGGTGTGTGCTCCCATCTTCCTGGAATACTTTGGGACTCTTCCATAGGCCCCGTGCTCTCCCACCATGGGGGCTTTGCTCATGCAATTTTTCCTCTGTGGGATAACCTCAGCAGGGCTCGCCTGTCTGTTGAAATCGTCGCTGTCTTTCAAAGCCCGGCTCGGATGCTCCACGCCTATGTGATTCTCTCAAATGTATTGCGATTTCTAGCATTCTCTTACTTTGTACTCCCTCACGTTGCCTGCCATACTTGTGTTCTCTTTCGGTGGTCGGCATACCTGGCATAACTTCTTCGTTTGCAAACTCAGTAAGGGCAGAGACTGGGTCTTGCCCGACTTTGTCAGCTTGCATATAGTTGATGCCCAGAATATAACTTTTCAGATGGAATGGATTGCGTAACTCAACTGCCACTCAGATTTTCTTCCTGTAAATCAACTTTCATCTCCTTTGCGCTCTCTTCACATTTTTCTCCCTGTAAGTACCTCAAACTGGATGTTTCAAAAATTTCAACTTACTGCTGTTGTGTCCCTCATCTTGGGCTTTGACACACGTTTTTCCAGGCCAGGGTTGTGCATTTGTGTCTTGGCAGCTTGAGAGCTATGGCTGTGAATAATGAGTCAATTATCATCCAGCCTCGGGGAAAGCACAATTATTCCTGACTGGCCAGGCTGAGGTAATCCTCTCCTCCCTATGCCCTTTCAAATGAAGAACATAAAACAGTTGGAATTCAGAGCACTGCAAAGGGAATTTAGACAAAACATTTGTCTGCCGAATTTAGCTTCTTTGGATTTATTCTGATTTATGATTGATTGGTTTTTAAATTGCTTATTTAATCCTAACGACTATCGCTCCAGGGGAGGCCAGATACCAAGGAGCATGTGATCAGGAAGCAGTGGAGTGAAGTAGTTTGGCTGGACAAATCAAGAGCAAATATTATTGTCCAGAGAAACATTGCTCTAGGCTAGGAATATAATGTGAAAATCACCCCCTAACTTTCAAAATACCCAACCTTGTTATAAGCATGATTGCTTATCCCCTATTCTCTTTGCAGAGGGCTTTTTGCAACTACCCACTGTTGCACAGAATTTCCCCTCATGAATTTTTCTTTCCTTCTAGCAACATAGTCAATACCTCTTCGTGACTGGGAACATGCTCTTGATTTATATTGCCGTTGACCATGGCGCAGAAGTACTGACACTCGAGGTTGCCGTCAGGATTTGGTCATGAATTCTGATGTTGGTCGTGTTGATCTGTGAAAACTCTCCTGCAAGTGTGGTGATGCTTCTCAGCATCATCATATGGGGTTTAGTCTAGTCTGGCTTTTGTATGAATACATTTGAAATTTTTTTTAAGGTTTTTTTTTTTTCTTCTTTTTTCTTTTTTTCAAAATTAGATTCTCTAAAAGCGATCACTTTCATCTGGAAGATATGCAATCAATATGTGATTAGTGTTTAATTTATCAAGGCATCTGTGGTTTCCACCTCTTCAAGGAGTGCAATCTTTTTCCTTGGCCTGAAATTAGACACAGTAGATATAGTTGGTGGCCTTGTAAGGGAGATCTGTTGGAAGCTTGTCTGTTTGGTATCAAAAGAAAATTGAAATTCCGTTGCTTCAGAATAATGAAACCTTTAAGAAAAAAAAAAAGAGCCTTTGTTTCATCCGTATTGAAGTTTTGACTCAGAAATGCCCAAAGAAACTCTCTTTCAGGTCTCGATAACCTACTTGTGCTCTGAAATATTGCTGCTAGATTTCTAAAGTGTATTATGTCTGACACTTATTTCAAAGAAAGAAACATTGAGGATAAGATGAAAGGGGGAAAAGGACTCTGATGGAACACAGCAACAGAAGGAGATGAGACGGACACTTGGGTGGCACGTTTGGATTGCCACCAGGATAACTCTGGGAGGCAGCAGCTGGCCCTCTGATCAGGCTTCAGGCCACTTTGGATTCTGGGCTGCGCCAGCATCTGCCATTTTGACATTATCATATTGAAAAAAGAACTTTTTTTTCCCCTATCTTATTCTGCCAAGAGATTTATTATTTGCTGTTTTTTCAAAAAATGATAAAAGCCTTTATGAGAAGCACTTCTGGTCTTTGGAGTGATAGAGTATATATTCTCCGGAAACTACTTTCAAGGTTCAGGAAAGAGGCTTAAACCGTAGGCCCATCAGAGAGAGAACAAGTTCTTTTCTGAGTCTTCTGGTATTTTTTTTTTTTTTTTAAATGAAAGCTTTGTGTTTACGGAAGGAAGTTTTAAAAGGACGAGCAAGATATTTCGTTAGATCTGAGACCCCAACAGTAGCTCAACATCAGCATCAGAAGCTGGGACTTTGTCACCTATTGCTTTTTGGTTTAAAGGAGTTTCATCTGGTTCTCTGTCAAATAACCTGGGTGTTTTGTTGAAAATGGCAGAGGCGTACACTGAGTGAGTATGAGAATAAATAGAACTCTGTCCTTACAGAGCATCTGTTCTTCCCAGACTTCAGTGTGCTTTTCAGGTAGTGAAGTCAATAGACTATTACAATAGTTGCTGGGACGTAGTATTTTCTTAGTCAAGACTAGATTTAGGTTGTGCTAGCCGTAAAGGATAAGCAGGGAGAAGGGAAACTGTACCCCCTCCTGTTAGAACAGTGCACTGAGGAATGCAGGTAGCCACAGGAAGTCTTGCCTGTAACTCTGATGGAGTTTGAGGAACCATTTCATTCCCCAGGTAATTCCTCCTGTTTCCAAGCATTTCCACCGTATCTTGCTCCACCCTGCTACCATTGCATAGCTTTGCCTTAGGACTGATTTAGGACCTCTCAGCAGCTGTAAAAGGGGAAGAAGTCTAGGAGGATAAGTCCTAGGACCATCTCTATCTCACTTATCTGATCTTCTGTAGTGCTGGTTGGTTACTCGGGCAGTGTTCTTGGCAACCCTCCCAACTACCTCCTCCTGCCCCTCCCTACCCCTCCCTGCCAGCTGCCAAGGCTGGTGCTTCACAACAGAGTTTCTACGCTCCCAGTGGAAGCTAGCTAGGAGTCATGGATGCTGGTGTAGAGGTCAGTAGGGACAGCAGGCCTGAGCTTGTGTTATTTATGAATACAACCCTTTTAAAGAGAAATTGATGCAGTCTGTATTTACATTTTCCCTCTCTGCCTTGTGGAGTTTTTTTTTTTTTTTTCTTTTTGAAGATTTTATTTATTTATTTGACAGAGAGAGAGAATGAGAGCATGCAAACCAGCACAAGCAGGGGATGCTGCAGAGGGGGAGGTAGAAGTAGACTCCCTCTCTGAGCAGGGAGCCCCATGTGGGGCTTGATCCCCAGACTCCTGGATCAGGACCTGAGCTGAAGCAGATGCTTAACCGACTGAGCCACCCGGGTGCCCCCAGCTTCTTGAGTATTAATACCCTGTTATAGACTAGGTTAGTGTATCTCTGTGCTCCAGCAATGTTCCTGTGGTAATGTCCTATTGATAACCCTACAGGTCTTAATTCTGCCAATGACGGGGTAGAAGGAAGCAGACAAAGGACTCTGGACTTGCACCAGGCTGTGAACAAGAGTCTTACTGATTCTGATGCCGGGAAATTAATAGCTCAAGAGAAACAAGCATGGCCACTAGGCTGGTTAGGCTGTTTCGTAACCTGCCTACAAAGTTCACACATCAGATAGTCCTTGTGGCTCTGGAGCCCTTTGATGGTAGAGAACCATCAGGGGATGGACAGGGTTCCCCAGTCTGCTTATAGCTTGATTTCTGCCACTTAGCCTCTTTTGAGTCTCTTTATCGCTTTTCTATCAATTACTGTTTAGATTCCTGTATTTCCTATTGTCATTCGCAGCAAGCCAGTTCTGGTTTTGGAATGTACTGTGCACCCTTGGTTTTTCCTGTGCTATTGTAAACTTTTCTTCTTTGTCTCTTTTCTGGGATTTTTTTTTTTTTTCTGCTTCATTCTTCTGTTCTCCAAGGACTCTTTGCCTTCATTTGCTGTATTACTCTAGGTGACATAGCACTGTGGTTGGGAGTGTGGATTCTGAGTCAAAGGCCTGGTTTCAAATCCCCACTGTGCTATTTACCAGCTGTATAACTTTGAACAAATTACTCTCTCTCTCTCTGTAGGCCTTGGTTTCCTCATCTGTAAAATGGGGATACCAATGGTCCCTACCTTTAGGGTTGTGGGGGCCTTAAATGAGATTTATGAGATGCTCATAAAAGAGTATCTGACACTCAATAAATGTTAACCCTAATTATTAATTCTAATATACAAAACGATTTTATGGCTTAAACCATTATCCCAATATAATTTTTACCAGATATTTACCTATAGCTGTGATCTCTCTCCCACGTTTTAACCTACATTTGCAGCTCCTTCTGGGACATTTCCCTCACAATTTCTACCAGCAACCCAAATGAAAATGATCAGACCTTCATTCATTATCTATCATCCGAATTTATCTCCCGTATTTCTGTTAATGGCATCATATTATAATTTTCTCAATCTCTTAATTTAAGATTAATCTTAGACTTCCCTTAGCCTAAGAAAATAATAATGCATGTGTATAGATTTAGTACAAAGGTATTAGTTGTTTATAGTTTTAAATAGTCAAGAGTAGTTAAACATTGCTTTTTAGTAGTATATGAATGCACAGATAAGATATGAGAAAGTCATTGAAAAAATTGTTACAACTTTTCTGTTTTTAGGATTATGAGTGATCTTCTAATTTTAATTTTTTTCTCTTAGAAATTTTCCAAAATCACTTTGCTTCCATATAAGGAAAACCTCCCCTCAAATTTAGAAAAAAATGAGATAGATAATGTTTAAGTTTTGAAATAAATACTGTACTTTATTGACTTTTTAATAATGGGTGAGAACAGTGCTGTGTATGTAGTAAGCACTTAAGTATTATTGAAAAGTAAGTGAAATAGTGTTACCTTTCTGTGCATTTTTAGTAATAATTTTGTAGAGTTTAGAGTGCTTAGTATCTCAAGCATTCAGCTTGTAGATTCTGAAAAGCATTTTGTTGTTGTTTGGAAGAAAGACTCTCAGGAAACACAAAATAAACTAGACTGGGTGTGGTATATATTTTCTAATATGTAGCTTATCATTTCAGAGAAAAATGTGACCAAAAGAGGAGCATGTGGAACCGAGTCTTCAGAAAATATATGTCCTTCAGTAAAATTGGCTTGTGAAAATGAACCAAATGTTCATCATCCTAGAAATAAAGCCATGTTTCTTCGGGTTTCATCACAATGTTCAGAAGAGGAACAGGTAATACCATAGGACACTTAGAGAAACAGGAAAAAGCATTCTTTATGAATTAAAAAAAGAAACTGTAGACCATAGGAAACATTGGACAGTTATTGGATCAGTAACTCAGACTCCTGATTCTAGAAGAAGTGCCATTGGGATACTCTATTAAAAATCATCATTACATTTCTTTTTCATTTTTTAAAGATTCACTTATTTATTGAGAGAAAGTGTGTGTGAATGTGAGAGTTGGGGGAGGGGCAAAGGTAGAGGATCTCCCACTGAGCACGGATCCTGACGACATGGAGCCCAGTCCTACAACCCATGAGATCATGACCTGAGCTGAAACCAACAGTTGAGCACTTTCAGGCCACTCAGGTGCCCTAAAAATCATCATTACACTTTATGATTTCAGCAGCTAATGTTTATGATGGTAACTTGGTTGTCCCCAAGTTTTTAAGTTTGCTTAAGGAACTACCATCTAAAAGTTCTTGCAATTATTTACATATTTTAGCTTGTCCTCTATTTGGGACAAAAGAGTTCCTTTTTATAGTTTTCTGTGTAAAATGGGAGTTTCTTTTATCTGCTCTAGATTCATCTCTTAAAGTAAAAACTATTTTCTTATTTTTTCCAAGATTTAGTCCATAAATATTGGATGCTTTCTTCCTAATCTTTAAGACTTAATAGACGATATTCTTATTCTCCTTAGCTATGGTTTTTAACTCTTAAGGACTCCTAGTAGAAGCTGTTCTCCTTTTTTACATTTGTGTTTCTACTTTCTAGCTCATCATGTTTTCTTTGTGCTATCGTGAACAAAATTGTATATGAGATTGTGGTTTCAAATGAGGGAACAAAAGTCTCTGTGTTAGAAGAGTGTTTATATACAGCAGAGGCCTACAGATTCTTTAATTCTAGAACTTGCTTCCAATGAGATGATTATGGGACCAGAACTTTTTTCTTTTTCCCCCCTAGAAGATTCACTTTCTACTGGTAATCACTGGCAATTGGAATTATATTTTCTATTGAGTGTTTAACCAACATGTGGAGAGGCAAAGAATTGTCCAATGATATTGTTTCCTAATAACCTGAAAATGTTGTATTAGCATTCTCTGGTTTGTCCTTGAGAGGTTCATTGGGATGGGATGGGAGGTGGGGTAATGAGGTGGGGAGTGTTCCTATTTTACACATGAGAAAACTGAGGTTAAGTAATTTACTCTAGGTTACACTGTGGATGAGTCTAGAGGCACAAGTAAAAGTCAGACCTCCTGAAAACTATTCCCTGACCACTACTATGGCTTAGTGGATCTGGTCCATCATGCATAGCTAATTAACAAAAACCGGAAGGGGAGTTTTATTGCCTGAAGGGCTACAAGATCAGCTCCTTTATTTTTGGTTGTTTCATTTTCTCATCAAGATGTCCTCACTGTTTTTTTCAGATAGTGATAGATGAAGGCCAAAAAGTTGGCAGTTCCTTTCAAGGTGATCTGAATCGGGCGGGAAAGGTGAAGGTAAGGCATGATTCAATTTTCTTCCATGGCAAAAAATACAAAAAAGTAAAAACAGCACAAAAATCCCAAAGGACTCATTTGCTGTGTCTCATACAAAATTGGAGAATTCAGTAGATTTTGTCCCTATATATATATACATATATACATATACATATATATATATATGTTTTTTTTTTTAAATTGATGTTTAAGTATCTTAAACTATGCTTGGCTGGCTGGGTTCCAGATCCTTATTCCTCAAAGCTTAGCAAATGGAATGGGTGCTTCAACAGAGAAACATGACTCTAGTCACCCTGAACATACACCATTAAGAGAAATGACAGCATAACAGTTTTAGTACTGAAACCATCGTGGAGAAGATAAATTTTTGCTGTCACTTGGATGCCAGGAAAGAACTGCAGCTATGTACTTACAAACCATGGAAGCTACCATTTTTAATTCCTATGTAAGAGCCGTGGTCTGGGATGTAGAGCTAGGGGACGGAAGACCCAGGCTATGTTTTGAATTCCACTTATGAGATGTAAATTTGTAATTTTACGGTATTTTGTTATGAACATGTTTTAGGCCATGAGCGTAAGAGGCTCCACTAAGTCTCCTTTGCACCAGTGGTGAAATCATTTTCTTATTTACACTCCTTGATATTCACCTGAGATGAATTAGTTCGTGTCTGAAATGTTACCATTTTGTTAATCTGAAATGCCTCATTGTCAGCTTCCTGTGGAGAGCGGTATTCCACGCAGAATAGTCTTTCATTGAAATGCTGCTATTGTGTCTGTAAAGGTCATTTGCTCTGCTTTTTACCTTTGAAGTAATTTTCGGTTTTATTTGCTCGGAAAGAGAGAACACTTGATTTTTGGCCCTGCTCACCTCTCTTGTGATTTACCTGGGGCCAGATGATTTTGTTTCGAATGAACCTTTCTCTTCTGCTTTCTTTAGTTCCTTCTCTCTGACTCTTTAGAGTGAAAAGCCCATTATGGTAACAGCCAGACCCACCACCACCATTTGCTTGAGAAGCAAAAGCCATAAAACAAAAACAAAAAACAGATTGTTTTGGCCTGTCTTGGTGGTGGTTTATGTCTTGGGAGAGAATCTGGGAACAAAGTCCCTTTTCAAAAACCCCTGAGACGGTTCTTTCCCTTTCAGTATAGAGATCTTACTATGGTGCCCATGAAATCTAGGCCAACTTCCAATTTACTGCTTCTTTCAGATGTCTCTGGGAAAGCACAGTGAATGCAAAGACCTTTAGCTGGGACTCAAAAGTTACTAAGAAAAGTGGATTCAGTTGCTTGCTTTGAATGCTGTGGAAGTGGATTCATTGATTCTTAATTGTATTTTTTCATTAGGTCTAATATGTATAAAATGATGTTAATCCTTTCTCCTAGGTAGACAATTTCCTAGATTTAGAAGATTTGGATGTGGATGAAGAGATTCAACCCCAAATGAGCAAGGGTATGCTGTTTCCTCTTTATACTGCTTGACCTCTTTCTAGAAACTACAAATAAGACTTAAGACAGCTTCTTCTTCTTCTTCTTTTTTTTTCTTTTTTTCTTTTTGGTAAGCCCTACTTGGACCTTCCTTGACTTAGGGAAGGCTTACAGTCCTGCAATTTCTTTTTCAGTAACAAAGATTTCAGCTGAAAGGTCAAAGCCTGTTGAAGGTTGTGAAGTCTTTGGTCTAAAATGAAATAAAGGTGCCCCCTCCTTACCATTGCCCCCCCCGCCCCCACCCCGTGTTTGAATTTTGGATAATTTTCTCAAGTAGAGTCATTTGAGTCAAACTCTTGTTTTTTTTTTTTTTTAGAAGCACCATGTAAATTGAATTATTTTTGAGTGATATATCAGTTGATCATAAAAATAGCAGAATTCATCATAAAATAAAAATCTTTACTTCTATAAATATTTATTAAATATATAAGCCAAACACTAAAGACTAAATACATATTGTAAATGTTTCTTCAGAGCATGTTCACAGTTGGGCTGGACTGGGAGAGGTTTAATGCTAGTCTCATCTGATGTTTATGCAGATGAGGCCTTTTTTCCTTTCCTGCTTAACGTTACTGTGTAAACATAGGTATCCTTTGTCGCTCAAAAGACCTTTGAAATATATCCAAAATTAGAATTGTTTGTTTTGAAGATTCTCATTCCTAATTTAATATGCAAGAATATCTCAAAGTTAATGTTGAATGTTTGGAAAGGGGCTGTTTCCCCCCAGGGGTTGCTGGTATTGAATTGTTGTTTACAATCTTTTAGGTAGTCATAAACATGGATGATGGTGATTATTGTTGGGGAAAGTTATTTTATTTATTATAATCACACACAAGTTACAGTGCTGGGTGTTGTCAGTTTGGGAGTGGCAACACTATAAACTGGTTGTATGAAAGACCCTGCTGTGGCTTCTCTGGTTGCCCAAATTTGAGAGGCTTTGTTAATTAGAAGCAGTTAACATTTTTATTCGTCTTCCAAACATCACACTACTACTCCATTGAAGGGATTGTGTCTCATGCACTCTATTAACCAGTAGACTTTGCAGATTTTTTCCTTACTTACTTGGTTCAAATGAGATCAGAGATCTAAAGGAATCACATGCTCCAGGGAGAGGTTCTCTTAACTTTAAAACCCCAGGCAGCTCTGAATTTCTCTATGTGAGCAGCTTAGAGGGTCCAATTGGATCAGAAGGGATAGCTAAGGACTTATCAGGAAGCCAGGTTTGTAGAGCAAGCACAGTATTTTAGGGGAAGAGATGTCAAAAATGCAGATTCCTGGGTCCTGTTTTTTTACAAGAGAGAGTCTAATTCAGAAAGTCTTTGGTGACAGCTAGTGATCTGCGTTTTTTTACCACTACCCCAGGGGATTCTGATAGAGTTGTCTTTGGAAGACACTTGGAGACAAGTGATTCTGGTCTGTATGTAGTACATTTGCAATATAAATTTAATTTTATAGGAAGGCACAAAAGTGTATGGGTTGGGCATTTTTTTCATGGCTTACATTTCTTGCTTCCTGCCATTAGCAAGAAAGTCTGTATACTGGCATAAACTTACTAGGCAACAGATTTAATTATGATTATATTCAGTCTTTCAAATTAGCCTTTTTACTTTTTCCATTATTTTCACATTGTTTTTTTATTTGTATTTTATTTTTTTTAAGATTGTATTTATTTATTCATGAGAGACAGAGAGAGAGAGAGAGAGAGAGAGAGAGGCAGAGACACAGGTAGAGGGAGAAGCAGGCTTCATGCAGGGAGCCCGACGTGGGACTCGATCTCTGAACTCCAGGATCACGCCCTGGGCTGAAGGCAGGCGCTAAACCGCTGAGCCACTCAGGGATCCCCTCACATTGTCTTTTTAAACATTTTTTCAAGTTGTGTGTGTGTGTTCTTACCAAATCTGTTTCTTTAGTTAAAAAAAATAGCATAAAAACATCTCACTACTATGATTTTTCCAGAAATTGGGCAACAAATAGTGTTGCATTTGTGTATAAGAGGTTGCTAAGGCTGAACCAGGTCTTGGTAGACTTGAATGAGCTAGTCAAGCCCATCGCATGTGTAAAATAATGTGGACAGGCTGGGCTGAACAGCAACCCAGGCTTCAATGATCTATTCCAATTACTGAAGAGTACCACCAGGGCTTCACAATTTTTATAATGCAAGATCTGGGTCATTTGTAAGGAAAAAAAAAATTAAACAGTTGTGCCAAGGTGAATTTTAGTTTGGGCCTAATTTGTATTACACTTCAGGAATGTGAGCAGACGGCAGATATTTATATCAGATGGGGAATGTGACATTTTAAATAGGCAAGTTGCTTGTATAATTTTGGCAGCTGAGAGGTTTACTGATTAGATCCCATTGTTACTGTTTAAGCAACAGATTTGCCCAGGGCAACAGGGAAGAGAGTCGCGTATTTGTTTTCTATCACTGATTTTATTTGTTCACCTTATTTGCTTTCATAAATATTCTTCAAGATTCAGAAGCATGATTCTTTCCCAAGATTCGCCTTATCATTTTGGCAGCCCCGGCAGAGACAGTTTTTCAGAGCAGCCAATCCAGGGCAGCTGAATCGAGCAGTTGTCTGAGGGCAACATTTGCCACAAACCTTGGTACCCTGTGGTTATTGGACATCAAGTTAACCACTTTTTCCTCCTTTGAATTGGAGGTAAGGTAGTTAACCTGGTGATTACTGTCCTGCCCCAGACTCCTTTCCAGAAAAAAATGATTATTTGGAATAGGTATTAGTTATTATGCTGAGGCCTTAGAGCAGGAAGGATCTCCTGGTCATCTTTATTCATTTTTTACCCCCTCAGCTGGCTGAGCCTGTGCTCTGGCTGAGTGCAGTTGACCGAAGAGTCTCCCAAGGTCTTATTCTCAGAATCATACTGCCTTATGCAGGGCTCTTGACTGGTGGCCAGTGTGGTTATGCTATGGCCGATTGTGTTGGGTGAGAACAGGCAACTGACCCCTGCTCAGAGATTGGCAACCCTATTGGATTTTCATTTTCAAGCTGTCCAGTGCTCCCAATTCTAACGAAGGCATCAGTCACCTTAAAAAAAAAAAAAAAATTTCCTTATCTGCAATTTTAAGCAGCTTTTGTCCTGGGACTCTTATTCAACAGACATGGAACAGCTATGACTGGAGCCTGGAATCCAATGAAGGATAAACAGATCCAGCTTCTGTCCTCATTGAATTCATTACCCAGACATTAACCAGAGAATCACAAATACAGGATTAGAAATTGTTCTAGATCTCATGAGAACATATAGCAAGGGAACTTAAATTTGTGGGATCAGAGAAATTTCTTTGAGAACCTGAGATCTAAAGGATGAGTGGCGGTAACTAAATGAGAGGGGTGGGGTCGAGGTGAGGGGAGGGTAGAAGAACATAGGAACAGCATAGAGAATGACACATGTGAAGGTCCTGAGCTCAGAAAGATCTATTTCAGCCAACTTCTAGTTTAGGCATTTTGTTTATTTTATACTTAGTACTGTCGAAATTCATTCTTTCGGGGATACCTAGGTGGCTCAGTTGGCTAAGAATCCAACTCTTGATTTCAGCTCAGGTCTTGATCTCAGGGTTGTGAGCTCAGGCCCCGCGTTGGGCTCCATGCTGGGTGTGGAATCTACAAATCAGTCAATCAATCAATCAATCAATCATTCTTTCATGGCCCAGAAGATCACTAAAAACATTGAGAAAGAAAAATCCTTGCTTCAGAATGTTCCTTTATCCCTCTTCCTCCAATTTTTATGTGTGCTATCTATGAAAGCCCAGCTCGAAAGCCATGTCAGCCACAAGGACAAACTTGTTGCCCGATCCTCGGGATTATACAAGGACACTTCTACTCCATTCCTGAGAAGGGAACAGAATTGGGAATATACTTCTGCCCTTCCAAATCCTTTGTTTCTCCCCAAGGGAAATGTAAGGCTTTATCTACTTAGAGAGATTGGGAAAACAAACTATGTATATATATGGATCAACCTCTTTGTTCTTTTGGCTTCATGCTGTTTGGAAATGTATGTCTTCCCATCTATATCTGTACCATCTTTCTCATAGTAGACACACTTGAGATGGGGCCATACCTACCTTAACTTTAGAGATACAATGAAGTCGCCTAAAAAAGAAATTAGATAATTGAATCTTGCCTTCCCAGATTCTTTTTCCGTGGTCTGGTGTGTGTCCGTTTTAAAGCTTCTCAGGTGATTCTCCTGTGCAGTTGAGGCTAGGAACCATCTCTAGACAGACATCCAGAGGCATGACTCTCTGAGGCCTGACTATAACGGCCCTCGTGATGTGAAGCAGTTCTACTTACACCAGATGGATCCATGTCAGCTGTGTGCACTTTCTGTCAGGTGGGATCCCAAGGTCTAGACTTGTAGGAAAGGTTGATACGTAAAAAGCCCAATCGTGGCTGTAGGACAAGCTCTATTTTCAAATTCAGCTCTATTAGTTGGAAAGCTCATGTTTTATCCCCATCTTTCTGACTTCTGTTTATATTTCTCTTTCGTTTCTGTATTTAAAGATGGAGGGATACGATTTATTATCACTGTCAAATGCCATCCCCACCCAAAGAAGTAAGTCCTTCATGCCCCTCAGTTTTTCCTCTTTTCATGTTTCCATTTTTATTTATTCTGCGACTTTTTTCTCAAAGTAGGTGTTTGTTAATGTGTCTCTTGAAAGCAGCATATGGTTTGTATATATGCATCTATACACCTACATTCTAAATTTTGTCTTTTATTGGGGGTATTTAGTTCATTTACACTTATTGTAGTTGCTGATACATTTGGCTTTAAACCTAGTATCTTATAATTTTGTTTTCTACTTGTCTTGCCAGTTTTATGCCTCCCCTCACCTATTTTTTGCCTACTTTGGATTAATCAGCATTACTGTATTATTTCATCTC
Organism: Canis lupus dingo; assembly: GCF_003254725.2. Taxonomy (NCBI): domain Eukaryota; kingdom Metazoa; phylum Chordata; class Mammalia; order Carnivora; family Canidae; genus Canis; species Canis lupus. Next base: position 31,499,522 of record NC_064260.1, on the reverse strand, counting down.
CCACTATTTCTGCTGGGTTGAGAATTCTAGATTTGTAATTATTTTCTTTCAGTATTTTACAGATGATATTTTATTCTTTTCTGGTGTTAATTGTAGAAAACTGTTGGAAACCGGATGTTAAACCGGTTGTTGTTCCTTCGAAGATAATATGTTTTCCCCTCATTTGGCTGCTTTTATAATTCTCTCTTTTGTTTTTCCATTAATTTCACTATGCCTTGGTATTGTTTTATTTGAATTTATTTTGTTTGGGGTTTGTAGGGATTCTTGTAAATATTGGGAAATTCTTAGCTCTTGTCTCTTCAAATATTACTCATGCCTTGACTTTTTCACTATGTCCCATATATCTATCTTTTATATTCTTTTCTATCCTTTTAAAAATTTCCTTTCTTGCTTCAGTTAGAATATTTTCTACCATTGGGGCTCCTGGGTGCTCAGTCTGTTAACCATCTGCCTTTGGCTCAGGTCATGACCCTGGGGTCCTGGTATTGAGCCCCAGCTCGCTCCTCCCCCTACCTTTACATGTTCTTTCTCTTAAATAAATAAAATATTAAAAAAAAATATTTTCTATCACGTATATTCTAATTTACTAATCCTTTGTTGAATTGTGTCTATCTTCTACAATCATCAATCTTTCAAATATTTTAGCTTTTTTTTTTTTTTTTTTTGAGAGACAGAATGAGGGGCTGAAAGAGACAGAGGGAAAGAGAAAGAGAGAGAGAGAAAGAGAGAGAGAGAGAACGAGAGAGAGAGAATCCTAAGCAGACGCCCTGCTAAGCACAGAGCCTGAGGTGAGGCTTAATCTCATGATGCTGAGATCATGACCTGAGCCAAAATCAAGAGTCAGATGCCTAACTGAGTCACCCAGGTACCCCTCAGTTACTTTAGCTTTTAAGAGATCTGGAATATCTGTTTTGATAGGTTTCAGTTCTGTGCTGAAATTCTCCACTTTTTAATGTATTTTGGGGGAACACATAAGTAGTTATTTTAAAGTTCACATCTGGGACGCCTGGGTGGCTCAGCAGTTGAGCATCTGCCTTCAGCTCAGGGTGTGACCCTGGGGTCCTGGGATCAAGTCCCACGTCGAGCTCCCTGCAGGGAGCCTGCTTCTCCCTCTGCCTGTGTCTCTGCCTCTCTCTCTCTGTGTCTCTCATGAGTAAATAAATAAAATCTTAAAAAAAAAATTAAAGTCCATGCCTTATAATGCTAATACCTGGTGGGATCTCTTGTGGGTCCATTTATATATTATTCATTTTCCTTTTGATTTCATGTCTTTGTATACCTGATAATTTTTGTTTGAATGCTGAACATTGTATATAAAATATTATGTAGGGTCTGAGTGACATTATCTTTTTCTATCATTAGCTTTTCTTTAACATTTGCTAGCAGTTATTCTTAGTAATAACTTATATAGTAATAGCTTATATGATCACCGTCATCCAGTCTAGTTTAAGGCCTTGTGGGGGCTGATCTACTTCTAGTTCTTACTTACCCCTGTGGTGTAGCCCTTCAGGGTAGATCATAGCACTACCTTCTTTGGAGGCCCTGAACTCTAATATTTGTCTTCATGGCGCTGTGATTCTGTTGGTAATTCTGCTAAGCTTCTCAGCCTTTTAGCTTCTCTCATCTTTGCATTTCAGCTTCTCAGCTTCTCCTTGCAAATCAGTAAATGCCATCAGTTGTAAAGGATCTTAGACTGTTGGACTCAGGTCTCAGTACTTTCCGTGTCTCTGGGATTTTGTCTCCACAAGTCCTGGGCTGCCCTGGTGGTTCGCCAATGCCTTTAAATAGTTGATTTTTTTGGTAATCTATCCAGCTTTTCTAGTGCTATTGGTGGGGGGATTGGACTGATATTACCTAGACCAGCAGATCCCTGGGGATGTGGTCTAGGAAATCCTAGGGAAACCCTAAGGTCTGAAGGTCAAAAGTGTTGATATTTGCACTGATGTAGCAAAAGCAATGTAGGTGAAGATGCTGGTAGCTTAGTGCAAATCAAGGTAGTGTCACAAAACCGTACTTAGTAGTCATCGTAATCTTCATTGTCATGAATTTGTAATTAAAATGAATGCTAGGGGGATGCTGGTTGGCTCAGTCAGTTAAACATCTTGACTTTACTTCAGGTCAGGCTCTTAGGGTCCTGTGTCAGGCTCTGCTCAGCAAGGAGTCTGCTTCTCCCTCTCCCTCTTCCCCCCTGTCCAACTTGTGTACACTCTCTCTCACTCTCAAATGAAGTGCTTTTAAAAATAAAGTGAATACTATTTTCCATTGAAAATGTTCTTGATGGAGTGGTAAAAATTATTTTTATTAAATCTTTTTTCTTTAATTTTATTTATTCATTCATGAGAGACACAGAGATAGAGAGGCAGAGACACAGGCAGAGGGAGAAGCAGGCTCCCTGCAGGGAACCCGACATGGGACTCCATCCCGAGACTCCAGGATCAGGCCCTGGGCTGAAGGCAGGTGCTAAACTGCTGAGCCACCCAGATGTCCCCTATTTTTATTAAATCTTGATCCTTGAATACACTTTTAAAAAAATGTTTGTTTGCTGAAATCATAAGTATGCATAAAGCACTTCTGCTGCATTCTGAAATATAATGGTTATCTCACAGAAAAGCACTTGTGTGATTGAGTGCTAGACTGAACTAGTCCCCCTCCCCTCCATTATTTTCGTGGAACAACATTTTTACTTGAAAGAATGACAGACAAACTATAGTTCTCAAAAATGAGTGAAGGAAGCCTGTCTTCAAGAGAAATATACTGGCAGTGTTCATTGCCAATGACAAAATTGGCAATGGATCAAGTGAATCTTCATTTTTGGAAAACTTGTATCCAGTACTGTGAGCTTGACAGCTTCCCAATATTTAATGGCTTTTCTGATAAAATTGGTGATGTTAACTAATGTGATCTTTATGCCATATAATGAAATGTGTCAAAATTTGAGAGATCTACATAAAACAGTGAACCAGTATTTTCCAAATGACCAATTTATGATGTTACAAAATTACACATAGGAGAAACGTCCATTCAATGTGTAAGATAGATCAATGAATTTTAATGTAACAGTATGAAAAATTCACTGAAATGGTTTCAGATTGCACACTGAAACTATTTTTAAAAACTTTATCATTTGTCAAGGTCTGGTATAGCATCAAAGAAGAATATCCACAATTATATAAAAAGGCTATTAAAGTACTCCTCTCTTTTCCAGCTACATTTCTGTGTGAGACTAGATTTTCTTCATTTGCTTCATTTGAAACAGCATATTGCAAAATTGAAGGCAGAGGCAAATATAAAACCTAGCTTTTTTTTTTCCTTAAGGCAAACATTTACAACATTTCAAAAATGTAAAACAGTGCGTTCTTCTCCTATTCAAACTATTTTCTTTGTTTTTAGAAAAGAGATTTTTCATAAAAACATTTATTTTAATATATAATGGTATTATTGTTAGTGGTTCAATAAACAAATATTTGCAGAATTGTCAGTTTTAATTTCTAATATGGTGAATATTGATTGATATAACCCACATAAACAAAAGCTCTTTTGGGGTCTTCAAAATTTTCTAAAAAACAAGAACCAGTGAGATAGACTATCATAGCAGAAAACTGTGTGCTGAAGAGGCATTACTAGAGCAGTTCTTATCTGTATTCTTTTTGGTTTTGAGTGCCCAAAATTTCAGAAAATTTTGGCCATTTCTACATGGCAACAAAGGAACAGATTGGTTAATTTTTATAAATATGCCACGCAGGTTAAATACTGTTATCTAAATTATGAGACCTCAGGTAGATTGCTTACTTTTTAATGTTGTATTAGATGATAGCTTTTGACTTGTGATTATTGACTTACTACAGAAAGACAAATGGCATAAACACATAGTTTGTAAACGTTGAAATTCTTGTCATGTAGTTGGGAAAGAAAAGATTGGAATGTTTTCAACCAGGCTTGCCATCCAACATGAAGATTCACTTTTGAGAGATGCCTTGACTCTGCAGTGCACACCAGCCAAGATGGTGGTATTTAGTTGAGGTGAAAACAAGGCCTTTGGTTCTTTCAGAAACAACAATTAATAAGATCAGATTAAGTTTCATAAAGCATTTCAGTTTTGGAGTTTTGTAGAGAACTTCAGAAATTCCATTCCTCCCAAATCAGTGAATACAACCATTTTTCTCTCTGAGAGAATGCGAGTGTATAAATAACCCACCCATGATTTTAAAATGGCTGAAAGATAAGGTAACCTTCTTCATGAAATACGCCTTACCAGACTATTCCGGTACGGATTATTTTCACTCTTTTATAAATCTGTCCTTTTCAGGACAGATTTTTGTCCCGTTCAGTTTTGTTCTTGATTATTCTTGGGTTGATTTTTGTGTGTAAAAATCTCACTCCTGGAAACAAAAGGTAGTATTTGAGGGTAAAAATTACGTATAGTTTACAACATCTACAATGTCCTATTGGTAGGTAGGCCCTTCCTCGATTCTCAGGGTTTAGTTTAAAAGTTGAGATGTGGGGAATTCATTCCCTGTCTCAAGTATTTGTTGAGGATTTGCTGTGTGTCAGGTGCCGTGTTAGGCATCAGTGAATATGCATTTGTGCATTTGTTATTTCACTGAAGAAACAAATGACAAGAATTTGAAGTGTGGAGGAAACCAAATCTTACTGTTTTGTGGGAATTGTTTCCATGGCACTAGAATCTTTATAAAAGAAACCACTTTTGTTAAAAATCCTACCTTCTCTGCAAACACATCCGGGAGGCAGTTTCCAGCATAGGAATTAGGGAGTTGTCCTCTTCTATGCATAGTATTGTCAATCAGATTTTAAACAGCTCTGAAAGCAGAATTGATTTTGATCCACATTTGAACTGATGTTTGCCCTGGCAGACAGTGGGACTTGTAGGTCCTGGTTTTCAGGTGAAAAGGCCTGAACCTTTCTCTTCCTTCCTTTGTTGTTGGCCAGCCCCTGACCTGGCTTATCTCATTCCTAGGTGTTTATACCAGGGAGCTCAGTGAAGGGAGTTGGCTTTGAGCTCATTAATAGACGTATTAGAAAGACAGTCTTTCCATCAACCTGAGTTTAAAAATAGGACTTTTCTGGGTATCAAATGTTTAAGTGTACCTAATACTGACTAACCAGTGTCATGTAGTGACACTCCTTGGCTCTGAGATCGGTTGTGATAATCTGATAATCTTAAATAATTCATAATCATGAATGAAATGTAATGAAATTGCTTGTTTAAAAGAAGTTCATGATGTGACATCGTGGGCAGAGTATGGGCTCTGCTGCCTGGCTCTGACCCTTCCTAGCTGCAGGCCCCTCGAATGAGGTTGCTCTCCTTGCTTAGAGCTCCTGGCCTGCAAAACCGAAGGGCTAGTGCCCTCAGAAGGATTAGCTGAACTATGCATACAAAATGTCAGCTCATATAAGGCTTGACTGTTGTTTTTATTTTTGCTGATTAGGTCATGTTTTAAGGTCCCAATAATTAATCACAGTAGAAATATCTTCTTCACCAATACCCCTATCCACGCGCAGGTTCAGTTTCTAGGCTGACTAGGTTCTATTGCCGGAGTCCTACGAATTTTGTAATTAATGTGTTTTGTGAAGGTGTTATCTGCAGCGGTGAGAGACGTATTTCAAATAAGTTTCAGCTTTTGAATATCAATACCTGCTTAATTACCTCCCATACATGCTGCCATTGGCAACAGCCAAGGCACGCCTGGTGTTAATTAATCACTTCCACTGAGAACTTAATTAGTGTCTTCATTAGGATCATCATCGAGAAGCAGGCAGTGTCGTCCTGAGCCAGCTGCAAGCTACTGGCTAGCTCCTGCAGCCCTTCTGGTCCTGAAAAGCTGGGATTGACGAGGAAGCCTGTCGTGCTTCGATTTGTTTTTATTTTTATTTTGTCTCCCTTAAAGAAAGCTGTGGAAGGGCTGACCGTGATGCCTCCATGTTCTGTCACACATGCAGAAATAAGGCAACAGATCCCCTTACAATGGCTAGATCAGAAAACCCAGACAGGTTATTGAACTCTTGTCATGGTGCTAAACAGGCTGGAAACAAGTTGTTGTTTGCAGCGTCGAAAATCAGAGCATGATTTCTGCATGTGACAAAGTGTTTCAGTGAAAGCCCTTTCCTTCTGGCATCACTGTTTTTTTTGTTTGTTTGTTTTTTGTTTTTAATATATAAATTTTTTGAAATAGTGCCATAGTGTTACAGGATGAAGTCAACACTGCGTTTCCTTTCTCTCCATCCCTCAGGAAAATATGGGAAAATGAGGCAAAGGTAGCATCTTCTTGCCTTATTTTCCTACAGGGGTAGAAATTGGGTGGGGGGTGAGAGGTACGATCAAGTGGGTCCCTAAGGATCCTTCCCCCAGACCTCTTGGACGGAGTGTGACCTTGAGGCAATAAGATAAAAATAAATGTACCGATGACTTCTGTTTTATGGAAAAGGGAATCTCTTGGGTAAATCTCCAAATGAGGGCAGGCATTGTGAAAATGAACCTATTTTACTTGAGCATTTTTACTTCATTCTTTTGACTATTGTAGGCTTTTAGGTGATTTTGGTCAATTGTGAACTTGGTGAAAGGATCCAATGTGATATTTTGTATCCGACAGATTTGCTGCTGCTTCCAGGAGAAGTGGAGGAGGATGTGTGCACGCGTGTCCCTTCTTACATTCCTTCTGTGGCCCAGCCCCTCGCCCCTGGGGTAAAGCCAGGAACCGCTGTGAGAGGACCGGGCAATCAAATAGAAGAGGTACTCCATAGGAAGTTCAATTGGTCTTGAAATTGTTTTGACTTTGTAACTTGTCCTTTCAGAGAAATGCTGCTATATGCATGTGCTTTTTTATTTTTCTTAGATTTGGGAAAATTCAGAATTCATGTTGCTTAATTGAGTCCCCCTGACTGCCCTCTATCTCTCCTGTGTAGATTTCTTTTTAAGCACGGAGGGCAATTATGTTTTTATGGGGAAACTATTTTTGTGTCATGATGTGTGCCATGCTACAGGACAGTGTTATCTGGGGACTATGCAATAGATTCTCTCTTTTTGTCTGGACTGGCTATTTTCTTTTTACTATTGTTTCCAAGGTCCTATAAACATCTTGTGTGGGTTAAGGTAAGGCCAGGCTGTTGTTGTAGAGAATCCCAACAGTAAGTCAGTAGCTGAAAGGAGATAGAACTTTATTTCTCTCATATAACAGTCTATGGAAAGCCTTTTTTTTTTTTTTTTAGATTTTATTTATTTACTTGAGAGAGTGAGAGAGTTTGCACACAAGAGCAGGGGGTGGAGGAGGGGCAGAAGGAGAGGGAGAAGCAGACTTCCTACTGAGTGGGAGCCACACGTGGGGCCCAATTCCAGGACCCTGAGATCAGGACCGGAGGCAAAGTTGGATTCTTAACTGGCTTAGCCACCCAGGCGCCCCTAAGGAAAGCCTCTAAAATGAGCATGTAGCTCTGTTCTCTGGGGTCATTGGGTCCAGGTTCCTTTTCTCTGGATCTCCACTATGCCTTAGGACACTGTCCTTGGTCTGTTCCAGATCAGGTCACCGTCCTACCTGGAGGGGCAGCAGAGAAGAGCATGGGAACAGCGTATTTTCCCAACACTTAGGACTCAGGACTCTTCATTTCTGTTCAGAGCCACTGGCAGCCACTTAGTCACATGTTCCCGTCCAGCCACCAGGGGCGCTGGGAAGTGTCATCTAGCCAAGCACTTCACAATCAGGGGGAATGAAATCTCGGCCACGTGTGTGCTGTCCCATGTGCACATCCAGGACATCATCTCTTGTCATCATTTGCAACTCCCTACATATCCTTCACAAACTTGCACTGACCAAGGCTGCTGGTGGTGTTGGGTAATGACCTTTATCACCCAGGTTACTCCCAACATAAAAGCGTATTGGGGACAAGAAGTTGCTTCCTAATATAATCGCTAGGGATTGATTATTTGATCATTCAGGTACTACCGGTCTGGTCACTTATTCTGTTATGGAAGCAGTCGTTCCATCAGAGGTAATCCATACGTTTCAATTTTAAATTGTCTTTTTCTCATGGAACTTTTGTTTAGTGACATCACAAACCTATGTCTAGGATGCTTGCAGGCTTATATCACACTGCTGAATTGGTTACCATATAAACTGGTAGCGAAAGCCACTCTTCAGTTGTGCTTTTTGAATCTTAGATCGCTTTCTCCAAGTACTGAGAAACTAAAATTACAATGTTATTTCTAGGAGGAATCAGTTTCTTTTAAAGACTTGCTCACACTCTTGACTTCAGTTGTAGCCATACAAATTGCTGGACCAGCCAGTGGTCAGGGCACCTAGCGCCATTATAAGAATTGTTATAAAATTGTTTCAGTTGATGGGTTAAAAAAGCTGAGTGATTCCTAGAATCCATCAAATAGCCAGTAAAAATGCAGGTTAAAACCTTGTATACGATTGTATCTTTAAAAGGAACATCCCAGCGGACGTGAACCTTTTTTAAATGTTGGAATCAAAACGATAAGAACAAACTTTGTGTTGGTAGGCTCACGAAATATAGATGAAGAACTTTTGCTGTTTTTCGAATATTTAGAATGTCTTGGTTGGGATTTTTATTTCTGACTAGTACCTGTTAGAGAAACTTTTCAGAACTGTCTAGAATCCTAATACTGTACAAACTGTGCCTTGCTTTAACAGCATCCATCTTATTTTAAAGCACTCACTGCCAGTAAAAGATCATAATAATCAATTTCTAGCAGATTGATAGTAAGGACCTACCAGGGGGCAAATTTGGGCTAGATATGGTAGTTGCTTTCTGTGACTCCAGTCTCAAAGACGAAAATGTATCCTGGATGTCTTGACGTCCTCTTTTTTTTTTTTTTTAAAAGGTCATGTTTACTAATTTAGCACCATAATCCCAGTCAGGCCATCTCCAGTGGCTGGGAGGAAGAAGGGACGAGGTGAGGAAGGTGGAAAGGGTGGTTCTTAACTTCTGGCCCCATCTATGCTCTCAGGCAAGGCAGGATCTAGCGGAGATGAAAATGGTTGAGGCTGGAATTTGAAACAAAAGCTTTTGGTTCAGATGGTAAGGAGGCCCTCAAGAACAGCAGAATCCGTGAACCCAGAAGGCAGTGCTGGAATTCGCCTCATGAACCAGGGGGTTTCTTCTTGGCATCCAAGTCCTTTTTCATTTCTTCGAGTTTTTTAGCCACGTTTGGTATGTCATACTTCTGAGCCAGATACATTCCAACCACGTTGCCAAAAGTAAATCCAAGCAGGAACTGGAGCACTGTGTCGGCGCAGAGGGCGCGAAGCGCGACGCAGCTCGGTGGGCCTGGTTGACGTCCTCTTAATTGCCCAAGAAGAGGCCATGACTTCCTGATCCAGATTAGACCAATTTAATTTTTTTTCTAATTTTATCACTGGGTTTTATACATTTTCATCTCCCCCTTAGAGTCACACATTTGCCAGGAATCTTCCATTTTCCATCTGTGAATAACTTCTTGCCTTAGTTATTCTGTCTTGATGGATTTCGGACAGCTTTATAGACCAAAGAGAATCCACATGAGGAGGATGAAAAACTGTGTGTGCCTCCTCCCGTCCTCCCGTCTAGCCCCAAATCATAGAAGGAACTTTAGTGGTATTTCAGTGGGAGATCTCCTGTTTTTCCAATTAGTAACGGGACTCTAAATTTTTTTTCACCTGTGAAGACAGTTTATTTACTATATTACTTTGTAAGATAGCCTACAGCTAAATGCTGCTCTTACTGATTTGAGCATTAGTTCTGTTTTCTTTAATTTGGCTGTGTGGTACTATGAATGAAAATGATTTCTCTGGTAACAAGGTCTCTCTTTGAATAAGTCACATAAGCAATTTTAAGGAAACTAGCCGTTTTCTAACAGTGTGCAAATTCTATTCCCTGAGAGGCTATGAAAAGATTTCAATTAGATTTGAAATGAGACCCCTCAAATCCACATATTTCTCTCTGCTCCTTAGGCAAAAATAACAAGTTAATAACTTAATTCACAGTTGTTTTCTTTTTAGTATCAGGGGATTTGGTTTTCCATTGCACAGATTCTTCTCTTTGAAATAAATCAGAATTTCAATTTGTAATCCCAAAGCCTTGGAGTCATATAGCTTAGAACCCTGAAATGAACCTAACCTGAAGGAAAAGAATTTCCAGCATGTGCGGCTGTAGCCAAGAGCCGAAATACATAGGATTGCAACTTTCCTGTATTTTAAAAGCTGCCATTGTGAAGATCACAGTGATGTCTTCTGAATTGCAGTGTCCATCTGTTTGGATTGCATATGTGCCCCTTGTCTTGGAGGACTCTGCATTCACTAATGTGTGTCCTCATCAGCTGACTTAATTAAAAAGCCAGCGATCCCTGGGTGGCTCAGTGGTTTCGCGCCTGCCTTTGGCCCAGGGTGCGATCCTGGAGTCCCGGATCGAGTCCCGCGTCGGGCTCCTGGCATGGAGCCTGCTTCTTCCTCTCCTCTGCCTGTGTCTCTGCCTCTCTCTCTCTCTATGTCTATCATAAATAAATAAAAATAAGTTTAAAAAAAAAAGCCAAAAAGTGGGAACTAGTGCCAAGCTCAGTGCTATGCATATGGTAGACATGCAATGAATGTCGAATGAACAAGTAAATAAGTGGAAAACCTCATTACCCACCGAGAGTGTTTTTCTGGTATAATAACATGGTCAGGGTCATCCTCTCTTTTCTTCTCTACTGGTTCATTCTCCTCAACATGTGAACAGGTTCAAGTCTCTTCCACCCTTAATGAAATGAAGTAAAACAAAAGGAAAGGAAAAGCAGCTTTCTCTTTCTTGGGCCCTCTTGGGCTACTGTCTTTTCTTCTCCCTCTCTTCCTTTTTTTTTTTTTTTTTAAGATTTTATTTATTTATTCATGAGACATACACACACACACACAGAGAGAGAGAGAGAGAGAGAGAGAGAGAGAGGCAGAGACACAGGCAGAGGGAGAAGCAGGCTCCATGCAGGGAGCCCGACGTGGGACTAGATCCCGGGTCTCCAGGGTCAGGCCCTGGGCCGAAGGCGGCGCTAAACCGCTGAGCCACCCGGGCTGCCCCTCCCTCTCTTCTTATCTAGACTTCAGAAAATATTAGACTTGACTCTACTGGTTGACTCTGCTTCCTTTCCCCTCATTCCTCATTCATTATACCGCAGAATGTCCTTGGCTCCAGTCACTTACCTGGATGTATTCAGAATAAAGGTACCAGTTACTCTGTAACTGCCCGATCCCAGTGGACTCTTTCCAGTCTTCTTTTGGAGGCTCGGGGTTGGACTGGGGGGCGTAAGGGGGGGGAGTGAAGGGAGGGGCAGAGGGAGAAGGAGAGAGAATCTTTTTTTTTTTTTTTTTTGTATATTTTTTATAGGAGTTTGATTTGCCAACACATAGTATAACACCCAGTGCTCATCCCGACAGGTGCCCCCCTCAGTGCCCGTCACCCAGTCACCCCATCCTCCCTGCCCGCCTCCCCTTCTACTACCCCCTGTTCGTTTCCCAGAGTTAGGAGTCAAGGAGAGAGAATCTTAAGCAGGTTCCACGCTGAGCATGGAAGCTGACGTGGGGCTCGATCCTGCCCGAGCTAAGATCAAGAGTGGGACACATAACTGACTGAGCCACCCAGGTGCCCCCTCCAGCTTTTATTTCAGTGGGTCACTCTTCCATGCCTGACCGTCGTGGTCACCGCTTCTCGCCTCACTGCTCTCCTCAGAGTCCTGGTGCATTTCCGTTTGTGCTTTTCCTGCTTCCTTTGGGGGTTTCCCTCCATCCATCCCTTATGAGTGGGTGTTGCTCAGGGTTGCGTGCTAAACCTCTTCCCACGTACATACTTGGATCCATTTTCATCTCTAGGTTACTGCCTTCTCTGTTTGTATCTCCAAAGCTGTATCTCTAGCGTCAGACTTTGTTGGGTGCTTCAGTTTCCTGTTTTCAGGTGTCTGTTGTCATCTCTATCTGAATTCCTTTGGGTACCTTCAAATCAACATGTTCGAAACTGAGCTTGTTTCTTTACCTGCTTCCCTTCATGCATTCTTGCCTTTCAGTATCCAAATCGGTCATCCATTGCTGCCAGTTTTACCTTCTGATATTTTTATTTATTTATTTTTAATAGATTTTATTTATTTATTCATGAGAGAGGCAGAGAGAGAGGCAGAGACACAGGCAGAGGGAAAAGCAGGTTCCCTGCAGGGAACCCCATTCAGGACTCGATCCCTTGACCTTGAGATCACGCCCTGAGCCAAAGGCAGACGTTCAATCACTGAGCCCCCCAGGCGTCCCTCCTTCTGATATTTTTTACATTTCTGCTCTCGGCTCCCTGTTCTCATTACCTCTTGCTGGGCTGCTCCAGCAGGCTCCCAACTAGTCTACCCTCTTTTTACTCTTCAAAGTAACCGATCTAGATGTAATCTCCAAGAGGGCAGGGCATCTTCTGTTTTGTACAAAGCCACCTGTCCAGCAGCACCTGTCTCATTGTAGGTGCTCAGCTAAAATTTGAATGAAGGAAGGAATTTACCTGAAATGCATAGATGACCAAGTATCTACCTTGCTTTCAAAAAAAAAAAAAAAAATCCTTTAGTGATTTCATCATGTCTAGGATAAACAGCGTGTGAAACCGTCGTGGTCTGGCACCATCTTACGTCTCTTGTTTCTCTCTACCTTAACACTTACTGGCTTGCAGATCCTCACATGTGAAACTTGGTGTCTCTTTCCTTGGCCTGCTCACTAGAAGTCCCCTTACCTGCAAAGTTGTCCTTCCCTCAACCTTGTTAACTACTATCCTTTAAGGTTCTGCTTAGATATTGCCTCTCCCACGAAGCCCTCTCTGATTCCTTCCCCAGCCCCTTAGTCTGTGCCGGGTTAGGCATCTCTTCTCTGTTCCCATCCCTCCCTAACTATATGGTTCATACTTACTATATTTTACTATATGAACTTGTTTATATGTCTGTCTCCTTTCTCTGTGATGTGGTACAAGGCTTCATCTTTGCATCCTCCGCACCTAGCACAATGCCTAGAATTTTGCAGGAGCATAGTTTTCGGGGATCCCTGGGTGGCTCAGTGGTTTAGCGCCTGCCTTTGGCCCGGGACGTGATCCTGGAGTCCCGGAATCGAGTCCCCCATCGGGCTCCCTGCATGGAGCCTGCTTCTCCCTCTGCCTGTGTCTCTGCCCCGCCCCCCCGCCCTGTGTATCTCATGAATAAATAAATAAAATCTTTAAAAAAAATAAAAAATTAAAAAAAAAGGAACATAGTTTTCGTGGAAAGAATGGAAAGTAAGTGAATGATGCCTGGAAGCTGCTCCTTTGACATTTTGAATCAGGGACCTACTGGCCACATTACTGGCCCCCAAAAGGTTTAAAGTGTCTTGAGTATCATCACATGTTGACATTGCAAATATAAAATTACTGCTACTCTTGGTTTCTTGCTTTTATGGTTCAGCATTTAAATGATTGTCCAGGGAGTTAATCTAACAATAGCTGCCTTAATAACTCATTTTCCAAGTGAAGAAATTTATATTTTCAGATATATTTTTATAACTTTAAGCGTATTATAAATGAATAACTCTTGTGTCGGCATCAAATTTATTGACCAGCTAAAAACTTTATTCGTTGTTTATTGTTTCGGTTAATACCGAATGACTGATGAAGGGAATCATACTCCTTAACAGAGAAAAATTTAAGTGTCTCAAAAAAAAAAAAAAAACTTAAAGGAAAATAAGATTTTTCCACTTAACCATAAACTTCTAGTACCATAATGTTGGATGTTATGGCTGCAAGGTATGTTGGGACCTCAGGGAAGGGAGAAGAATAAGGAGGTGATGGGTTGTGCCGTAGGTAGAGCTAAGTTGGCCATGGGAGTGAGCCCTTCTCAGAGAGTCTAGAAGGCCAACACACGAGCTGTTCTCTGCCTGGGTTGCTAATACAAGGTGGGTCATGAGTGGGGTGATGCATGCGGAGGCAAGCAGGATTTTCTGGAGAGTGGCAATGCTCAGCTGAGGGGAAGGTAAGCTTCGGCCCTTCCCCTCTGTGCTCCTGCAACCCTTTTTGCATTTCTCTGTTAGAGAGCATGGCACATGACCTGGAAATTGTGCATTTACTCTGTCTTCTCCCTAAAGTGAGAAAACCTTGTAGACACAGATTTTGCTGTTTTCATCCTCGTGTTCCCCATATCTAATACGTGCTGAACACCTCAACACATGGTTAGGGAGTGGACAAGTAAAGGGGAGGGAGGTGGGGATGTGAAGGCAGAGGGAATGTGAGGAGGATGGTCTGGCATCACTGGGGTTTTAGCACAAGGGAGGTGGATGAAAGCAAAGGGACTGCATATTGTGAGAGTGGCTGGTAAGGTGTAGGTAAGGTTTTCGAGGCCTGGGGGTGGGAGGGGGGTTCAGATTCCTAGTGCAATGGACCCACATAGGTACTTGCAGCCTCAGACTCGGTCGACAAGTGGTTGCCAGGCCTGGAACCAGGCATAAAAGGGCAGCAAGAATCCCGTCAGACTGGATGTGGGGCTCCTTCTGGTCCTCTCCCAGGATCTGTTGGAATCAGCTCAGGATGAGGTGTGGCCAAGCCTGCCAGCCGCAGTGCTTACTACCAAGTGGATTTGGAGATGGCAAAGATGCTTCTGTTCAGGAAATGAACACATTGCGTCATTGTTTGGGTTTCCTCATTCGAGCTCTTCTTAACAACATCATCACTCACTTTCCCTGTGGTGATAAATTCAGTCTCAGAAAGTGACCACAATGGACAGATCAGTTACTCCACAGCCCGATTGGCTCCCTGTGTACAGCCGCTCTCGTAAAGACGGTCACGGTGTTAGGTGGAGCCTTGGATGAGATTCTTATGAGAAGTTGGGGCAACTGCTTAGCCTATTTAGAAGAGCTTTGCCTTGGCTTAGTGCAAAGCCCAAGGCTGACTTTTGCTGGTGTTTTTGTTGAGAAGGTGTAGCTTTACCTGAAGCCGATTGCCCTGGATTCCAATCTTGCTTCTCGCCCCTACTAATTGTACAGCCTTGGGCAAGTCACTTAACTTTTTCAGAGCTTCGGAAGATGGGCTGTTTGAAGATTACTGCTGATGCCCGGGCCATTCCTTGTACGGGGCTGACACGAGGTGGGAGCTCACTCAGTGGCAGCTCCCATCGTTACCTTTCTCAGGGAGGCACCCGGGCACTTTCAAATAAAGAGGCAATGGACAAAGTCTGAAGTCTGTTCTCTTGCTAGTTTTACTTAGAAAGGATGGTGCATGGCTGTGTGTGTGCACCTTTAGTAACAGCACGTAGTTTCTCAGCCACACCGTCTATTTTTAAGAACATTCATTGCGAAATCCACTCAATGAGATAATCTTGAATGCAAGAATATTTAAAACTGATTATAGCTTCAGGGCATTTTTTTTTCATTCTTCTATAAACCATAGTTTTCAATTTTAGCATCTCCATACATAAGAGGTGTTGGATAATTTCATTGTATCACACACCATTTGCTTTTGGAGAGGCTCTTTAAGGGGTGATACAATGTGATTTAAGGTATTCTCTTTTTGTTTGTTGGAAAATATCTACTTGCCTTTAGGAAGTCTTTAAAACTCACAGATGAATAATAAATAGATACAGAATTATTTCGTTGCTTTGCAGCTACTCTGACTTGTAGATAAATTCCGTAATATTTTTTAAATTCTTGGAATGAGAGAGGGATCCTGGACTTTTGAGGTGATACTAAGTGTTTATTTTTTATTTTTTTTATTTCTAGGGTTTTTTTTTAAGATTTTATTTATTTGTTCATGAGAGACACAGAATAAGAAGCAGAGACATAGGCTGAGGGAGATTTGGGCCCCCTGCAGGGAGCCTGATGTGGGACTCGATCTCAGGACCCTGGGATCATGACCTGAGCCAAAGGTAGACCTTCAACCACTGAGCCACCAGGTGCCCCTATAGTAAGTGTTTTAATTCCCATTATTATTGGCTGGGGAGTTATAGGTACTATCTGAAGTGGTAAGTACATTAAGTGTAGTGTATTTTTATTTTTGAAAATTGTTTTGTTGGTACAGGTCCTTTTTAGTAAAGGGTGAAGGTGTATTGAAGGTTGATCAAAACTTCAAGGTATATTTTCTCACATCTTAAGGTAACTCTTAGTTTTTCCATATGCCTCCAACCCTAACACTACAAGTGGTAAAAATGTAATGAATGTGTGCAAGAGAAACTCCAATTCTTGCTGGGGGCAGAATTAATTAATGATATTCATTCAGATGCAGGATGGTACAAATGGGGCATATTAAGAGACTTAAATTAGGTCAAATTGAATAATTGAATTTATTACTTTACTTAAAAACAGCTTCATCAGCAGAGAGTGCTGAAGTCTAAAAAAAGTTGAATTAAATATTAATAGGGAGTTTATGTTTTCAACTTTTTCTTCATTTATGATGAGTGTAGGATTTTTCTCCTGCTACCTTTTACAGACACTCGGAGATGAAGTTCAGCCCTTCTCACTTGATGAAGAATTTGATTATGACGCTGTGATGCTAACCCCCAAGTTCACTCCTGCAGAGATGGATGCGATCACAGAGCTCTCCAAGCAAAAGAGGGACATCGCCAGCACAGGCTTAGAGGAACCACACGACTGACTCACGGAGACATCTTTGTGTTAATGTGTATTTCGTTGTTATTCAAGCAACATTGGAATAAAAGGTAATCCTACCATAATTCCCTTTGTAGAAATTGACTTGTGCATTCCTGAGAGAGACGGAGCTATTAACTAACGAGAGCAAAGAGATCTGTACATTTATGGGGCTCTCCTCTGTCATGGTGTTGCTGAATCCTGTAGCAGGTAGGGGTGGGGGATGGAGGTGGCACATGAGGACAGGAGCCACACCTCCAGAGGGTCCTTTTTTTTTCATTAAATTTTTTTTCTTTAAGCATAGTTGACACACAATGTTACATTAGTTTCAGGTGTACAACATAATTATTTGACAAGTCTATGCATTACGCTACACTCACCCCAAGTGTAGCTACCACCTGTCCCCATGGTACGCTATTACACTGTCACTGACTGTATTCCCTAGGTAGCGCCTTTCATTGCCGTGACTGGAAGCCTGTATCTCCCACTCTCCTGCACCTGTTTTGTCCATCTCCTCAGCCCCCCTCCCCTCTGGCACCCCACTTTAGTTTCGGCTATCCCACCAGGGCGCTCTCTGTTCAGAGAGCTCAGGGACCTCCTGGCCCGCACACTGGCTCTCTCCCACCACCCCGCCAGGGCACCCCCTGCTCAGTGTACCCAGGACACCCTGGCTTGTGCCGCTTCAGCCTCAGCTCCCCTCCTGGAGTACCCACAGTGCACAGAACAGAAGGGCCCGTTTTGATGTGAGCACAGCGACTAGGTAATTGCTACAAAGATCGGAAACATCATCCCACCTCCCTGGGGGTGAAGGACATTGCACATGTATAACACGCTGTAGCACGTAGAGAGGAACCGATGGTGTGGGGAGCTCCCTGGTCCCAGCTCTCCAGAAACAGCGGTGTGAATGTGAGTGCTGAGAGGTTGGGCTTCTAGGATGGATCCGGAAAGGCTTCACTGAAAAAGAGGGCATATGCTAAATTCTTGTACTTTATTATTGCCCCTAAGCCATGCGTGATGATAGTTAGAAAGTACAAGGAATGGTGTCTACCTCCAGAAGCTCAAAATGTAATTTAAGACGGCAAGACATAGGTGGAGAAGGTAACTGGAGAATGTGGAGGCATATCACGAAGTGCTAATTGTGAAGAGTACCCGTGAATGTGTTAAGGGAAGGAGAAAAGAACGGGGAAGGTGCAGAAGAATGGGGAAGAGTGTGTCTGAAGCCATTTTCATTATTAAAGGACTCGGTAACAAATGTGCATGGGCTTACTGAGTTGTCATGCGGCCCTGGGCTGGGGTGTGCCACTTATATTCCTTACAAAGGACATTCTTGAGTTGATGTTGTCATAGAGTCAAGAGATTTCCACATCTATTTTTCTTTATCCAGTCATCAAACCCTCATAAAGCACCGTTTTCATGCCAGACCTTAAACTAGGTGACGGGGAAGAGAGAGTAAATTGGACATGGTCTGGTTTAGTCCGGGAGGCAGATACCTACGCTAATGACAGCAGAGCTGCTCTGTCCACTAGAATAGCCACTAGCTGCGTGCAGCTCTGAGCACTTGAAAGGTAGCTAGTATGACCGAGGGACTGATTTTTAAATGTTAATTTTACTTTGATGTGAAATAAAAAGTTGCTATAATACACAGCACGGGGCATATAGTCGAAAACATTCTGTTAACTTTGTAAGGTGACAAGTGGTAGGTAATTGGACTCATTGTGGTGACATAACCATTTTGCAGCGTGCATGAATGTCAAATCCCTACTGTGTACACCCGAAACTAGTCCACTGTGTGCTAATGACCAAGCAAGCAAGAAAGGGCCCAAGTCTTTTTTTAATAAGTTGATATTTGATGCATTTATTTTAAAACTTACAAGTATATTTGTAATGATGTGGGTACGGGGATCTATTTTTTTCATCTGTAACTTTTATGACAGACGTAAATGCAGACCAATTATTTTTTATGACAGCGTAGCACCTAATGTAAATATGCTATAAATGTGAAACAAATTGGATTTTGAAGAATTAATCTAAAAAATTGTATTATTTTTTTTGTGTTGATTTCATGTTGATATGATAATATTATAGACATATCTGGTCAAATAAAATCTATTATTAAAATTCACCGATTTCTTTTTACCTTTTTAATGAGGCTACCAGAACCTTGAAAATTACTCACATGGCTTGCATATTTGTATTGCCAGCACTGCAGTGGGGCGCAGTGTGTGTTGTAAGAGTGGTAAGCACTGAAAGCTACTGGGGCAAAGTAAGTGGAGTTATTTAATCACGAACGGAGAGCTGGGGAATCTTCATAGAGGGGGTGACATCTGAGCTCGCTCAGGAGCTCAGTGGGAGGTTTTGGTTGGAGACTGTTGGAATAGTTTGTGCAGGAAATGATAAGAGCTTTAATTAAAGCAGTGGAGGTGGAGGTGGAGGGCATGGATCTGATTAGAGATTTGGAAGTAGAACAAGCAAGGATTATTGATCAATACGATGTGGGAATGAGAGAGCACTTGTGAGGTTAAGACAAGATTTTAGCATATGGTCTCTCTGCACACTGACTTGAGGACAACACGTCATGACATAAGACCAGGGACTCTCTTGACTTAGCATATATGCAGCATTTTGGCATTTGAATAAAGAAAAGACTTCATTTATAAGACAGTTGTATGGGGCAGCCCCGGTGGTGCAGCAGTTTAGAGTTGCCTGCAGCCTGGGGTGTGATCCTGGAGACCGGGGATCGAGTCCCACGTTGGGTTCCCTGCATGGAGCCTGCTTCTCCCTCTGCCTGTGTCTCTGCCTCTCTTTCTCTGTGTGTGTCTATGAATAAATAAATTTAAAAAATCTTAAAAAAGACAATTGTATGGACTTAAATCATTTTATAGTAGAAAAAAAAAACCCCGCAACTATCTTTCTAAGTGTTTAAAAAGAATGACATTTCAGTGGAGTACTTTATTAACCAGCCAGTCTAAATGGCAGGTGGATATTACTGCAGAGCATTCTCTGTGTATAGTTTCTGTACTAGGTTTTGGCTTTATTCCTTTTGTCACTTTGATTCCTGCATCATTTGGGGCGATTGCGCATTACAGCAAAAGTGACACTGGAAAATGGGTTCCTTAAAGCCTTTGTGTGAAGTAGTTGTGTCTCCGTTACTCTTGCCCCTAAGTAGCAAATGCTCCTCCATGACTTTGAGCTTCATGGATCCCTTGAATCGATGTCACTAGTTTGTGTCACATTGGCTGGCAAGCCCTAACCAAGTGCCCACATATTGATAGGTGGCGCTCGCCTGAATTAGGTAGCTGTATACACGTAAGGTGTAGTGTAAGAGTAATCGAGAGCAAAAGATAAGGAGAAACACCCGCATGTCTGTACCGGAGTGGGAAGGAAGAACATGGACATTTTAAAGGTGTCTTGAAATAATGCAGCAGCAGCAGCAGCAACGCAAACTAGCTCGGAGAGAGACGATTTCCCGTCAGGCCTGCAGTGTGGTGGCAGGCCGAGCCATCGTCCTCTTCCACGATCCACCAGGTGTGGAGTAGCACAAGGAGAAAAAAGTCAGATCTGCTATTGAGTTTCCTTGATTCCTTCATCCTGAACTCTCTCCTTTTGCCACGAATGTGATAGAGCTGTGTCCTCGTTTAGAAAAAGAAATTTCCCTTAGGTGTTCAGTGACTGTACAGTTGAATTAACATGGAAAAAGATAGTTGAAAAAATTTTCATTTCGTTTGTTTCTTGGCAGTTGGTGGTGAGTGACTACAATAGCATTTTATTGTCTTATTGTTGTCTTATTAAGAATTTTCTAGAAAAATATTTCTCCATATGTGAAAGGAAATCCATACCATGGTCCCTGTTTACCTCTCTGATCCCATCTTGCACTGTCTTCCTCATTTTTTGTTACGTTATGACCAGTGGCTGGTTTTAAAATATTTTTAAAGAGACTACCTTGTTTCCACCTCCAGGCGTTTACCCTTGTTTTTCTTCCTGCCTGGTCTCCCCTGGCCTTTGTGTGGCTGGATCCTCTCATTCCTCAGGTCTCAGGTGAAATGTAGCTCTCCAGTGTCTCTCTGACCACCCTATCTAAAGGAATTCCTATCTCACAGACCACCCTCCCACCCCGTCACCGTCACTGTGCATCCCCTTGCTTGTTTCTATCAGATGCTCCCAGCAGGACATAAGCTGTAAGAGGCCAGGGACTTACTCCATCTTTTTATTGATGAGAAGGGCCTGGAGTAAGGTAGGTGCTCAGTAAACATTTGCTAAATGAATCAAACCTGAAAGTGTAAGCTTATCAGTTGGAAGACCCTGGAGGCCCACTTCATCAGATCAGTTTGGTTAGACATATGTTGAGCACTGTTTATGTGCACCTTATGAGCTCATATATGGGAACATACAAGTTCTTACTTCTCAGACTCAGGTAATCCAACGGCCAGTGCAAATTTGGGATGCCTAATATGACTTGAACTGAGCCATTCCGCGTTCCACGCACAACCTCTTTTCCTCACCGTAACTTCCCTGGAGAGTTGAGAACCTGGTTCACATGGGAACTTCACCCACTTCTCAGGTGCTCTTTTGAAATTTTGTAAGGACTTCTTTCATGAAAGATCCCATAAAGGAGCAAGTCACATGATTCTGATATTGCCAACGACCTGCATGGGGAAGTGTGGACTGATGACAGAAGCCAAATTGGGAAGGGAAAGGCAGACAGGCCTCGAAGAGAGAGGCAAGAAGAGGAAAAGCTCCATTTCGGTAGCTGTCTGTAAAGCACAGTCCTTTGTCCCCTCATTTAGAAATGTTGATGCTCATGAGAGTCATCAAACTTGCGAGGTGTCTTCGAGTCCAATTCCTCTGTCTTTGTATTTATTCTGAGAGCAGTGGAAGCCACAGAAGGTTTTAAACAGGAGGGACACGGTCTGACATTGGAGGGGAGATGGGTGGCGAGGGGCCTGGGCCATGTTGTCCTGGGCAGAGGCGGCCCCGGAGGGAGGGGGATGCAGGGCTGGGCTGGGAAGGGCCTCTTCATGGCTTTCTCTCTGGAACTGGGTGCCATCGTGACCATTTCTGAAAATGTATGATGATGCTCAGTGACGTAGGCCTATCTCCCTCCTTTGATCCTGGGCACTCAGTAGCCTTTGAATTTAGAAAACTATGTCCATGGTTCTGAGAAATTATCTTGATTTTTTGATTATTCTCTTCCTTCAATTCTCTTCCTCTTTTCTTTCCTCCTAGAATGTCCACATTTCAGGTGGTGAACTTCTTAGATTGCTACTCTAATGCAGTCCCTCCTGTCCTATTTTGTATTCTCTTCTCTCCTGTTTTCCTTTTTGCTCTCTTTTCTGAGATTCTTTTCAACTTTATCATTGACATTTTAAAATCACAATGGGTATGTTCTGTTCTCTTTTGAATTTTTTATTATTTTTATTATTTATATTATTTATATTTTAAAGATTTTTATTTCATGGGGGCACCTGGGTGGCTCAGTGGTTGAGCATCTGCCTTTGGCTCAGGTGGTGATTCCAGGGTCCTGGGATCGGGTCTGCATGGGGCTCCCCACGAGGAGCCTGCTTCTCCCTCTGCCTGTGTCTCTGCCTCTCTCTGTGTGTCTCTCAGGAATAAATAAATGAAATCTTTTAAAAAAACTCTTTAAAAAAGAAAAAGATTTTTATTTGTTAATTTGAAGGAGAGACGGAGCACATGCAGAAGAGCATGAGCACGAGCAGGGGGGAAGGGCAGAGGCAGAGGGAGAAGCTGACTCCGGCTGAGCAGGGAGGCCCATGCGGGACTCGATCCCAGGACCCCGAGGTCATGACCAGAGCGGAAGGCAGATGCTCAACAGACTGAGCCACCCAGGCGGCCCTGAACTTTATGTTAAAATCCATAAAACGGTGAAACCATTTCCGTGAACCACAGAACCAAGAGGAACCGCAAGGAAACACCTCCTGCTCCGTGCCAGTTGCATCAGGACAGGAGCTCGGGAAGCGAGAAGGTGAAGATGGGGTGCACACGGTTGCTTGCTGCGTGACAGGGGTGTCTGGGGGCCTGGATACCTGCCTGGATACCTGCGGCCGGTAGGAAGCCCCAGGCCTGAGCATGTGCGGCCTGCATCCCTGTTTGGGCTGCTTCGCTGCAGAGGGAGGGGAGGAGGGTGGGGAGGAGGGAGGGGAGGAGGGAGGGGAGGAGGGAGGGAGAAAGGGAGAGGGAAGGGAAGGAGGGGGAAGGAGAGAGGGGAGGAGGGGAGGGGGAGGTGCCTGGGGGCAGATCCCGGAAGGCATATACCTGGGCGTCGGCCACCCTCCCGGGGAGGGGCCCCTGGTCATCCTGTTCCCGTGGAGTCCGTGGTCCATGCGTCTGCAGCACCTGTGCTGCAGCACCTGTACCTGCCCCCCCCCCAGGCCGCCCCCACGTCTCCCCCCACCTGGCTCATCCCGTCCCTGGGGTCACCTCCCGCTATACCGCCCCGTGCACTGCCCCCCCAGGCCCCCCAGGCCCCCCCTCCAGGCCGCCCTCCCAGGCCCACCCCTCCAGGCCGCCCTCTCAGGCCCCCCCCCAGGCCACCCCCACGTCTTCCCTCAATGGCTCATCCCGTCCCTGGAGTCGCCTCCCGCTGCACCGCCCTGTGCACTGCCCCCCAGGCCGCCCCCCTCCAGGCCTCCCCCAGGACCCCCCAGGCCGCCCCCACGTCTCCCCCCACCTGGTGCGTCCCATCCCTGGGGGCCGCCTTCCCGCTGCGCCGCCCCGTGCACTGCCCCCCCAGGCCCCCTAGGCGCCCCCCTCCAGGCTGCCCTCCCAGAACCCCCACCAGGCCGCCCCCCTCCAGGCCTCCCCCAGGCCCCCCCCCCAGGCCGCCCCCACGTCTCCCCCCACCTGGCTCATCCCGTCCCTGGGGTCGCCTCCCGCTGCACCGCCCCGTGCACTGCCCCCCAGGCCCCAGCGCAGGTTGGCGGCGACGACGACGAGAACCCACCTCGGAGAGACGCAGGGACGGGCCTGGGGGGCGGGGACCACGGCTGCGGCCCAGGCGCGGGTGCTAAGGCCTTTCCCGTCTGGCAGGACGCGCCTCCTTCCAGACCTGCAGGTCCCGGTTCGCCTCCCGCCCCCGGAGCATCTCCGTTTCGTGCACGGAGACTGTTGACATCCCCGTTAGGATTAAAACAGTAAGTCCAATGACTCTCCGAATCGTGTTAATATGGCCCATATTCTCAGAAGAAATTAGCATCGATTTTAGTTTGGATTGAGAAGCGTTTTCAGAGGGCGGCTTCTGTGCCAGGGGCGGAGAGGACGCTCGAGGTAATTTGTTTAACAAAACCCCATTAATTATTCTCCTCCCCTTCCCCCTCCGTCCCTGCCCCCACGAGGATGGGGAAACCTGGGAAGGATTTGCATCTCTCACACAGGTTGGGGCTATTTTATTTTATTTTATTTTATTTATTTTATTGTATTTATTTTATTTTATTATTTTATTTTATTTTATTTATTTTATTATTTTATTATTTTTATTTTTTTATGAATTTATTTTTTATCGGTGTTCAATTGGGGCCCTTTTATTTTATTTTATTTTATTTTATTTTATTTATTTTATTTTATTTTATTATTTTATTATTTTTATTTTTTGTGAATTTATTTTTTATTGGTATTCAATTGGGGCCATTTTATTTTATTATTTTATTTTTTTATGAATTTATTTTTTATTGGTGTTCAATTGGGGCCCTTTTATTTTATTTTATTTTATTTATTTTATTTTATTTTATTATTTTATTATTTTTATTTTTTGTGAATTTATTTTTTATTGGTATTCAATTGGGGCCATTTTATTATTTTATTTTTTTATTTTATTTATTTATTTTATTATTTTTATTATTTTTATAAATTTATTTTTATTGGTGTTCAATTGGAGCCCTTTTATTTTAAACCATGGTAACAGGTGCCTTTGCAGAAGTGATTTCCTAAGTCCTGGGGTCTTATTTTTTATTTTTTTTTTAAGATTTCATTTATTTATTCATGGGAGACAGACAGAGGCAGAGACACAGGCAGAGGGAGAATCAGGTTCTATGCAGGGAGCCGGATGTGGGACTCGATCCGGGGACTCCAGAATCATGCCCAGATGCTCAACCACTGAGCCACCTGGGCATCCCCAAGTCCTGGGGTCTTAAGAGGGTTGGTGTCTTGGACTTACGGAGGGCTTAGCTTGGGAAAATCAAGGTCAGTTGATTCCCAAATCAGCTTCAGTCCCTAAAAAATAGTTTTGGCCTCTCTTTAAATTCTTGGGCTGCAGTGTCCGCATCCTGCAACTGCTGCATCTTTGTGTGTATTTTCTATGCACCCGTATATATGTCATTTTGCAGTGAATCCGACTTACTTTTGCAGGTCAACAAATCCCACAGATTAGTCTGTGTTGCCTTTTCGTTTTGCTGGAATTGAGTTTGTTAACCTTTCTCGGGAAAAAAGGAAGCACGCAGCATTTGTCTTTATTCAACCCTCTTCCTTTTCATGGTTCTGGCCTGTGGCGTGGCCTGTGGCGTGGCCTGTGGCGTGGCCTGTGGTGTGGCCTGTGGCATCAGTCTCTGCTTACCCCAGGCCACCGAGTAGAAGCGCGACAGAGAGGCGCGTGTTGCTCGTTGGCTTGTGTTTAAACAGCTGAACACCTGGCTGCTCGTGTGCAGGTGCACAGAGCTCTGGAGAAGGGGTTGCAACTGAAGACACACAGAAGAATGGATGCGAGGTGCAGGTGAGCTCTGGGGTGTTGGACTCGAGATGCTTCTTCTGGGTGCAGAAACACTAAGGACACGTGTGCGTCTCCTATGTCTGGGACCGCGGGAGGTGCAGGTCATAGTATTTCTGGAACCCGCCTCCACTGACATCCCGGCTTCCGTGCTTGTCAGCCTGCACCTGTCTCTTCTAGCCTATCTGGTCACTGTCTTCGATTTGCGGGGTTCACAGAGTCTTGCACCGATGGCACCCCCACCTGTGATCTCTTCTCTTCACGCTGAAGTGCAACTCACGTGTGCTACGTGTCACGTTCATAACCAGCCTGACGCTGCCACAGTGGTTCAGAAGAAGAAACAAAATACCTTTTGCAAAACGTGTACTCACGTGTTCATTCTCCCCCAAGTTGGACAGTCATCCCAGTTTGAGCAATAATTTGATCAAAATAGAAAATATTGGGAAAGCACTAAGAATCACTGGAGCGTCTGCTGCCCGTCCCAGCATCATCTTAGGTGAGACATGAGGGAAGGAGCAAAGAATGGATACGCACTCGAGAACGTCACGGGGCCTCGCTGTGGCCCCGGGAAGGCAGGTCGACGCAGCCTCCCGGGAGATCCAGCGGCCAACTCGTGCCGCCCCGGCTGGGCCCGGGGCTTCAAATCCTGACTTTTTTTTTTGCAGCTAAGAGCAGAAGTAAAAGGACTTTCCTTCTGAGTTTCCAGAAGCCGAGTTCCACGTCCTTGTGGGGGAAGGGACGGCTCCTCTAGATCACGTAGCATCAATGGCAAATGCCATTTGCATTACGCACCCTACGCCTGTTCTGATGGCACATCCTTGGCCTGGCCTGCTTCCCGGCGAGACAGGTGGCACATGCTCACCGTGGGGCTGACATGAAAGGCAAGGAAGCCCTTGAAGTCCCTCCCTCTGAGCCCACAAGAGCAGCTCCTCCCTGCCACAGCGATGGAAGCCCGAGATAACGGGGGCATTCCCACCGCTGCACCCCCTCTCGTGGGCCGCTGACGGTTGGCGCAGGTGGGCGGACGGGGCTGCCCATCTTCTGAAGGTTGTCTGTTGAAGGCAGTGCCACCCCTCGGGGACCAGTGCCCCGCTTGGGCACACGGAGCTGCTCCTGGGAAGTCGGCAGGTGGCAAATAGGTGGCCGACTTCTCAGAGAAGCGCAGGTGGCCGCCAGCAGGCCCATCGTGGTCCCAGGCCGTCGGGACTCGGGCCGTCGAGTCCTTGACGAGTGGCCGTTGAGGGGCCTCCTCGATCCCTGCGTTCTTCGGGGGGCAGGTTGGGTGGCCGTGTCCCGGAGCACGGGGGGCTGGCCGGCTCAGCTCGGGCCCCGGCTCAGGCGCACGAGGAAGGGAGCCAGGGTCCCGCGAGGCGGCCGGCCCGCAGGCCCACGCGATTCGCGTAGATTCCGCTCTGCTGTTTGGTCTTGACCCACGGAGCTCACTGTGGTCCGTTGTCGCCTGCGAGGGTGGGGCTCATGGATGAAACCCCAGGACGGAGCCCGTAAGCAGCGAGAACTCCCACATAGCAGCCCCACGACGAACTACAGTTTCTGTCCCTCTTCCCATCAGGATCATCGAGGAAGCCAGCAAACAGACCCCTCGGCTCCTTTTACTGCACTTTTTTTTTTTTTAAATAAACTGAATTAGCTATTTTTCACACTGAGTAGCAACTCAGTCCATAAATATTTATTGAGTGCTTATCACCTGGAGGCACCCAGGTTCGGAGGAGAGTGGGCGAGTAGGGCGGGGTGCCCGTCACCGACAGGGGTGACAGGGAGCCCCGGTTCAGGTGCAGCGGCAGGTGCATTTGGGCGCAAAGGGCGCGCGTCCTGGTGGGTGCTGGGCGGGCTGCGTGTGGGGTGCAGTCGGAGCCCCGTTCACCGGGCCCCGGGCGCGCACCTTCCTGGCTGAGCCAAAGGTCAGGCGAAGGCCCTGAAACGGGGGCAGCCTTGATGGCCTTGATGCATGGAGTGGGAAGAGGGGACGCAGAGGTTGTTGGGGAGGGGGCAGCTGGGGGGGGGCCGGTGGCGGGGACGCAGAGGTCATGGTGGGGAGCCGGGTCTTGGTCTCGCCATGGGAAGCCACGGGGTTGCTTGGCCAGCCTCGGATGTGCTTCAGGGTTTGGGGGACCAATCCTCCCCGATGGTGGCGGTGGGGTCAGCAGGGGAAGTGGGGACAGCGGCTCAGTGGCTGGCGTTGCAGTGACCCGGCGGGGAGGCCTTGGTGGCGGGGCAAGGACCAGGCCGTGCCCCGGAGGCAGAGCTGATGGGCACAGGGGTGGTTAGCCGGGGGGGTGGGGGGAGTGGACGGGAGGCCCCAAGGCCCAGTGTCCCGTTTCTGCCTTTTGGGTTTCTCTTATCCCGTCGCGGGGTCAGAGCCAGGATGGAGAGAAATGCGATGGTGGCCGTGGGGGTTTGTCTAGAACTTCCAGGCACGGCGGCAGCGGGTCGCGGTCCCCATGAAGCATCATCGCCTTGGACGTGGAGGTGATGTGGCTCAAGCCACCCGCGATCTCCCCTCTTCTCAAGTTGAGGCCTGTGGGTTACTAGCACCAGCCTCACTTCGAGGCCCGGCCCCAACCTGGTGCATCTCGGCTCCCGGGGTGGGGGGTTGAAGCGAGTCCCCTAACTCCCACCGGTGCGCACAGCACCCGCACCTTGCCTACCGCAGTTGGGGTTGAGCTGGGGGGTTCGGGCCGTGCCCCCCGCGGGGCTGCGAGCCGCCGGCTGCACGCCAAGCCATACGTGGGGACGGACAGTCCACGTGGAGCAGCTTTCCCGCGATCTGGAGCGGCTGTGACGCCCGGGCTGCACCTCATTTTTGTTTTTCTTCAGTGATTTGCTTTTATTCTATTTTATAAAGCGCCCGTCTGAGCTGGATGGGAAATTAAACAGGCAAACTAATGCCCCCCCGCCCCCCCCCATACGTTGAAGAAGCACTGGCTGAGGCCACGTGACAGCGTCCCCGTGTTTCCAAGTGGCCAGTACCGGTGGCCGCGTGACAGGCGGGTGGAGGCGTCTGGGGCAAGTCGGGCTGCTTCTGCTCCTTCCTCCTCTGGCTCGTTGCGGTCGCGAGTGGCCCGCGGGGAGTCGGGGCTCTGGCCGCGCATGTGACCCCCGTGGGTACCCGACACGCAGACCCCAGAGACGCCCGGGAACCCGGGAAGCCCACGATCCGGGGAAGTGGGAGCTGGGAACCGACGGGCGGGAAAGCCTCGAGCTTCGTGGGTGTCGCCTTCCACGTGCGACAGGCCGCCCAAGGGGCCGCTTGATGTTGGTTTTGCCGTTGCAGAGACACCTGGAGTTTGGAGCCGGAAGGCCCTGGGAGCCCGCGTGGTCCATCTCACAGAGAGGCCCCTGTCGCCCCCGGGCCCTGTCCGGAGGACAAGCAGGCCGGGCCCGAAGCGCAGGACAGGGCCCTCGCCCGCCTCCACCCAGCCGGGTGGCTCCCAGGGTGGGATTCGGGGCGCTCGCCTCACCGGCCGCACCCCCGAGCCTGGAGCCTGTGCGCCCATTTGTCGCCCCCCGTTCGGACGTGAACCGGAGTCCCGACCGGGTGTCCGGGCCGAGCGGCACCCCTGCGTGTCACAGCGGCCCTCCTCGGTTGGCACCCCCGTCGCTGGAAACACTCGCCTAGGAAGCCCCCCGGTGCCTCTCCGGGGAAGCAAGCGGCCTGCACCCCCTATCTGGGCCCCCCTTCACCCACTTCCAGGGGGTTCTCTGAGTGCTTGCTTGCTCCAGGGTCTTCGGGGCTGAGAGCTGGGCAGGTTCGGGGTCAGGAAGAGCAGAATTGGGGCTCGGCTGGTGGGGACAGTGTGCCCCCGGGCCGGGCCTTCCTCGTCTCGGTGGGGCTGTTACTCCTCGGTGCCCAGGAGTTGAGGGAGGGTTGCTGGCGGGCACCAGGTGCTGCACCTGGCGGGGAGAGGGGGTGAGGGGCCCCCATTACTCTAGGGTGACAGCACACACCGGCTCTACGGGTTACTGGGTGCTGATGGGGGACAGAGGCAAGGCCGTCGGCTGGCGAAGAGGAGGCCGGGCCTCCACGGAGGCCGGGTGTCTGCAGTCAGGATCGGAGTCGGGGGGAGGTGCTGGGGGCTGTGGGCTTTGCACCTTGTGCCTCGGGACAGCCCATGGACGGCAGCTGGCCGAGCACCAGGTGCACCAGGCTTGGCACATCGAGTGCTCTTCTCCGCGTCCCGGGGCTTATTCTTCTGGGGGCACCAACCGAGTGTGATCCTGCCCGGCAGGGTGCCTGTGTGACCTGAGAAGACGCGCGTCGGCGTCGAGCGCAGTGTCCCGTCCGCGTTTGGTCGAAACGGTGGCTGCTGTCTTTATTACGGGGCCTCTCTGCCTCCGGAGGGGTATAAAGGCCCTGGGAGTTGGGGGCCCAGGAAGATGGCAGCGCGGTCCTTTCCATGCTCAGGTGGATGGAATGGTTTCCTTGGAGCAGCATTTCCAAAGGGGGGCTCCTCAAGGCCTTGAGATAGTCTAGAGGAAAAAACAAAAAACTGTGCTCCTTTGAATTTCAAATGGCACGTAGGATGTTAAAGGCTCTGAGAAGTCCTGCAGTAAAGGAAACTTTCTTGTTTAACCTTGAGTGGGGCATCTCCCAAACCCTGAGGTTTCGTTCTTTTTTCCTTCCTCCTTTCTTTCTTCCTCCCTCTATCCCTACCTTTCCTCCTTCTCTTTCTTTTCCTCCCTCTTTCCTTTATTTTCTCCTTCCTCCCTTCTTTCTTTTTTCCCCTTTTTTCCCTTCCCTGCATCTCTCTCTCTCTCCTTCCCTCCCCTTTTGGTTTTTCCAGGACACCCCAACAATCTGGGGGGCTTGGACTCCTCTGAATGCCTGAATAAGCCAACACAGGGACTCAGAAATGCCTACCGTTTTCCATCGTATTTAAATGACAGAGAAACTGCCTAGACACTAAGGTCCGGTCTCACTCTTTGTCACTATGTCCAAAAAATCGCTTTCTCTTTTACGGATTAGTATGAATCTGATTGGATTTTTTTTTTTTTTTTTTTTTTTTTTTTTAGAGCAATGCCTCTCAAACTCTCTTGTCCCCCCAGAGACACTGTCACGGTAGAGATGCAGGCCAACAGGTCCGGGGTGGAGTTTGAGATGATTCCAACCAGGTGTCTGGCGATGCTTGTTAGAAAAGCAGACTCCCTTAAAGCCTCACCCTAAATCTCCAGAGTCAAAATACGTACCTGAATGAATGAGATCTCCAGGTAATTTGTATATACAGGAAGGTTTGAGAAGCATTGCTTCAGATCAGGGTTTCTCAAATCTTCGCTCTGCCGACGTTTTGGGGCCGTGTTGCGCATTGCGGGATGTTTAGCAGCACCTCTGGCTTCTGCCCACTGGGAGCCCGTGGAGCTGCCCTCCCATTTACGAGGGGCAGAAACTCCTCCGGAAACTGGCAGGAGGACCCTGGTCTTCGGGGGGGGGGGGAGGAATGGGCAAAGTTGGCCCCCATTTAGAACTTCTGGTCTGGATCCCCCAAATGGTCTCATATTTCTGTTTCTGGGCCATTTGGAGATATTTTTTCCCCTTCTTCCTGTAAAGGCCTCATTTCTTTTTTTTTTAATTGCGGTATAATTGACATATATCATTAGTTTCGGGTGTATGACATAATGATTTGATATTTGTAGATATTGTGAGGTGAGCGCCGCGGTGAGCCTGGTAAACATCCATCACCACCCAGAGGTGCAAGTGTTTGCTCCTGATGAGAACTTCTTGGCGACTTTCAAACACGCAGCACGGTGTGTTACTGCCGTCTCTGTGCTGCCCACCCCATTCCCATGGCTTGTTGTCTCTTACAGCTGGAAATGGGTGACTTTTGACCCACTTGGAGGTGCTTGAAATGGGAGGACCCGATGATGTTTTCATTTAAAATAATAATCAAAAAATAAAATAAAATAAAATAAAATAAAATAAAATAAAATAATAATCAAGTTGCCGATGCGCAGTTCCCAAGGCTGCTCCACGTCAGAATCACCCAGGCGGAGATTTGCAGATTCAGATTCACTAGAATTGGGGAGAAGCCTAGGAACCTGTATTTTTTTTTTTTTAAAGAAACGTAATCGTTAGATTCTGTAACAATCTGGGCACTGTTTTAGGAGTTTTCTGTACATTTACTTCTTTAATCCTTACAAAACCCTATAAAGTAGGTACGGGTGTTCTATTTTACCAATGAGGAGATCAAGCCACGGGGTGGCTTCTTAAGAATACAGAGCCAGGAAAAAAAAATAAAAATAAGAAAGATTAGAGAGCCCGTATTGCAAGCTGATGGGGGCAGGGGGTGTCTGCACCGAGTCTGTCCCCGAGCGCTGGTGGCCCGGGGGCGGCTGGTATGGGGCCTGTGTGGCCCCGGGTCTCCCCCACTGGGTCGTTACCCATTTCAGCACTCAGAACACCGCGCCCCTGCCATTGGCCGAGGTCTTGCTTGATGCCAAGATCGCTGGAAACTTCATTGCCTCTGGGCCTAGTAACATAGGTTACCAGTTAGGGCATTTTGGCCCATTTCCCCCAGAAAACTGAGAGAACCAACGGACTTCTCCTGCCGTTTGATGACTGCCCCCCCCCCTCCAACGGCTTGTCTTCTATCCCACAAGAGATCATCTCAAATGAAACGGGAAATAGAAACAATGGGTACATTGGGTACATCCTAGTAATGAAGGATGTACCCATTTCTTCATCCTCATGAATGAAGAAATGGTTATTTTAAAAGACCTAGAGTTCCTAAAGCTATAATTAGTTACAGTGGTGAGAGGCACATGAGAACAAGGTGAATTTTTATTTAAAAAAATATTTTTTTTTAGGATGTATTTGAGACTGGGCTTGATCTCACAACCCTGATCTCACGACCCTGAGCCAAAATCGAGGGTCTGACACCTAACCCACTGTGCCACCCTCGCGCCCCAAGCTGAATTTTTAAAAGGCCGTTATGGAAAGCCCTTCACTTAGGACCAAACACCCAGGAACACGAGTTTCTAGGAATATTTCCTGGAGATAGTTCTAGAAATAAAGTTGTTAAAAAAAAAAAATTAGAGCCAGCACACATTAGCATTCACTATATTTTAGTGTTACGAGTCCTTTATGTTAACACACTTAGTCGAATAACTTTAATAGGCTGGTGCTATTATTACTAGCAGCTTACAGATGAGAAAATAGAGGCACAGAGAGGTTGTGCAGCTTGCCCAAAGTCACACAGCTGGCAAGTGGCACAGCTGGGATCCTAACCCAGGGGCTCTGGCTCTGGAGGTTGGGCCCTGACCCACTCTTTCGAGACTTTGGTTGGGGGTTAGATCAACTCACTGCAGTGATGTTGGTTTCCTCTGTCCTTTATTAATAATAATAAAACCCAATAGGGAACAAAGGATTGTTAATAAATGCTCTTAGTTTGATTGGCAAGATCATCCAATACACAGACTCCATGGAGGTGCGGGGAAGGCTCCGATAGAAAGGATCCTAACTGGGAAGATACTGGGCAAGCAAGCGCGCACGATGCCCGCCCACGGCACCATAGTGTTGCCATCCTGCCACATTGTGCAAGACGGGGGTTCGCTGGGGTGACTCTGGAGCCATGGACACGCTAGCTAGAGATTTGGGGCCAGGGAACCCTTTGTGAGTCCCTACTGCAATGGCAGTGTGTCTGTCGTCTACAAAAGGCTCTTAGTGGCTCTCGGGGGAGGGCACCCATCCTCCGGCTTATAGCAGGTGAACAGGTGTCTGGTTGTTTTCTGCCCCGGGGACTCAGAGGGGAACCGACACGGCCAGCAGTCTCCCCGTCGCTGCTCTTCGTTCTAAGAGCTGCCAAGGGTGTCGCCCCACTGGGCTGTTCAGCTCCGCGGCTCCAAGCTGCCCGGGAGCGTGTGTGGTCATCGATCCTCCTGCCCCTCTTGACGGATTGGGAGGGGATCCTGACCACGAGCCCCGGGGCCCCCGACTGCAGCCGCTCCAGCCTGTGACAAACTCACTGAGCATCCCAGTGTCCCCCGGAGCCTGTGAGCTCTTTTGGGGGCCAAGTGTGATCTCCGTTGAAGAAGTGCCCTTTGAGATAGAGTTGAGTTGAGATATTTTAGAAAACCCAGTCTCTCAGAGTTGTTATTGGAAACATTAAAAAAATATATATATATATACATACATATATATATATATATATATATATATATATATATATATACATGTATGAAAATCAATTAACTTCACACATGGAAAAGTTCCTCATATGGTTAATCTTCCTTTACGTAATTTCTTGATTATGTTTGGAAGTAAATTGCCTTGATTGTACCTTGGATGGAAAGGAATGTCTTTTCATTAATTTGAAACCTGCTATCGTGATGCTGGTTTGGACCGGAGAACGATACATTGGGTAGAAAGCACTAAGTCTCTCTGCTAGGCGTGAGCTGCAGTTGAGTTTTTCTTTTGTTTTCGGCTGCGTGGTGGATCCAGAATTCGGATTTCCCAAAGGGCCAAACCAAAGGACTCGTTCCTTATCTGGGAGCTGGGCTGAGTTTTACTGGCTTTGGATTCCACGAGCATCTGTGAGAGTGTTTTGGCGACTTCTGTTTTCTTTCTGTCCAACAGCAAATGACCAAGGTTGTAAACGGAGACCGCAGGTGACCGTGAAGCCAAGACCCCCGGTGCCCTTGGAGGACACAGCCCGATGGAGCAATTGTCCAGCAGCGCTAGTGGCTGCTCTTTGCTGAGGGGGGCATCGCCTCTGATTTTAACTCACTTTCGCCTGAGGAGACTCTGCAGCGGGGGGACGGGGGTCCTGACCAAGTTCCCACTGTTTTCCCACTGTTGGTTAATGGTTAATCCTGCCTTTAAAATCAGATCTGGGGGATCCCTGGGTGGCTTAGCCATTTGGCATCTGCCTTCAGCCCGGGGTGTGGTCCTGGGGTCCCGGGATCGAGTCCCATGTCGGGCTCCCTGCAGGGGGCCTGCTTCTCCCCCTGCCTGTGTCTCTGCCTCTTTCTGTGTCTCTCGTGAATGAATAAATAAACTCTTTTTTTTAAATTTAAATTTTAATTTTTAAAAATATTTTATTTATTTATTCATGAGAGAGAGGCAGAGACACAGGCAGGGGGAGAAGCAGGCTCCCTGCAGGGAGCCCGACGTGGGACTCGATCCTGGGTCTCCAGGATCACGCCCTGGGCCAAAGGCAGTGCTAAACTGCTGAGCCACTCAGGAATCCCCCGAATAAATAAACTCTTTTTAAAAAAATCAGATGTTTGATTCCAAATCTGTGGTCTTTTTATTTTACTTGTATTTTCAAGTTTTTATTTAAATTCCAGTTAGTTAACATACAGTATAATATCAGTTTCAGGTGTAGAATTTGGTGATTCATCACTTCCTTTTTTTTTTTTTTTAAGATTTTATGTATTTATTCATGAGAGACACACAGAGAGAGAGGCAGAGACACAGGCAGAGGGAGAAGCAGGCTCCCCATAGGGAGCCCATGTAGGACTCGATCCCAGGATCCTGGGATCAGGACCTGGGCCGAAGGCAGACGCTCAACCACTGAGCCCTCCAGGGGCCCCGTGATTCATCACTGCCGTACAACCTTCAGTGCTCATCAGGACAAGCGCCCTCCTTAATCCCCAGCACCTGTTTAAGCACGTGCCGCCCCCGCCCCCACCCCCCACCCCCACCCCCAGGTCACCCTCAGTTTGTTCTCTATAGTTAAGAGTCTGTTTCTTGGCTTGCCTCTCTTTTTTTCTTCCCTATGTTCAAATCTATGGCCCTTATTGTTCAGGCCTTAGGATTTTAGAAATTTGGGTTTTTTTGTGTGATTAGGGCAGATCCTACATTGCTAAAGTTAATCTCGATTTCAGTAAATAACAGAATATACCTTGTAAAGTCTGTATGATGTTGAAGTCAAATAGCATATCCATGACTTTTTCTTTTTTTGAGAGAGAGCCTGATTGAGCAGGTGGGCAGTTGGGAGGGTCGGAGGATGGGGAGAGGGAGAGAGAAAATCTTAAACAGACACCATGCTCAGCATGGAGCCCCACACGGGGCTCAATCTCACGACCCTGAGGTCATGACCTGGGCCCAAATCAAGAGTTGGACACTTAACTGACTGAGCCACCCGGGTGCCCCTCCATGACTTTTAACGTAGGGATTTAGGTACCGGATAGCCCATTGTTCCTTTCGCTCATAGTTATCTTAGCATGGCCATGTTTGAATTTAGGGTTGATAAAAGGTTTAATGTGATGGAAAGTATTATTGATCTTTGTTATGAGGCCATTATTCATCGCTGTGACATGCCTTAAATGTTAAATAAAGTATTTCTAGGATTTAAAATACGTTATGTAATTTTTAAAAACCTGAACACTCCTAATGAGCAAATCTCTGAATATTTCGCTGATAAAAATACATAGATAATGGGATGAGGGAGGGTGGTGGCTTATACTAATGTCAAAGTGACCCATTTCTTTACTTTTTGTATCTTGACTACTTGTAGATCACTGGATAACTCCTGCAGTGGTTTTTTTGTTTTGTTTTGTTTTTCCTTTAACAGAATAGCCATAGTTTCAAAAGAAGAAAAGCTTTATAGACAGGAGGGCCCATCTATAGTTTGTGTGTGATTAAGGCACATATTTACTGTACTTTAGGACATCTCGAGAAGACGTTTAGACATCTTCTAAAACCTGTAGTTGATTAATACAAGTTACAGAATCCTCATTTTTCTGATGGAGACACCAAGGTCTGTAATAATCAGTCTGTGTTGAAGATTATCCAGAGTATCCCAGAATTATCCATCATTCTTTTTTATTTTTTAAGATTTTATTTATTTATTCATGAGAGACAAAGAGAGAGAGGCAGAGACACAGGCAGAGGGAGAAGCAGGCTCCATGCAGGGAGCCCGATGCAGGACTTGATCCTGGATCCCGGATCCCGGGATCACGCCCTGAGCCAAAGGCCGACGGACACTCAACCGCTGAGCCAACCCAGGCGTCCCATCCGTCCTTCTTGATCTTTTATTCTTATTTGTTTGTTAGTCTAA
Organism: Canis lupus dingo; assembly: GCF_003254725.2. Taxonomy (NCBI): domain Eukaryota; kingdom Metazoa; phylum Chordata; class Mammalia; order Carnivora; family Canidae; genus Canis; species Canis lupus. The sequence continues at coordinate 31,463,196 of NC_064260.1, read as the reverse complement.
GACAACTAAACAGCATTGGGATGTATTTAATTTTTATATTAATTCTGTGATATAATGTTAAAATATTTTAAAAATCACAAACATGGTAAGTATTCAATATAGAGGGTTTGGAGTGTTTAAAGAACACACACACACACACACACACACACACACACACACACACACAGAGAAACAAACCTTCCTGGCAGCCCTGAAATCTCTCCACAAAGATAAAAGAGAAAGAAATAGAGTTTTCTTTTTTAATTAAGTATTAAACTAGAATGGGGTGTGAGTCACAGGCAATCTGCTAAGATATTACGAAGATGGAAAGAAAACTCACTCTCCAATATAGCCGCGCAGATGCAGCCCTGACATACATGTTCTCATGATAAATGATATCTGGTCCTCAAGTAGGAGGACAGGACAGTACTATGGGCCACACGCACTTCATCCCAAGGTCACCTGATAAGTGGCGTGGCCATCCGTGCTTGCTAGGCGTCTTCATTCAAAGGAAAAGCAGATTTCTAATATCTTTATGAATGGGAGGTAGGTTTGTAATATGGATCTAGGAAGTTAAGCTCTTACCCTTCCAGGAAACCTATTGTTCTTGATGATTACAATTCATTTATTATTATTATTTTTAAAGATTCTATCTATCCATTCATGAGACACACAGAGAGAGGCAGAGACACAGGCAGGGGGAGAAGCAGGCTCCCTGCAGGGAGCCCCACCTGGGACTGGATCCCTGGACCTGGTCACCCCCTGAGCCGAAGGCAGACAGAAGCCCAACCGCTGAGCCACCCAGGCATCCCAGTGATTACATTTCAAAGAAATGACTTCTTGGTCCTTGAGGAAACATTTCTGGATGGCAAAATTGGCAAGAACCTTGCTTAGCTTTTAAAAAGATTTACATATATTTCAAAGAAGCAGAGGAAGAGCCTACAGTGACTAGTTTTTAAAGGTAAAATCTCCAGGAACACAAGGGGTGGGGGAAGGCCTTTTTCCAATTTCTTTACCTCCAGGAGATTTTTTTTTTAATTTCTAATTCATATTAGTTCTTAGAATAAGAGTGTCAGCATTACCTAGGAACTTTGCAAATGCACATCCTCAGGTACCGGCCCAGACCTACTAACCCAGCAACTCTGGGATGGACCGAGCCATCTGTTTTCATGAGCTCCTGGTGTCCCTGAAGCCTGAGCATCTTCGCAGAGAACTGTTGACAGCAGGTCATGTGAAAAGGATGTGGGGATGGCAAAGGATTCTTTCTTTCTTTCTTTCTTTCTTTCTTTCTTTCTTTCTTTCTTTCTTTCTTTCTTTCTTTCTTTCTCTCTCTCTCTCTCTCTCTCTCTCTCTCTCTCTTTCTTTCTTTCTTCTTCTTTTTTGGATTTTCTTTTACTTGAATTCTAGTTGGCGGCACATTGCATTAGACAGTCACCTGTTGTGCTAGCGCATGTTCCGCAACTGGCAAGAAATGAAGACATGTGACACCAAGTTGGTAGGTGAACTTTGACCAAGATGCTTGAATCTAACAACGAAAGCAAAACCATCATTAAAGAACACCAACGACCAACGTTCCCGAGCTTTTCTCTGCAGAGCGCATGCTCTACTGGGCGCAGAGGTGCCTGGTTCTCTGGCCAGTCGCAAAATACTTACAGTAACTAAAGCCATAAATGCCAGCCTCAGGAGAAATGAGACAAGTGTGTGGGTCCTTTTGACACACGCCCTGTCCCAAATTCACCGGGGTCCCTCCGGGGGCCACAGCCATTCTGCTCAGTCTTTGCAAGGTTGGCTGCAAACTGCAATCACCTGAGGATGTTCCGGAAAAGCCAAGAGAGTAGCAGAGGCTGGAAGAGCAGCAAGGGGGTGGGGGTGGGGGTGGAGTCCTCGGGCTCCCCGAGTCCCCAGAGCAGCCTGGCCAGGAGCTGGGCCTCCCCGGCCCCCTTCTCGGCCAGGCCCCTGGGCGCCAGGAGAGGAGCCTCAGAGGCTTCGTTGCTCTTCTAGGCGCAGGACCCAGAGGAGTTTAGAACATTGGCTTTTCAAGAGTCTGCCCCTTCAAGAAGAGCAATGGTTCTTCTACCTCAAATTTGAGCCTTTCCCGAAGGACAGCCCCGAGGAGCTGGCTGTGGCCCCTGAGGTGCATTCAGGGTGCAGAGCAGCCTCCCGGGGAGTCAGCCACCTGCAGCTGGCGGGCGGGATCCCGGGGGCGAGACCGCTGGGGGCACGGGACCCGCTGATGCCCTGCAGCCCCGGCCTGCAGCCCGGCTCCCCGTGGGGTCCCGCGAACCCAGAGCGTGGAATGGAAAAGCGAGTGGGAGCAGCTCTGCAAGAAACGCCCGGTGATGGGAAAATCGTGGGGGGCTCTGAAGGGATCCTAACCCACCGGAGGGAGGAGGCGCAGAAGCAGGAGGAGCTTGACAAAGTCAGAATTCTTTTCCTGAAAGAAAAAAGTCCACTTACTACAGATGTGAACTCCAGGGAGAGAGCTCTCTCTGATCTTTTCTTTAAGCAGGTCCACGCGGGGAGCCCGATGAGGGACTTGATCCCAGGACCCCGGGGTCACACCCTGAGCCCCAGGCAGATGCTCAACCCCTGAGCCCCCCAGGGGACCCATGTCTCTGATCTTTCAAAGAAATTTGAGAAACAGAAGTTGGTGATCAAAGGCTCCCCCAGGAATGGAGGCTCCCTAAAGCAGTGTGTTGAGGTTCACACGGGAAGAACCTGGAAGGCAGGCCGGAGACACCAGGCCCGGGGGCAGCCCCCTGGGATGAGGACGTTTCCAAACTGCTCCGTGCAGCCTGCGAGGCAGGGGCTGGGACTGGAGGAGGCTGTCGCCAAGGGGGTGGCTTCCCGGGGGAGCCTGAGAAAGGGGCAGGTGGCCCCCTCTCAGGTTGGGCTGCTGCGAAGCTACCTCACAGACTTATTTCCCAGGGTCCTGGAGACTGGGAGACGTCAGGCTGCCGCAAGGTCGGCTTCTGGAGAGGCCTCTCTTCTCGGGAGCAGCCTGCCAGCCTCCCGGGGTGCCCTCGTGGGGTGGGGTCTGCATGGTCAGGGGAGAGGAAGCAGGCTGTCTTATCACTCCCACAAGGGCACTGATCCATTCATGAGGCCCCCACCGTCATGACGACATCGAATCTTAATCACCTCCCAAATGTCCCACGTCCTAACACCATGACCTTGTGGGGTGGGGACGCAGACACTGGGACCATTATAGGGTCTGTTTGCTGGAGAAGGTCATTGAGCAGGAGGATAAAGAAAACCAGGGGAGTCTGTGGTGACTGGGGTCGGGGGATAGAAAACCTTCTGGGGAAGTCACTGACCAGTGGCCTTCTCTTCCTCCTCTCCATCCATCCATCCATCCATCCATCCATCCATCCGTCTGTGGGACACTGTCGGCAGGTCCCCTGTTCTTGATTTTTTTTTTTTTTTACCTTTGGGTGGAAATCCAAATGATCCTCAAAAAAAAAAAACTATGGAAAATTCAGTAGAAGATATTTTGACTTTCGAATGTGACTTTTCATGCTCTACTTGGCCAATTACGTGTTGATGCTAATCGTAAAAAAAGGCACAAAGGAAAACACACACACACACACACACACACACACACACACACACGAGCCACAGTAACTACTGGCAACATTTCCTTCTGTCCTTTTAAGTCTTTTATTTATGAAAGATGACAAAAAGAATCGACCTCTACCATTTTCTTAAGAGATCTTGCTGAAATTCGAGTAGACGGGTAAGAACCACTTGAAGGAAGACTTACCTGCTTCACCTATAGGAGACTGCATGGGAAAGAGACGTTTTGCATAATATTTAATTAGTGGCTGTTGGCTTGGTGAAGCCTTACCTGACCCGTGAAGGAAGCAAAGTAATTATGGGCACAAATCGCATATGCAGAACCGATAGGGGGTAGGTGTCCCTGGCCACCCCGCTTCTACCCTAGGGAATGGAATTGCGGCCTCCCGCCCAGGGGGTTGCCTGCAGACAGGCTGAGAGCAGGTGCTGGCTTTCTCTTTGCTTCAGTGCTTTGCTTTCAAGCAGCAAAGAGATTAAAAACATAAAGAACAACAACAACAACAACAAAAACATAAAGAACTTCACAATAGCAGGAATGGAAGGGCAAGCAGGGGTCTCCTTTTGAACCGCCAGCTAGAGCTTCTATGGACTTCACCCCTCCTTCTGACAAGTCCATCTTCCCTTCTTACTACTATTCAAGAAGCTTTCTTGCTATGAGGTTGAAGCTTCCTTGAGGTTGGGACCGAGCCTTCTGCTTCTCCAGTACTTCCTGCAGTTGTTCTAATCTCGAGACAGGTAGCTGGGGCTCATGAAAGATCTGGAGAATTTAACTGAAGAGCTGGGGGGAGGGGGGTAGTAATACAGGATGATATTTTTGAAATTTGTTTTAACTTAATTTGTCATGTCTCGATGCATAATCTTCTCCCTAGATTGCCGGGGCACCCTTTCGAACCTGGTGGACTGGTTCCCAGAGGGATGCGAAGGGAAGAAGTGAATGTTCTGGGTTTGGTGTTTAAAGTAGTATTTTTGATTCTGCAGTAAGATGAGGCCTCTGTCAAGAGAGGATAAGGCTCCCTGAGCCCGATTAGGGAGCTTGGCCACGGGGTTGCTTCTTCGGTGGGCAGGGGAGCCAGGGCTGCTGAGGCCCCTGGGTCAGGGCACCCCGGCCAGCTGTCAGGGGTGTGCCCACCGTGCCAGCCAGAACTGAGGTCAGGCTGGCCTGTAGGTCGTTAGGCCACCGTGCACTTCAGAGGCGCCCGCGGGAAGCCCAGGGCACAGGGTCATGCCTCAGTCCAGGGGTGAGCCCAGCCCGAGGCCTCTGCCCCAGAGGCCCGTCCACATCGTGAGGCCCCCAGCCGTGCCCCTCTGTCCCCGTGATGTCACATGAGCCACGTGGGTCTTCCCATCCTCCCATCCTAGGAGGAAAAGGACATCAGACTCGGAAGCACTGAACATCGCCCAAGTCACCCAAGCAGGGACGTGATACCCAAAAAGCTAAATTGCAAAACTGGACAAACATTTCATTTTTTTTTTCATTTTTTTCATTTTCCCCCCCTCCTGCCATCAGCTGGGCGCAGGCCTGTGAGGGAAGCCGGATCAATTACGGAGGAATAGAAAGGCTATTTGTTTTTGTACATCCGAGTATAGTGTAAGTGAATATTGATCCTCCTACAGTGTGTGCTTTATGTTTCTTAAAATACTGTGGGAATGAATATTTCCCAGCTTTCTCTGTAAGCTCCCAAGTCAGACCTCTGTTTATAAAGGTGTCGGCGGGAGGCAGTGCCTCCCAGGGTGGAGGGAACGTGCGAGAAAGGCTTCCCCTCTGCTTCGCAGGGCCTGGGAGCCCAGGACAACCGTGAGCTTGGCCCACAGCTGCTGGCAAGCAGATCCCAGCAAGCAAGCAAACATGCTTATTCTAGAACAGTCCCTACTCGGCCTTCTCCCGGGGCCCAGCCCAAACCTCTCTCCGTTCACTGCCAACTCATCTCCAGACAGGAGGTTCGAGTCTCACGTCGGGCTCCCTGCATGGAGCCTGCTTCTCCCTCTGCCTGGTCTCTACCTCTCTCTGTGCTTCTCATGAATAAATAAATAAAATATTTAAAAAAGCCAAGTATTTTGAGAATTAGAAATAGCACAATGAGGACCTAGGCAGACTGTGGCATGCAACAGGGTGATTAATAAAATGGGGATAAGCTGTGAAAATACGGGACGACCAGATTTTTCTTGGGTGGATAGTCAGCCTTTGTTCTTTACACACCCACTCTCTGTGTGAGAGAGTGTTGTCGAGAGACTCGGGGGGCCCGGGCACCACGGTCAAGCCTCTGCCTTCAGCTCAGATCATGATCCCGGGGTCCTGGAGTCAAGCCCCACGTCGTCGGGCTCCCTGCTTCTCCAGGAGCCTGCTTCTCCCTCTGCCCCTGCCTGCTGCTCCCCCTGCTGTGCTCTCACTCTCTCTCTTTCTCTCTCTCTCGGTGTCAAATAAATAAAATAAATCTTAAAAAAAAAAAAGAGAGACTCTTGTCATTAGAGTCTATGTCATCATATGTCATCAGAGTCTATGTCATCATATGTCATCAATATGCTGGTTGAGGGGGGAGGAGGCCTCCGTTCATGATCCCGAGCTAGACCTTGTGCATGCCTTCATGCAATACCCCGTTCAGTCGTCTTACTATCCCCTGCACGGTAGAGATTCGTGTACTGATTCTATGGAGAGGAAAATGCAGGCCTCTGGGGTTTGGTGACTTGCCCAGGCCCCGAGGGTGGGAAGGCTGGGGTTCAGGTCTCCAGTGGATTGAAAGCCGTGCCCCTTCTGCTCTCCTATGCTGCCTCCTCTGGGAGAGATAGGAAGTCTCCCAGCGGGATCTAACCGTCGCCTTTGGTGCTTGTCCTTTGTAGGACACATGTCGTCCGCAATTCCCTAAGTGAAACCTGAGAGCCGGGCCGGTCGGTGTGCGCAGTGCCCGCAACAGGATCTGTACGGGCCGGGGTCGCGCTCCGGCCTCCCACCCGCCGATTAGGAGTGATGCTGAGGGTGTGACAATCCTGAAGCGTCACCGATGCAGGGCTTGGGAATTGTTCGTGCAGATAAATACACTTACCAATACGGCCCTTGGATTTATTTGGGGAAAAAAAAATCATTCTTTTCCTCCTCCAGTTAGAGGAGGCTTGTGAGATTCTTTGGGGTTTATACTAAGTCGAAACTCCCACATGGTTCAGGAAGAGGTAAGAAATGTCAAAGAACCTTTGGGGTGACTGCTAATGTTTCCTGAGTCCCCCCCCCCCCCCCCCCCCCGCCCTTTTCCCTCTTACAGACCAGGGAGAGGTTTGGTTCCTAACGACTGGGTGGGGACTTGGTGAAGCCTGGAGGATCAGAATAGTTGTGGGGCCTGTGGTTTGAGCTGTGTGTGTGTGTGTGTGTGTGTGTGTGTGTGTGAGCGGCTGGGGTGGGGCTGGGGGTAGGGAGGGAATTAAATAAGCAGCAGCTGAGATTCAGGAATGGCACGGAGGTGGATCAAGCTGGAGTGAGTGCTGTAGGGGCTACTAACCAGAGAGGAGCAGGGGAGGGAGAGAACAGAGTGTATGGAACAGGAGGGCACAGTGGGGGTTCCTGGGGTCAGGCCGAGAACCCGGCACCACCGCACCCTCTGACCAATGCCTTGTGTCCATCTGGAAAGAAGTCTCATCTGCTCCTCCGGCTGATTTCTGAGCTGCAAACGCAGAGGTTAAGCGTGTAGGGAGGGCAGGAGCCGCGCATCCGCTGGGCATCTGCTGCCCTGGGGCTGGACGGTCCCACTGTCCCAGCCATTCTTAGCGGGGACCACACGGTGGCAATGTTGCATCGTTCCTTGGGAGACCTTCACCCGCAGCCGGGCTCCAGGTAAATCCAATTGCTAAGCAATAAATTGGGAGATGCAGGACGGTGTTGGTTTAACCAGCGAACATTATACTTGTATTTGGTACCACTGATTGTGTTTTCCATGATAAAATACAGCATACTCCGGGAAAAGTAATACATTTTCACCCCTTGTTAGAACACTCTTGTAATTCGAGCAAATAACAAATGCAGACACAGTCTGAATTCCAGGCATATAGGCTCGGTTTTCCCCAAGATCAAACTAATTAGTTTTATTCTATCCAGCCAACACCTGTTTGAGAAGAACATTTAGTGTCATAAAACAAACCACCCACCAAGAAATAAGGAAACTGTGAAAGGCCCACATACCAACATCATGTTGCCAAGCTCAGCTCCGTAACAGAGCCTTACAACCTACCCTGCTGGCTTTCTTGGAGGAAACTCTATTTTCTAATATAAGCTCCTCCATAAAAAAAAAAAAAGAAAGAAAAAGAAAAAAAAAAGAAAAAAAATTGGAGTTGTGAAATGTTTTTACGCAAATGATATTATTGGGAATCTTTTTCCTCTTTAGTAGGAAGCAGTCTCTGAGGACATGGTCGGAGTTGAGTTCTGTGAACCGTTCTTGAGTTCTCGGATTTCTTGTTTTTTTAAAAAAATTTTTTTTTAATAATAAATTTATTTTTTATTGGTGTTCAATTTGCCAACATACAGAGTTCTCGGATTTCTGAGTGTGTCTGGGGGAAAGGGTCTAAGCGAAATTATGTGGTGCGATCAAATGCCATGGGGTTTGGAATCCTGCAAAGTTTGAGGGACTTTGGATAAATACTGAATACCTTGTGATGGCTCCTAAGGGTAGGGTACAGGTGTTAGAATTGTTCTAGAAAAGACTTAAATGTAAATGAGTTTCTTTAAATGGAGGCCCTGAAGGGAAAGTATACCACTAGATCATGGCTTCTCAAATCCCCTGGAAGGCTCCTTAAAGCGGTGCTGGGTTCCCCCTCCCCAGAGCTTCTGATTCGGTAGGTCTGAGGTGGGCCCCTAGCTGGGGGTACCGTTCTGACAAATTCCCAGGTGTGGCGGATGCTGTCCAGTGCTTTGAGAATCTCTACTCAGGACCTGTGTTTCTCAAAGAATGGGCAACTGGGCGATTCTCATTTAGGTGCTCCGCGTACCATGTTGAGAAACATTGACTCCCTGGATTTAACGGCGTGCTGTGAGACATAAAGATGTCAGTTTTCAAACACAGACTCCAAAAGTCAGGAGCTGCATGAATGAGGGCAGTGACTTAACCTTCCAGTACCTAAATCTGTCATCTATAAAATGGGGTTTTACTCAGATATCGGGATTTGAATCTTGGATCTGCTAGTGACCCCGTGGCCTCGTGCATTACCTAACTGCTCAGAATCTGATTCTTCATGGGTTAAAAAAGAGGTCTCTATTTCAGAGTTGTTTTGGAAGCAAAGCCCTTAATGTTAAGGATTTGCGGATCCTTCCTTCCCTTTTATTTTTCCTGTACCCGAAAAGCACTTTATGAGATATAAAACCTCAAAGACACATTAGTTAATGCCTTACAGAGGAATGGCTGTAGGGGAAGCCTTCCTGGGTCCTTTACATGGTCAGTTTTCATTGACCAGCCTAGTTCGTTCAGAAAAATGGGCTATTTTCTTTACATGATCTCACATTTGTTTGACTGAAGTCACTGGGCAAACCAAAGGTTTGCATAATATCGCTCAAGTTGCTGGAGGAAGCCCTGATAATTCCCGGGTTCTTCTCCAGATTGGTTTGGGCAGCTCTGCTTCCCTCTTTCAGCTTCCTTTTTTAAAAATATGAATGGGGCAGCCTGGGTGGCTCAAGTGGTGGTTTAGCACTGCCTTCAACCCAGGGCCTGATCCTGGAGACCTGGGATTGAGTCCCACGTCGGGCTCCCTGCTTGGAGCCTGCTTCTCTCTCTCTCATTCACACACACACTCTCTCTCTCTCATGAATAAATAAAATCTTTTTTTAATAATAAATTTATTTTTTATTGGTGTTCAATTTGCCAACATACAGAATAACACCTGGTGCTCATCCCATCAAGTGCCCCCTCAGTGCCTGTCACCCAGTCACCCCCAAACCCCGCCCTCCTCCCCTTCCACCACCCCTAGTTCATTTCCCAGAGTTAGGAGTCTCTCATATTCTGTCTGCCTCCCTGACATTTCCCACTCATTTTTTCTCCATTCTCCTTTATTCCCTTTCACTATTATTTATATTCCCCAAATGAATGAGACCATATAATGTTTGTCCTTCTCCAATTGATGTATTTCACTCAGCATAATACCCTCCAGTTCCATCTACGTCGAAGCAAATGGTGGGTATTTGTCGTTTCTAACGGCTGAGGAATATTCCATTGTATACATAGACCACATCTTCTTTATCCATTCACCTTTCGATGGACACCGAGGCTCCTTCCACAGTTTGGCTATTGTGGACATTGCTGCTAGAAACATCGGGGTGCAAGTGTCCCGGCGTTTCATTGCATCTGTATCTTTGGGGTAAATCCCCAGCACTCAACACCAAAGAAACAAGCAATCCAATCATGAAATGGGCAAAAGACATGGACAGAAATCTCACAGAGGAAGACATAGACATGGCCAACACGCACATGAGAAAATGCTCTGCATCACTTGCTATCAGGGAAATACAAATCAAAACCACAATGAGATACCACCTCACACCAGTGAGAATGGGGAAAACTAACAAGGCAGGAAACCACAAATGTTGGAGAGAATAAATAAAATCTTAAAAAAATATATGAATGAAGGCTCAAGAATTGGATGAGTACAGATGGCATGGCTTAGAAAATGGGGGGTGGCTGGGTAAGGAGATCTTTCCAGGTCCCTTTCCAGGCCCCAGGATGGGCTGGTGCCCAAGCAGGATGTGCTGATTACTTTCTGCACGTGACTGTGTCTACTAGATGTCAACATGCCTTGTTAGAAAGTGAAAAAAATAATTGGTCCTATGAATGTTGATTTGAAGATGTTAAAGACCTCATTCTATTTCTGCCTATAACTAGTCGTGTAATACTTGAGTTAGTCATTTCCCTTTACTGAGCCTCAGCTTCCCCATCTACAAAATGAAGGATTTGCATATGACCAAGCTGCTGCTGCTGCTGCTGCTTCTTCTTCTTTTTTAAAGATTTATTTATTTATTCATGAGAGACAGAGAAGCAGAGACACAGGCAGAGGAAGAAGAAGGCTCCCCTTAGGGAGCCTGATATGGGACTTGATCCCAGGACCCCGGGGATCACGCCCTGAGCAAAAGGCAGACGCTCAACCACTGAGCCACCCAGGTGCCCCAAGACTGAGCTTCATAAGTAGCAGTCTGTAGATGGGATTGGTGGACCAGCCCAAATTCTAACTCTTGTGATTGGACATTTCAGTGGAGAGAGGGCCCGTGTAGCTTTTCTCAGATTCTTAAAGGAAAAAAAAAAAAAAAAGTCTGTGTCACTAAAAAAGTTTGAGCTTTTGTGTTACTGAAAATCACAAAGTCTAGTCTTGTATCTCTGCCTGTGCCACTAAATAACCATTTCGAATGGGTTTTTAATCGCACAATTAAAAGGGATCAACTAGCTCTTTTGGTATTGCACAGATACCGTATCTGAGTCTTACCACCAAAGGAAAGGCTAATTTCCTTTTAAACAACAGCGAAACAATGGATAAAGATCAGTGGGAGAGGGAAGGATCGAGTCATAGGACATGTCCACGGACTGCAGAACCTGGGCTTTATCAGTGTACTTAGAATTGATCAGATTTAAAGCAGCGAATACTCACGAGTCCATTCACATAAGATTAATGGATAAACTCGAATGGCAATGTGAGTGTTGACAAGAGGAAACTCCTGTTGTGTGCCCGGGTGGCTCCTGTTCAGGGTGTCGAGCTTTGTTATTAATCAGTAGATGGTTGAGTGAAGATGCAAAGCAAAAGGATTCAGATTCCTTTTGAGGGATACTTATTTGGGGTCGAGGGGAGGTCCCAATGTGCCAACATCATTGATTACGTTTCTGAGGAAGCCTGGTTGACTTTTTGCTTCCTCCTATTCAGCGATCACTTTGGTTTGTCTGTCAGCAGGCACCCTTGTTTCCAAGTTCTCTGGGGCCATCCTTTACTTTGCCCCCAGGAACTGCCTTCAGCCAATTATTTTTATTATTGAAAATGTTCTTAAGGATCGTCTTGTGCAAAGCTAGTCATGTTGATGAGATACAAGGCGTGCTTTTCTCTTCACGACAGAATGCTGTTGACCCTGGAAGAAACTTGAGTGTCTAACCTGATGCAACACCACGGTAAACACCGTGATTCTTGAATCTCCATTAACTATTTCAATGAAACGGAGGCTTTTGTTCCAATACCTTTTTATCAGTTGTTCTTATGATAAGAGCCTGTAGCTGTAAGAAGTCTCTTATCTAGTTCCTGGCATCCTCTGTGTTTCCCAAGAGTCTGACTACTCATTCCTCTACCAGTGGGTCAGGTGAGCAGATCTCTTACCAGTTTGGGGATGACCGGATTTATCCTGTGCATTCCACCACTGGCATGTTGAGATCATCAAGACTCTCCTGCAGGATGCTGGCCACCTGAGCAGGCAAATTTTGTAAATTAAATCAGTAATTGTCATAGGGCTCTAAATAGTCTGCCTTCCAGAGGGAGATGCAGAGCCCACCGCGAGTGTACCTCTTAGCCAGCAAAACTGATGTAAAAAAAAAAAAAAAAAAAAAAGCAGGCATTTATACAAAAACAGTCAAGACATTTTCACTGTTCCAGATGATCTTACAAATTCTCTCCTGGAGTACTTATATTGTGATTTGACTTTCAAAAAATTATTGACTCAGAGCTTGTCAGAAACGTATACACCGTATACAGTGAAACACTGAGCTGAAATTCATGCTGCCTCATTCTTTGGTTGCTAGTGATGCAAAATTAGAGGCAGAAAAATCTCAGGAACTCAATCCTGCAGAGTAGGATAACATAATCGTCAGACCCCTCAACCTCTATTTCCATACAGTTGTCTACATACAATCTTGGAGGAACGTGCATGAAACGAGTAGGGCTTGCTCTCTCAGACCCTCACTCCTCTTCAGCCTTGTTTTCAACATGTGATGTGTTGACACGACGGCACGGCTCCTGAGATGACCCAGCTATGTAGGTCACTGCTTCCAGGGATTCTTTCTCAGTCCTCCGTGAACACCAGTGCCGCAGAAAATTGGCTAAATTTATTTAGATTCATCTAAGGCGTAAATGATTGACCATGGTTTGAAATGCAATCTACCTAATGAAAATGGTATTTACATTTTAACAGGAAAAAAAAAAAAACCTCAAAGGAATACATTTCTGGTTCCAGAATTTCAGATTATAGCAAAATGGTAGGTTGAATCTTGGGGAGTGCTGACGTGGGTCAAGCAGCACATCCCATTAAATCAGACTTTGTGCCGTATTTCTGGGCCTGAATTCTCTCTACGTGTTTCTAGCTGTGCAATTGATATTAATAACATAATGGTTGCTGCCACTCCTTTGAGATCAAGCGTGCATTAACCTGTGGGGTTGTTTTATAGTAATTAAGTGATAAAACCTTTCTGAGGTTGGTGTGTGTGTATGGAAGGCTTTTGTAGTTGATTAGCAAGGGAGTGAAGATGAAGAGTTTAATCAACCACCAGACTTGTTATGTTCAAGCTTATACCAGCACACTTGCTATTGTCTACGAAAGGAAGGAAGGCAGGAAGGTAGGCAGGCGGGGAGGAAGGGAGGCTTCCAACCATTGACAGGCAGCACACGTGCTTTTTCAGTTTTATTGCCAGTTGGAGAAGATTTGTCCTTACATTTCTCAACCCCACTGCCAGACTATGCTGTAGGCTAACTCCACGCCAGGGCCTGGGTTCTGCTGGGGAGTGAGGGATGCTGATGAGGAGGCCAAGGTTAGAATTCTCTTCAAGGGTAGAGCCAGTTGGCTTGGTCCCTAGTCAGAGACTTGAAGGCTCTCACTCAGCCATCCTGTAATCACTGGGCCCAGAGTACCAAGGATGAGGGAATATGGACGTATCCATATAACCCATCCCAATGGTGGGAAACATATACAAAAGTGAAGTCTGTTGGTAGGGTTGTAGTGATGTAAAGAATAGCACCTTCCTCCTCCCTCATTCATTCATTCATTCATCACCTCTTTCTAACAGCTCACATCCTCCTCTGAGCTCGATGCTGAGGAAAGTACTAAGATTGATAACACATGAATCCTGATCTCAAAGAGCTTACAGTAAAAGGGAGGGAGCCCCATAATGTTTCAGTAATGGCTGTACCAATTTACATTTCTACCAGCGCAGCACCTGGGTTCCTTTTTCTCTACATCCTCACCAACACTTGTTATCTCTTGTTATCCATATATCCATTTTTGGGGACAGGCAGCCCCTGATGGTGTGAGGTGATAGCTCACTGTGGTTTTGATCTTGCATTTTCCTGATGGTTAGTGATGTTGAGTATCTTTTCATAGACCTGTTGGCCACTCTCATGTCTTCTTTGAAGACATGTCCATTCAGGTCCTTTGCCCATTTTTTTAGGTGGGCTCTTTGTTTTTTGCTATTGACTTGTAGGAATTCTTTATACTTTTTGTATGTCAGTCATATTTCAAAAGAGTGTTTTTGTAAATTTATTTTTTATTGGTGTTCAATTTGCCAACATATAGAATAACACTCAGTGCTCATCCCATCAAGTGCCCCCCTCAGTGCCCATCACCCAGTCCCCCTGACCCCCGCCCACCTCCCTTTCTACCACCCCTTGTTCGCTTCCCAGAGTTAAGAGTCTCTCATGTTCTGTCTCCCTTTCTGATATTTCTCACTCATTTTTTCTCCTTTCCCCTTTATTCCCTTTTACTATTTTTTATATTCCCCAAATGAATGAGACCATATAATGTTTGTCTTTCTCCGATTGACTTACTTCACTCAGCATAATACCCCCCAGTTCCATCCACGTCGAAACAAATGGTGGGTATTTGTCATTTCTAATGGCTGAGGAATATTCCATTGTATACATAGACCACAGCTGCTTTATCCATTCATCTTTTGATGGACACCGAGGCTCCTTCCACATTTTGGCTATTGTGGTCATTGCTCCTATGAACATCGGGGTGCAGGTGTCCCGGCGTTTCACTGCATCTGAATCTTTGGGGTAAATCCCCAGCACTGCAATTGCTGGGTCGTAGGGCAGATATATCTTTAACTAAAAGAATGTTTTTTTAAAAAGGTAGGAGAGAGTCTAGAAAACTAATATTTAGGGCACTTTGTCACATATATTGTATTAAGTGAATAGAGGAGGGCGTAATTGATTATTTTCGGAGAGACCCAAAGATTTTGAAAGGAGATGTCTGCTGAATAGCAGCTGGAAAAGTGGGTAAGAGCTAGCTAGGTGGAGGAGTAGAAGGCTGAGATATTCCTGCTGGAAGAAAGATAATACACAGAATGACAATGACTCTTGATTTTCTGTGACTAGAGTGTAGGGTGATGGCGAAGTGGAATGGTAGGAGTCTAGACTGAAAATGTAGTTTGGGACTAGAAGCGGGCTTCTGGGCCGTGCCAAGAATTTTGGAATATACTTCTTAGGTAATAGGGATCTTTAAATGTTTTTTTTTTTATCTGGAAAAATAGTTATTTTGTGATTAATAGAGTCTATGTCAGCACTATTGTTGCAGGATTTCTTGGTCATATGGCTTCAAAGAATGAAGAGGGAGGCCAGCTGAGGAGTAAGAGGCAGCAAAGCAAAATTTATTGAGAAAGCTCCCTGAGAGGGAGAGGGCCCCAGAGGGTTGTTGCCCTTGGAGTTTGTAGGTTTAGGGGTTTTTATGAGCTCTTCTGTGGAGCTTTTTTAAGCAACCATGGTGTGCCAAGTCCTGCCAATCAGGGCTTTGGTCATGTATCTGTCTACCTGTTAGATTAATGTCTGTGTGCTGATGGCCTTTTTTTGCTGACATCTGGCCTGACCCTTGCCCATGATGGTTTGGCAAACATTTTGTGGTTAATGGTTTTATTTTAGGACATTTTGCAGAAGTCATTTCTGCAAAGGCTGCAAAGCAGAATGCTAGTGTGGTCCTGTCTAAGCTGCAAATAGGATGTCAGTGCTGTTTTATTTTAGCCATCCTGACTCCATATTTTCTTGTTAGGGACCCTGGCCCTGACTACCTACCTGTCCAACTCATCTCTAACACTATGGGCAGTGGTTTGGCTAAAGTATTGGTAGTGTGACCAATTAGGAAGGCTGATGTCATGGTCCAGTGAGGGATGAGGGGGTCCAAACTCAGCTGCAGGGAGTATGGAGGGCAGAGACAGCTTGAAGAGATTTGGCATCTCACTCCTCCTTAGTACAACTGGCATAACTTCATTGGCTATCGATGCATGCATGCTATGGGAGAAAAAGTAGGAAAAACTCCTCCAAAACAAGGAAATAGAAGATAGTGAAAGTAAATTTCTCAGAGAAAATGCAACTGCCTCTCAGACAGTACTCTCAGAGAGTGCTGCTACCTTGGGAGTAGGTTCTGGGCAGGTATTGCAGGAGGCTCCCAGATGCTTGGGTGCTGGGGAAGATGCAATAATAATAATAATAATAATAATAATAATAATAATAACAATAATAATTTAAAAAAAAAGGAAGCAGGAGAGCAGAGTGCCCTGAATGGGGAATGGAGAGGAATGTCCTTATGTTTCGTCAGAGACCAACCTTAGTCAGTCCTTCAGGCCAGATTTTATATTACAAAGTAGTAATAGTAATAGCAATAAATTGCACAACTCTAGACCCCTTAGGTACAGTAGCTCACTTAAGGATCACAACAACCGTGAAGAAAGTGAAGCTCAGAGGGGTTAATCACTTGTCTAAGGTAGAGCTAGAAAGTGGTAGATCAGGGCTTTGAGCCTCAGCAGCCTTGCCCCAGGCTCCGTGGGCTCCTCAACGAGCTGTCTCCCAAACTGTTGGTAAGAGAGGCGCTGAGCTCTTACAACCCTAGGTTGCATCTGTTTCTTTATCTCGACAATTCCAAAGCGAGTCGTTTCAATTCTCCATCTAGTTTAGAAGAGAGAACGAGAGGGAAGGGTATTGTCCTGGTGTCTGTGAATTCCAGGTGAGAGCCAGTTCACGGAGAGGGAGATCATCCAGGTTCTGGGACACCTGACAGGCTAGCTGGTCCTTCTGGGGATGAACCGACCACATTTGAAGGAATGTTGTCTTTTTAGATCTACAGGAGGTGTTATTAAACCTGGGTCGTTCCTCTTCAGCCTGTTCCTGGAAATGGTGGGCAGCTGAAGCCAAGATAACAAAGAAGATTAGAGGCAACTGAGACCTAACCAAGTCACAGACCTGGAAGATGAAAAGGTGAGTCTTGTTTGAAGTTGCATCTCCTGGGTCTACTTCAATGCCCGAGCTTTCAGGCAGAAGTGTGGCACACACACTTTTCTTTATTTTTGAAAGGTAAAAAACATTGATTGTGCTGGAGACAAGAAACTCTCCTTGGCTGTGAACTAATGCCCTGGTCGAATGTAGGGATCAGTTTCTCCGTGGCTCTCTAACCCCTGGGCAATATTTTATAGCAATTACCTGTACAACCAGTTGCTATAGTTACCTATTGTCTACACTCCAAGAGGAGAACTATCTAGCTCGGGCTAGTGAGCAGGGGAGCAATAGGCAGTGGGATCTGACAAAAAAGAGTGGGACATGCAGAAAACCAGCCTTACCCTCACAGCGGCAAGGCTTAGAGCGTCTCCCCTAGTCACAGGTCCATGATTGTGCATCCTCATCCTCACCCACCCCCTTTGCTATAGAAATCCCCCCCAGTTCACAGGGGGCAAGCCCAGAACAGCCACGTTTGAAACAGGTGACCACATCCCTGGGTCGTAATTGGACCGTGGAGACCACTGACCCAAGCTGGGGACACTCAGAGTCTCTCCCCTGGAAATCGGGGCTGGAGTATTTTTCTGGCCAATCCACCTGGATACATGGTAAGACCTGTCCTGTGTAGGCTCGGCAGCCTACGGACCATGTTCTATCCTGTGGAAATGAGAAGAAAAAGGAGGTCTGTGGACAGAGAAGAAGCTATTAGCTGGGGGGGTAACAGGGGAGAAGCTGAGAGTTTTTCAGTTCTAGGTTCCTGTTCCTTGTTGAGTCACGAGTACATTCCTGCCTTAGAGCTTTTCCTTTCTTTCTTTTGCTGCTGCTACTGCTGCTTTGCATTTATAGACGAGAATTAGTTTCCATCACTTGGCTGCTAAACACCCTCTGCTCGAATATACATTATCCTCAGGACCACGGTTATGGGTTGAATTGGGTCCCCCGGCCCCCTCCAAATTCGTATGTTGAGGTTACGATTCCCAGTGTAGCACACTGTGACAGTATTTGGAGACAGGGTCCTTAAAGAGATAATTAGGTTAAAATGACATCATTTGGGTAGGCCGTGCTCCCCTATGTCTGGTGTCCTTGTAAGTGGATGGGATCGGGACACAGACGTAGTCAGAGGGAGCCCATGTGAAGACACAGGGGGAAGGCAACCATCTACAAGCCGAAGGGAAAGACCCAGAGGAGAATCCAGATCTCCTGATATTTTGATCTTGAACCTCTAGACTCCAGAATTGTGAGAAGACAAACTTCTGTTGTTTAAGCCACTCAGCCTGTTGGTAGTTTGTCATGGAGGCCCCAGTGCGCCAATAACAACCGCAATCCAAGGTGTGAGACTATAACTCCTGCTCCCTCTTCCCCTGACAGAGAAAACTCAATAATGCACTAACTGCTGCTGCTTTTCTTAATGGCGATCCTTAAAGACAGCCGCAAAAAGATCTTTTACGGAGGCTAAAACGTAAGCCAATAACTGGCATTCGAGGACCCTGAAGGAGTACAGCTCAAGAGAAATACATCTCCTTAATGCTCCTGTTTGGCTTAAATTAAAAAAGTATTCGGCCTCATGTCTTCCCAAAGAGAAGTACCTGCTAAGCTTTAATTTTACATGAGAAAATGATTATTTTTTTAACTAATTGGAATGAATGGGACCCCTTGCTTCCATTTATTGGAATGCAGGTGAAAACAAAGCGAGTCGCTTTGCAGGAAGTACAAGGTCTTGCAGATTCTTCTCACTGCACTTGAGTTCCCAGGTCAGTGTATGAAAAGGCTCTTCCATCAATGATCATCACATTAGAGAATTATGCGGAGAAAAGTGTCCAGGTCTTGCTTTTAATTAGGGCGAGGTATTTAGGGAAATGCTGTAGAGATTTCAAAAAAAAAAAAAAAAAAAAAAAAAGTTTCCAGGAGAGACGAAGGCCAAGAGTGAATAGAAAAAGAAAAAGATGTTGACTTAGCTGAGCTACAGTGGCGTTGAAAAGGTCATGAGTAGAGACAGGCTGCAAAAGAAATGGGAACACAGAGTTTGTAGGCCCAGGGAACATGATAAGCGCTAATAGAAACAGGCGCCAAACGAATTCTGGCATTTGTGTGTGCGTGCCCCAGGGCAATTTCCCTGGAAGAGAGGAGAGGGTCTTTGGGGGGGGGGGGGCGTTTTGTGATGTCTCCACGTTTCTGTGCAGCAGCATTGGTTACGGCTCGAATGCACCTGGCGGATAAGTTTTACCTCATGCAGCTCTGAATATTTTGGAACATCATCTCCCTTGGAGGATTGTGTTGAGATGGATTCTGAGGGTGCGTTCAGACTCCGTAGAAAAGGCCATTAGTTAGGAACGATTAATGCATTAATATGTGAATGTTATAACTGTGCCACCCCTGAGATAGTCACAGATTGGTGGCCCAAGGGACAAGTGCAGACTGTGGCAGGTTTTGTTTTGCCCAGATGATCTTCTAAAAAAAACTATATATAGACGAGTGAAACTTTTAAAAGTTGAGATTTAATTAAAAGAACAAAACGCTCACATTTTCAGCATCTCTTAAAAAGTTGTAAATTCCAGTAATACTAATCATTCCCGCTTAAGAACGAGGTGGAGCTGGGCAGTGGAGCATTCAGCTCGTGCCTGAGTCCTGTGGACTTTGCAGTACATCGCCCAGGACAAATGCCAACGGTCATTTGGCAGAGTGTGTGAGGACTTGACCGGGTTCACAGCATTTCCAGAATAGATTTTGAGTGCAGATTTTGAGTCCAGAATAGATTTTTCTGGAAGGGTAGGCAGCCGGAAGTTCTATGGAGGTGAGAGTCCTCCTTGGTCTACTCATGCGATTTCCGGGCATCGTTTTTTATAGGCTGAAAAATGAGACATTTCAGCAAACGACCAGCTTACCTTCTTAAAAAAGTGGAATCTGTGATATTGAGCTCTCAAGTCCCCCGTCCAACTGTCCCCTCGCCATCCCAATTATGTCAAAGATCCTGCCCCAAATGAAACGTCTGTGCTCCCTCAAATCCTGTCCTTTCTGCTGTCTCCTGCAGGGAATAGCCTCTCCCTCCTTCCAGCTGTGAAAACTGAAAACCGGGAACCTCTTGCTCATTATCTGCTTCCTTTTTACCCCTTGCCAATCGTTACGAAGGCCTGGTGATTTTACTCCCAAAGAGCTGTTGACTGTGACCCCTTCTCTTTGGCTTTGCTGCCCAGAGTCCTCAGTTCTATTACTTATCTATGTGTTTGTTTGTTTTTTTCAATTTCTGTCACCTTCTGGCCATAACAATGGCAAAGGCCTCCTCCCTGGTCTCTCATAGCCCCTTGGCCCACTTGGATCTCTCTGTCTCGCATCAGCCACCCACAGCCCAGAACGGATCCCGTCTCCTCCCGGCTCCAGATAGTCCCATGGCTTCCTATTGTTCTCAAGATACCAGGCCCACATTCCTTTGCACACACTTGCCTTTTCGCAGAGCCTTGGCATTTGCTTTTTACATGCCTTGTGTCGCTTGTCACCCTCCTCTCTTCCTTAGCAAATTGACCTTCATAGGCAAGCAAATCACTCCAGTTCCCGGGCCAACGCATGGCTGGGGATATGTTTCTGTGAGGGAGAAAGACTAGAGTCAAATTATTTTGCTTTTCCTTGAGCAATACTTGATTTTTAATTTCTTCTTTCGGGACTTGCTGTGATTGCAGCAGTCAAGTCTGGACTTTTCCTGACACTGAAATGTTCATCTTTCTGTAAAACTGATAGAAGAGTAATTGTTTTACATGCTTGAACTGAAGAGTGATAAAGTGGCACAGGGCCAATTTGAGAGTGGGGACTTCCTAGTTCTTCTGAAAGCAAATTCTAGAAATATTTGGTTTTGGGCTATGGCTCTATATGTCAATTATGCTTTCAGAGGACCAGCCTCTGCCGAGGTGACTTTTTGGTCTTAGGAGGTCAGATGCTGAATTTTGAGTGGTGCCCACGCCACACTGATTAGTAGAAGTGGATAATCGTCTATGCAGTTGCTCTGTTCAGCATGGTAGTCACTTCCTAAATATGACTATTTAAATGTATTCATTTTTATTTTTAAAACTATTTTATTTATTTATTCATGAGAGACACAGAGAGAGTGAGAGGCAGAGACACAGGCAGAGGGAGAAGCAGGCTCCATGCAGGAAGCCCGAAGTGGGACTCGATCCTGGGTTTCCAGGATCACGCCCTGGGCTGAAGGCGGCGCTAAACCACTGAGCCACCCGGGCTGCCCCCTGACTATTTAAATTTACTAAAAGTAAATGAAATAAAAACTCTTTCTTTAGCTACAGTAGGCATGTTTCAAAAGCCCAACATGCACATGTGGCTAGTGGCTGTCATATTGGGCAGTGAAGATAATATCCTTGTGGAAAGTTCTGTTGGACAGCATGCCATAGAGCTTTCCAGAAAGGGGATCTTCTTTTTTTTTTTTTAATTTTTAAATTTTTATTTATTTATTTTTTTGAATAAATTTATTTTTTATTGGTGTTCAATTTACCAACATACAGAATAACACCCAGTGCTCATCCCATCAAGTGCCCCCCTCAGTGCCCATCACCCATTCACCCCCACCCCCCGCCCTCCTCCCCTTCCACCACCCCTAGTTCGTTTCCCAGAGTTAGGAGTCTTCCATGTTCTGTCTCCCTTTCTGATATTTCCTACCCATTTCTTCTCCCTTCTGAAAGGGGATCTTCTATTGACATATATAATATGCTTATAGCAACATGTTTTCTTTCAATTAAAAGTAATTAATCTGTTATTTTAAGTGACAGTTGTTAATTGGCTTTTAGTGAAACCATGAGGAAAGGAAGTGAATTCATGTGACCTGGAGGGAAGAAAGTAGGTCAGAGTAACACACGGAAGGTGGTTGAAATTTGCAGAGGGAGCCCAGTTGAGGGGTCCCAGGAGCTTGGAGGGAGGAAGGCTGTATCATGCTGGCTCCCTCAGGACACAGACAAGATTATCACATGATTTGTGTCCACAGGAAAACACAATCTAGGGCCTTTTTCACTTTTCCATAGGATTGAGCTGATAGTTAAGGAGGAGAGTAAGCAGTCTCCATACCTGGAACAGGACAAGTAAGTGCCAGTGATGTGACACCCTTCCAAAAATTCCTACCTCTGTCACGGCACCTCCATTCATTCATTTCTGGAGTACCTTTTACTTGTAAGTGGTCTTCATATCTATATTCTTAGTTTGTTGCTACTTCCCCTCCCCACTTTGTTTTCCTACTGAAGCTGTGGAGAAGTGGATAATTCTATTTTGGTGCTTGGTGTAGGCAGGTGATTAGATTACATTATAGTTCAACTGAATGATTGCTGTTGTCCTCCTAGCTAATGGTTATAGGAGTAGAAACAGCCATTGGTTATTAAGGATTTACTGTGTGCCAGGATTTGGACGGAGGCCTGCATATGCTTGACCTCTTTCAGTACTTCACACACAAAGTCTGGGTAGTTTCCATGGTGGGTAAGAGTGGAGGTCTCCATGCTGGCCTTACCGTTTACTAGCTGTGCCTCAGTTTCCTAATTAGAGGCCGTTCGTGGTATTTACTTCACTTCTTATTGGGTGAAATGAATTATGTGGAAATCACTTAAAATAGAGTTTGCATGTAAGAAACATGAGATACCACTTCACATGTCTCAAAAAGACAAAAGGTAAGTGTTGGTGAAGTTGTGGAGCAAAGGAACCCCTTAAACACTGTTGGTGGGAACGTAGATTGGTACAGCCAGGATGGAAACAGAATGGAAGTTCCTCAAAATATTTAAAACAGAACGGCCATCTGATCCAGCAATCCAATCCCACTTCCAGGTATACACCCAAAGGCAATAAAATCAGGATCTTGAAGAGATACTTGCAATCTCACATTCACTGCAGCATTGTTCATGGTGGCAAAGGCATGGGAACAATCTAAGCGTCCACTGATGGATGAATGGATAAAGAAAATGTGGTACATATACAATGGGATATTATTCAGCCTTAAAAGAGAAGGAAAGCCACCTTTTGTGACACCAGGGATGAACCTGGGGGACATTATGCAAAGTGAGATAGGCCAGACACAGAAAGACAAACACTGGCTGAGCGCACTTACCTGTATAATCTAAAAGCCCCTAAAATCTGAAACTAATATGACATTGTGTGTCAACTATACCTCAATTTTAAAAAGTTACAAATTAAAAAACAATCCTTTGACCAAAAAAGGTCAAATTCCTAGGAGCAGAGAGAATGATGATTATCTGGGGTTGGGGGTAGGGAGAAACGGGGACATGTCAGCCAAAGGGTAAGTTTCAGTTATACAAGATGAGTAAATTCTGGAGAAGTGATGTGTAGCACGGTGACTAGAGTCAACAATACTGTGTTGTGTACTTGAAATTTGCTGAGTAGTTAGACCTTAAGTGTTCTCAGCGCTCGCGCGCGCACACACACACGATAACCATGTGAAGTAATGGACATGGTAATTAGCTTGATTGTGGTGATTATTTCACAGTGTATATGTATATTAAAACATCAAAAAAAAATAAAACATCAAGTTGTACACTTTATATAAATGCAATTTTGTCAAAAAACAACAACAACAAAAAACTTCCTTGAAGAAACAATAATTATTCTTACTGTCATTATCTCTATTTTTGCTGGTGAAGAGACATGGCTTTAAGGAGGCTTAAGGAGATTAAATAATGTTCCCAAGGCCAGATATTTTTAGTAGGAGGAGGTGCTGGGTCTGGATTTTATCATTTGGATGCCAAAGTCCAAATGACTCCTTGCTAATGAGTTTGACTATTATCCAGCTATGTCAATATGTTATCATGTAAGATAATGTATACAGAAGTGATTTGAAAATTTAGTCAAGATGAGATTATCATAATCGTCTTCAGCAAAAAAGGACTATGTGCTAACTTTGTCTCAGATTTATCACACCAACTATTTTTTTTTTTTTTTTTGAGTAAGTAAATTCACTTTCTTCAGCTACTTAAAAAGGGATGTTATCATGCCTGTGACTTTTAGCAGAGGTTCTGGAGGGTTTCCAATTCGTACCAAAATAACACGTTTGGGGAGTTGTCCTTAAGAGCGGGAATACAGTCTTTATAGAAGTGAAGATACCAATTAGGATTTCAGAATACTAAAGAATCCTAGATACTGGTTGGATCACAAAGATTTGTTGATGGCAATGGTGTCAGAAACTATTAGGCACCAGGAGAATGCTAATAAATGAGACATGGTCCCTACCTTAGAGAGGCACAATGGTTAGTGGAAGAAAAGGCTCTCTAAGCGCTGATGGATGAGTAAGAGCTTTCTGAGGAGGGTAGATGAGGCATTTCAATGGAAAAGGAAAAAGAACAAAACACAGAGCCCTGGAGGAGTATTTCTTGATTAAATGGTTAGTTGTTTGGAACGGCTCGAGCTTAGGACACACAGGGGCAAGTCTCTGGAAATGAACTTGGGCAGAGACGCTGTGTTGAGAATTATGCTAAGAAGTTTGGACCCTATACCAAGTGCTAATTGAAGGCATTAGATAAAAGGATTACTAGGTTAGACTTGTGTTTGAGAATGGTAACTTGGCACTTTCATGGGAGGTGGATGGAGAAGGGGGTGAACCTGGAGTCAGAGAAAATAGTCAATGGAAGAATTTGGATAGTCCAGGGGAGGGTGACAGGGTGCCGAAGCTGGAGGATAGATGGATGCAAGGGACATTTCAGAGATAAAGTGAGGAGGACTTGGTGACCAAGTGAGGAGGCCGTGTCCGCGTCTCTGGGAGCTTGATGAGGCTAGGGAAGAGGAAGAACTACAATTCACTTACTTGGTGCTTACTCTGTGTGAGCACCACACTAAGCACTAGAGATCCAAAAACAAGTAGGGGGGGGGCACCTGTGCTTAAGTAGCTGGGAGGAGTGGCAAGGGTCATAATAAATACACACAGTGCAAAGCCATGTGTGCAATGGTATGTGCACTGAAATTGTGCACGAGAGGCTGCCAACAATTCTAATTTATTTTTATTTTTATTTTTATTTTTATTTTTAGCTCCAGTGACTTGGAGAACACAGCTGATGTGTTCTTGAATAAGAGAGGGAAAATGGAAGAAGAGTAGGGTTCTGGAGGTCTTGCATGCATTGGTTTCGATGTTCACAAGGCGGTTGCAACTTCAGATTTTCCAGCAATAGTCAGTCACAGTCTAGCTCATCCTGGATGTGCAAGAGTTACAGAAAAAGAAAAAAAACAGTAGTTGTCTTTAAAAAACCCTGCTGGCATAATGATTTTCCTTTTAAATGTTTTTGTTATGAATATAAAGAGGGCGGGGGGAGAGAGAGAGAGAGACAGAAAGAAAGAGAGACAGACTATTAATTGCCTCTTTACCTCCCACAGTCCTGGCTTGGGTTTAAAACATTCTTCCTGCATTAATTAAGGGTTCTGTCTGTTTACCCTGAAAACTTCTGGTTCAATTATTTAAAAAAAAAATTGAAATAGCGCTGGAGATGAAATTTGTTTTCATTTTGCAGGCAAGAGGATGATATCCTGAGGGCCTCATAATCAGTGTCCCCTAGTAAAGGTCAGATGACCCATATCTTTACCGTGGTCTTACCTGATACGGATTCAACAGGAATTATGGGTAGACTCATGCAAAACATTCCATAGTCTGCAAAGATTAATGAACGAGCCAAGTGTAAGTACACTAACTTAACCAGTTGGAAAGCAAGTTTAACAAAAGGTAGAAACGAGTACAAAACCAACTTGGAGCCTGTTCTAAACTCTGTATTCCTCTTCATCTGTTTTTAAACAGAAAATTTCTTCTGGGGAGCTCAACGAATTGGGCCTGCGCGGTCTCAGTTTCCACACTCATCGTGAGCTTCTGAGATACTAGTTCACTAAGGAACAGTCATAACCCTGATATTAGAAATCAGGGAAGACATATGATGCAAGATGTTCCATCCCGTAGTGGGAGAGAAGTTTCATGCATCACTGTGTTCGGGAGGAAGGAAAGTAAAACTTGGAAACTTAGGAGAACAGATCCTCTGTGTGAGCACAGAGAAGGCATCTGAGAGCAGGTGTTATCACCGCACGGTGGTTCTCAAGCCTTAGGATTTCACGGACCTGCTGAGCACTGGGGCTTGGGCGACCAGTAACATTTTATTCTGTCGATGTGAAAACCTATCATCTACTACGGCCCTAATTCTTTTTTTTTTTTTTAAGATTTTATTTATTTATTCATGAGAGACACACAGAGAGAGGCAGACACACAGGCAGAGGGAGAAGCAGGCTGCACGCAAAGAGCCCGATGCAGAACTCGAACCCAGTACCCCGGGGTCACACTCTGAGCTGAAGGCAGACACTCGACCACTGAGCCACCCGGGCCTCCCTACTATCACCCTAATTCACGGGAAGTTTTCACACCGAGTGCAGGGAGTGCAGGAAGGCCACTGCTGCAGGGATCGGTGTGCTTGCAACACAGCTGGACTACATTTCCAGCTGCCCCACGGCCACGACTGGCGGTGTCCAGCCCAGCATCCTAAGGCCCAGTGTGGAGAGCTGGAGTTTTGAGAAGAAAGACAGTGGCCTCCTTAGCAGAGTCCTTCACAGCTGAGATTCTTGGCGTGTGTGGCAATAGCCGATCCAAACGGGTCCCCACACTCCATTTCAATGCAATACGTTTAATTTCACGAAAACTCATTCTATTTCTCTCTTCCTCCTCCTCCTCCTCCTCCTCCTCCTTCTTCTTCTCCTTCTTCTTCTCCTTCTTCTTCTCCTCCTCCTCCTCCTCCTCCTCCTCCTCCTCCTCCTCCTCCTCCTCCTCCTCCTCCTCCTCCTCCTCCTCCTCCTTCTTCTTCTTCTTCTTCTTCTTCTTCTTCTTCTTCTTCTTCTTCTTCTTCTTCTTCTTCTTCTTCTTCCCCTTCTTATGTCACTAAGGATTTAGAGAAAATTCACCTCCTGGCCCAGCTGGTGGGAGATGTGTGAACACCCACTGGTGTAGAGGATTCCACCCTTAGTCCTGAGTACCTGTTGGTATTCCCAGACATGGATGGGCTCCAGGCTGTGGGGAAGGAGGGAGGAATTGTGGCTGGGGCAGGAAGGGGAGCGTGGGAAATGGAGCGATGGTTTAGTGCCAGTCTCCTTTGGACCCGTTGGGTTGGGTTTGAATTCCTCTGGTCAGTGGAGCGGGGATGAAGACTGACCTGTTTGTTGTGAGAAAACTGGTGGAGGGATGGTGGTCAGCAGCTAGTAGAACTGTTCAAGAGAAACTCTGGATCTAAGAAGAGCTTCTTTGAGGTGGTGCCAAGTGTGGCAGAGAGATGGGGCGGGGTTTATATTCTGTGCACCTCTTCCTGGGCCATAGCAGTGCTCTCTGGCCGCTCAAGAATTGAGGGTTTTGGGTATATCCCAAGAAGCCACGGGAGAGGCCTCTCTGGCATCAGCTCTGCACCTCCCCCTGCCGCACTGTCCCCTATTTCTGGGACAGGCCTGCCTCTACCTCAGGACCTTTGCCCTTGCTGTTCTTTTTTTTTCCTGGGGTGGTCGGACTTCAGATTCTACCGGTCTATTCCTCACTTCTTTTAGGTCATTGGTCAAATGTCATTTTACTAGCAAGTTTTTCTGCGTATAACTTGCAAACCTACACTCATCCAGGACTGCAGTTGCCATCTGACACATTTTTGTGGATTGTATCTTCACACTAGGATACAGGTACTATAAGAGCAGGGTTTTTTTTTTTTTTAAATTATTTTTTATTATTTTATTTTTGTATCTTTTGTTCACTTCTGTATCCCTGGTATCTAGAAAAGTTCCTGGCTTCTAATAAGTCCTTAATAAATATTAGTTGAATTAGTATGGTTGCTGTTGTTGAAGGGATCCCTGACATGGACATGTTGCTTATTCCCATGATCTTTCTAAAATATGCTTCCTTTTGTTAGTCCTTTGTTTAAAAATCCTCAGGTAGTTTCTCTTTGCTTTCAAAATAAATTTCAGATTTCTTTACATGGCCCGGAAGGCCTTCTCAACCTCTCCCTGATGACATTGTCAGTCCCACTTTGGGCCACTCAATTCTTTCTAGTCTACTCCTCTGCCATATTGAAGTATTTGCAGGGCCCAGTGAAGCCACGGCCTTTGTCATCTTCTGAGTTTTGCACATGGCCGTTTCTCCTTTGAGGACACTTCCTACCCCTCTCATCCTTGAGGATTCAGCTTTAGACCTCATTTCTTCTGGAAAGATTATCTACCCTGAGGGCCGAGTTAGTCCAACATTGCATAATTTGCATTAGACTTACATCATAGCACCCATCATGGTGTATTTTGCTAGCCTAATTTATTATGATTTAGAATAAGACTGTTTTGGTCGGCTTGGGCTACCGTAACAAAATATCATGATTGGGTGGCTTAAACCACAGAAATTTACTTTGCATACTTCTGCAGGCTGGAAGTCTGAGATCAGGGTGCCAGGATGGTTGAGTTCTGGTGAAAGCTGTCTTCTTGGCTTGCAGTTGGCTGCCCTCTCTCTGTGCACTCGCATGGCCTTTCCTGTGCGTGGAGAGACAGAGAGAGACATGTCTTCTTGTTATAAGGCCACCAATCTTATTGGACTAGGATCCCACCGTATGGCCTTATTTAACCTTAGGAATTTTAACCTTAAATCTTAGGAATTTTAACCTTAAACCTTAGGAAGTTTAAACTTTAACCTCCTAAAAGCCTTATCTCTAAATAGAGTCACATTGGAGTTTAGCATATGGACTTTATTGGGGGATGGGCACAATTCCATTCACAGCAATGGCCCTACTTTGAATTCTGTTAGTTAAAATGTCACACATCCACCAAATAGGGACTAATATATTTCCAGCAAAGGCATATGAGAATGAAATGGGAAAGAAAGAAGAAGCTGAATTATTAGGAACCCACCAGAGAAAAAGGACTGATTCTGGGACTATGTGCCTGCTGCCATGCTGGAGTCTTACAGACTCTCCACCATGGTCACACTGAGTGAGGATAATGCTCAGGGTGGAAGGCTGTAGACATCTTTGGCATGTTTCAGACAGTGTTTGATACTGGGAAGACCAGTCTAGATAAAAAATATTCCAGGATGCCATCAATTAAAAAAAAAAAAAAAGAATGAACAAGACCAGCACTGGAGATCTACAAGGAAGGGTAAGATCCAAGTCTCAGAGGATGGAACCAGGTGGAGATCAGGATGGTGTAGCCAACCTTACATGAAGGTGTTTAGCAGGGAAACAGAATCTGGGTCTTTTGTACCAAATAATTTGTCCCAAAGGTACTTGGTTTGGTAATGGGGGAGAAGAGAAGCTCAGCCCTATAGGGAGGGCCCAGGGGGTGTGTCATGGTTCTGAGGACACTCCTGGGAATTTGGCAGTATGAGAGTTTTAGGTGGCTCCAAGGGAGTGTAGCAGCTGTGACTGGATCCTGGATCCCAGAATTGGAAACCTTAGTTAACGCCTCATGATTATTCCTATAATCTCAAGAGTCTCCTCATAGTCATGGCCAACTGGAGTTTCCAGAGTCACCTCAGAAATACAAAGAAAAAGTCATTTCATAATAACTGGCAATCTTCATTATCAGAATGTCAGGAGCCTCCAGGGGAAAGAGCCGTGTAATGTCTCGAGCTTTGGATCCAGGCTTACAGCAATCACAGAAGGATGTTGTCCCCAGGAGAAATCTTTCTTCTCTAATAGGAGGGAAGACTTTTGATATCAAAACTTAGATAACAGGCAAACAGTTCCTCCAGATTCCTACTGCCTGAGGCCTTCTGCAGTCAAGGCCTGCATCAGATTTCCAAATATCCAAATTGTCTAACTTTTACATACCATAGGGGATCATGGAGGGTTGTCAGGATGTCTTAACAGAGCTATCTCTGCCAAAAATAAAAGGAGCCAGGCGTTTATCTGCAGATTTGTAAGGCATTGAAATAATTCTGTCTTCTGACTACCAAATCCCAAGCAGCGGAAGAGATATGGATGATTTCAAGATTGTTCCAAAATCACTTTATGGTTTAAATTGTTCTTACTCACTTTATGGTTTCTGCCATTCTGATTTACTCTTCAGCCCGCACACCCAAGGTGCCTGTAAATCGTGACCAGCTTACATTATTCTGCAGGATGCAGGATGGCACAGAGATGCGGAGTCTTGGGTTATTGACACTGGGGCTTCAGCTTGTAAGCATCAACTTTTTTTGCTTAGGGAATGACTTTACTAAGAATTTGTCTTATTAAAGGGTTCTTAAAAAAATAAAAATAAAGAGTTCTTAGTGAAACCATGCCTGTAAATGTCCACACCCAATACATGTGAGATGTTATCATATTTATATTTCCCAGACTGGAGCATACACTGTACGAGGACAAGAGATGCCCTTAATTATCTCCAGGTCTTCGTATAGGCTGTAGCACATGACAAGTGGCCAATGATAATTCAGTGAATAAGGAGATAGACTATTGCACTTATCTGGACCACATTAGGCCACACCCGTCCCTTAGCTCCCTATGAAAAGATGGAGATTCAGGGACCTCTCATTAATGACGATAACATGCCTTGCAAAATATATTGTAAGTTGTGAAAAGACAATCTAAAATTTTAGTACAAATTAATGTTTCTTTGCATATACTGCTAGTATATGTACACTGAACTACTGTTTTCAGTGATCTCGAATGTTTTTAATCTGAGCAATAATGTAATTGTTTTAACTTGTAGGTGCCCAAGAGCCACCTGGTATACTTGTCCATATGCAGAATCCTGGGCCCCATTATTGAGATTTTGAATCTTAGGTCTAAAGGGGAATTTGTATTTTTATAAAGATTTATTTATTTGAGAGGTGGAGAGAGAGAGAGACAGAAAGACAGAGAGACAGGGGGGAAGGCTAGAGGTAGAGAAAGAATCTCAGACTTCACCCTAAGCTTGCAGCCTGACTCAGGGCTTAATTTCACAACCCTAAGATCTTGACTTGAGCTGAAATCAAGAGTCAGATGTTAGGCTGACTGAGCCACCCAGGGACCCCAAAAACTTGTTTGTTTTTCCTTTCTTTCTTTCTTTCTTTCTTTCTTTCTTTCTTTCTTTCTTTCTTTCTTTCTTTCTTTCTAGAATTGTATTTTTAAAAAACTCTTCAGGTAGGGGCACCTGGGTGGCGCAGTCAGTTAAGCATCCAACTCTTGGTTTTGGCTCAGGTCGTGATCTCAGGGTCGTGAGATCGAGCCCCATGTCTGGCTCCATGCTCAGCACAGGGTCTGCTTGAGTGCCTCTCTCCCTGTCTCTCTCTGCCCCATTCCCACCATGCTCTCTTTCTCTCTAAAATAAGTAAATAAATGTTTAAAATTTCAAGTATTCCTGATGTAGGAGGGTCTTGGACTAAACTTTGGGAAATAATGCTTGGTTCGTCACCTTAGAAGCTGAGTTGTGCTTGGGAAAAGCCATCTCCCGTGCATCAGTTGGGCCACCAAAAGTGTTGTGGGAACCAGGGGTTGACCGCAGCAGTTGGAGCTGATGCAGTGTGGGAGGAGTGAGGAAGTGAAAGTGGGGAGGGGGTGTCGGGGAACCAGAGAGGCACTCACGGAACATGATGGAGACAGGTGAGCAGGTCACAGCCTGCAGGACCTCGCACAGCCTGTGTGTGTTGGCTGCTGAAGTCAACTCGCAAAGAAGGGCTATAGAAAAATCTGGGGGGAGCTGCTGCCTCTGGAGGTTGGCTGGGGGCTGCTCTCATTGGAGGAGGCCAGCGTGAGAAAGAGGAGGTTGCCAGTTACCTCTGCCTGTATCTGTCACCAAGTCTGTGCACGGTGTCCTGAGAATGGCTTCTTCCTCTCTCCTGCAAGTTCCTCTTCTGAACAGCTCTCATGCTGGTCCCCGCGGGGAGGCAGCTACTTGAGAACACAGTTGCTAGCTTTGGTACGATGGACATAGCACACTCTGACACATCTTGATGCCTTAAAAATCACACCTGCGGTGCCCTCTCCATCCCGCGGCTTCAGGCCTCAGAGTGCCAGACTCACGTTCACTCTCCCTTTAGGGTTTCTGTGTAGTTCAGGAGCACCCTGGAGAGAATTCGAACAGGAGAAGAAGTTGCAACTCCTTGCAAACCTGAGTGTACTTGGTATACACACAGTGAACTGCATCCTAGAGCCTACCTGCCAGAGGTAAACAATTAGAAGGTGGTAGAGGTAACATGAGTGAAAGATATTTAGAATCATATCCTTAGGAAAATTAGCATTTT
This sequence comes from Canis lupus dingo, assembly GCF_003254725.2. NCBI lineage: Eukaryota > Metazoa > Chordata > Mammalia > Carnivora > Canidae > Canis > Canis lupus. The sequence goes on along the minus strand of NC_064260.1, from coordinate 31,431,275 downwards.
GGTGTTCAGCCAAGAATATATGCAGACAGAGAAACATATGTCAGGTAACTCATGAAGGGCATCGCAGCCAGCCTCAACGATGGCTTTTCTGGGGCTGGTGGAGTGCTGTTTGCCAGATAAAAGTGGAGGATGCCTGGGGTAGGCTGCATACCGGCCCCCAAAGATACCAGGTTCCCACGGGAACTTGTAAATGTCTTGTGGTTACAAATGGATTGTGTTATGCAATATGTCGTTGTTGATATTTGTAGAATACATTACAAATGGAAAAAGGGTCTTTGCTGATGTGATAAGGTTAAGGACTTTGAGATGGGGAGGTCATCCTGGATTATTGGGTAGGTCTTAAACGCCATCGTAAGTGTCCAGGTAAGGGGGAGGCAGGGAGAGATTTGACCCAGAGACAGAAGGAGAGGAGGCGATATGAACGAGCGGCGGAGATTGGAGTGATGCAGCCATAAATCCAAGGATGCCGGCAGCCACCATTAGCCGAGGAGTCAAGGGACGGATTCTCCAGAGGCTCTAGAGGTCCTACACCTTGATTTCAGCCCAGGGATACCGAGGGCTTCTGGCCTCCAGTCCAGTGAGAGAATACAATTCTGTTTTTCAGCCACCAAATTTGCTGTAATTTTTTTTTTGTTTTTGTTTTTGTTTTTGTTTTTGTTTTTTTTTAATTTTTTATTGGTGTTCAATTTACTAACATACAGAATAACCCCCAGTGCCCATCACCCATTCACTCCCACCCCCCGCCCTCCTCCCCTTCTACCACCCCTAGTTCGTTTCCCAGAGTTAGGAGTCTTTACGTTCTGTCTCCCTTTCTGATATTTCCCACACATTTCTTCTCCCTTCCCTTATATTCCCTTTCACTATTATTTATATTCCCCAAATGAATATATGGGATATATATATATATATATATATATATATATATATATAATATATAATGAGAACATATAATGTTTGTCCTTCTCCGACTGACTTACTTCACTCAGCATAATACCCTCCAGTTCCATCCACGTCGAAGCAAATGGTGGGTATTTGTCATTTCTAATAGCTGAGTAATATTCCATTGTATACATAAACCACATCTTCTTTATCCATTCATCTTTCGTTGGACACTGAGGCTCCTTCCACAGTTTGGCTGTAATTTAGAGCAGCCACGGGAAACTGATACACTATTCCTTTTCCAGGGTCAGCTGCCCTCCGTCTTCCCTTTGGAGTGGAACCACTTGCCTACTGTGGTCAGTTGTGGGGCAGATGGTGGCGGGGGAGGAGGTCAATCCCTGAGCCCGTATCAAGGCAATGTTGGCTTTCTGGCACTTCCTACGCCGAGGTGGAACCGTGAACTTACTTCATTCATAGAAGCAAGTCTTACTGGCAGCATTCCCCACTATACTGGAAGAAACCTCCCTGTTCCACATTTAATCAAGCCCTCCAGTCTTCTAATCCTCACAGGACTTGGTGCCTTCTGACATTTTGGGGGTGGTTTCTTGTTTCCTTCTGCTCTGACAGCTTAGATGAGGTTCTTTTTACCATATCTCCTTATGCAGGCCATGGTCTCCTCTTCTGCTTTTAGGCAAGAACCACAACTCTCCCTTAATTCCCAAGGCTTTTGGCAGAGAATGAAGTAAGGTCCCATCCTGCTGGGTGCTATTACTGCCCATTGCCTCTGGGACCTTGGATTAGTCTGGTAGGGCTGCCTTAATGAAGTGCCACAGACTGAGTGGTTTCACCACTGGAAATTTATTTTCTCACAGACCTGGAGGGTAGAAGTCTGAGCTCAAGGGGTTGGCAGGGTTGGTTTCTTCTGAGGTCTCTCCCGTGGCTTGTAGATGGGCGGCTTCTTCCTGTGTCTTCACATGGTCTTCCCTCTGTATCCATCTATGTCATAGTTTCCTTTTCACCGGTCATATTGGATCAGGGCCCACGTGATGACCTCCTCTTAACTCCATTACCTCTCTGAAGAACCCATCTCCAGATAGGGTCACATTCTGGGATTAGGACTTCAATAGGACTTCAACATGTGAATTTGGGGGCAAGGAGTACAGTTCAACCCATAACAGAGCTCTGCTTCCCGTACTGAGGTAATTCTTGTGAAGGGCTTAGGATAATGTTGGGCACATGGTGAGCATTATATAAACAATGAGTTATTCTGTTATAGTACAATTATTTTTGTTTTCTCAGGCAGCTACAAAACCACCGTATTCATATGGACAGAATGTGTCTATTATACATGTAGAAGTATAAATACACATTTCTATGGCCCCTTCTTTGGTAAAATGTTAGTGATTTCATTCAAATAATGTTTCTTGGTCTTTTTTTTTTTCTCAGAACCCTTGGGGTATCTACAATATAAAGCAAGCCTTCTTAATTTTCATTCATTCATTCAGGAGAACTTCAGTGAGGGTGTTGTGCTGGCCCCTGGGGTTGTAATGCTAAGGTTGGGCAGTTTCAATTTAGTTGGCATGTTGTGGTGAGGCAAGTACAATGTAAGAAAGATGCTGTGATGGAGTAAGTTTGTCCACAAATCCTTGTACTCTCTTGCCCATTGAGAGGAAGTGTCTATCCCCTCCCCTTGAATCTGGCTTGGTTCTGAGGCTCTGTTGACCATGCAATACGGTAGACGTGATGCCTCACCCAGGCCTTAATGAAGAAGCCCAGGCCCACACAGGCCCTGGGGAGAGAGCTGCCCAGTGAGCCCTGACCCTTCAGCCATCCTGCCAAGTGCCAATAGCTGAGTGAAGAAGCTGTCTTTGGGTTTTTAACCCCAGCTTGTACAGTGTGGAAAAGAACCTAGGAATTCAACTGGAATCCAGAACCGTGACCTCAGACATGTGGCCCCAGGCAAGTCGTCCCGGCCGTCTCCAGTTATTCAGGCCACCCCAAAGCGATTCCAGGTCTGTGTGCACAAGGTCCTAACCTGCAAAATTGTGAGCTTCATAAAATGGTGGCTATTTTACTATTTCGTTTTGGGCTGGTATGTCACGAGGTAATAGGTAGCTGGAACAGGACCCTGATCTAGACTCAGAAGATCATATATATCACAGATCGAACATTACAGCGTAGAACAGAGTAGACACCGAAGTCTCAGACAATGCCCGTGTGCAAAATCCAGTCTCTGTCTTCAGGCCTGGAGGTGGGTGCCTCTTTAGGACTGAGGTCTCACAGCCCTTGCTCTGTGGATGAACTCCCTGGAAGTGCTGATTCTGAACCTTGCATAAAACGGCTGCCTGAGTGGGGCCCCCTGGTCTCCTGGGGCTGGTGCTGCAGCCTGCTGCCCTGGCCAGCCTCCAGAGACTCGCCGGGTCATTGCCACAGGCCGCTTACTCAGCCTCTCCTCAACCCACGCCTCCACGCCAAGGAACCTTCCTGATTCAGCTGCCTGACCTGCTTTGCCGGGGTTCCTGCCCTCTCTCTCTTCTCAGCTAATTGTATTTCTCTGTCCTGAGCTACTTCTTTGCATTACTCAGTCCAAAGATCCCTCAAACCTTTATCCCCCAAACTGTTGTTCATGTTACATTGCAGAAGGGCCGCATAATAGAGAGATTCTGGGTGCAGACCTCGAGGTTAGACCGCCTGACTTTGAAGTCTGCCTCCGCCTCTTACGGTGTGACCTTGTAGTTCGCTGTGCTTCCACGGCCTCGGCTCCAAAGTAAGGGAAACGGCAGTGCTTGCTCCAGAGGGTCAGCACGAGGATAAAAGAGATCATTCAGCGCACACCACAGTGCCTGGCATGTTGCCGGTATTCACTAAGGGGCACTGACCTTTATTCATAGCATGTGTCTTGCAGTATGGTGATAGCCTCCTGTTTATGGGTCTGCTCATCGCATTCTGAATTCCTGAGGACAGACAGTGTCCTAAGCACCCTCACCTGCCGAATGCCCTGCACAACGTGTGACACATACTAGACACTCAGCTGCTTCCTGAATGAGAGAACAACACAAGAACAGCAGAAAGACTGTGTCCCATCAATGGAAGGTCAATCACGTCTTCATAAGAGCAAGACAATGAAAGCTGGATAGCCCACTCCCCATCGTTCCGAGAATCCAAAGGACAGAAGCGGGTTGGGAGGATAAGTGTACATACCTCCCTTCCTCTGTGTCCTTCTCATATGTGGTTTATTCCTGGGTGCTGAAGGTGCTTGCAAACGTAAAGCAGTAATGACCAGATTCCCAGAGAGCTTGGGGTGTGGGGATCTGGAGCCCGAAACACCTCGATTATTCATGAAGAAGCTGCATACATGAATGGAGAACTATTTATTTATGCATAGGATTCACCTTGTTTAAAAAAGTGGTATACGGAGAATCATGTAATAATTCACTAAGACAAAGTGAAGCGTGGGGACGGAGTCCTAAGAAACATAGAGGTTAAAAAGCGAGATGAAGGTGGGAGTGAGGGCTGTTTCTGAAATGCTTGCTGTGCAGTCCTATACATTTTTCAGAGGTGAAGCTGAACTTTCTATTGGTTTTTATGTGAAAACCATAAAACAACCAATTACATGAGTCACACTTTGGAATAATAATGCTAACAGCTAGCATTTATCAAGTCCTTCCTGGGGGCCAGCTGAGGCTCTCAGTGCTTTGCATGCATTAACTCTTAATCCCCACATTGATCCTAGGAGGTAGGTACTAGGCCAAGGTCATGCAACACAGTTTTGAAGCCAGGCATGTTGGCTTCATGCTTTTAAAACATACCTGTTGTTTAAAACAAGAACAACAACAAGAACAACAACAACAAAAAATAAAAATAAAACAAGAACAACTAGATCTCATATTAAGAAATATGGAGGAGAGGTGCCCGGGTGGCTTAGCCTGTTGGGCATCTACCTTCGGCTCAGGTCATGATCCCAGGGTCCTGGGTTTGAGCCCTGTGTTGGGCTCCCTGCTCCGTGGGGAGCCTGTTTCTTTACCTTCCCCCACTTATGCTTTCTCTCGCTTTCTCTCTCTCTCTCTTTCATATAGATCAATAAAATCTTAAAAGAAATCTGGAGGAAACTGGATGAAATTTTTCTTTTGGTTCTTAGATTTTCCTGGGAATCTCACCTGAGAAGTGTAGGAGACCCTCCAATCAGAAAAGGCAATCGAGTGTATGTTCACTGAAGGCTGTTCTCAAAGTTGACCACACATTAATAGCATCCGCCTCACCTGGGCACTTGTTAGAAATGCCAGTTCTTGGTTCTTTTCCCAGGTTGACTGCATCAGAAGCTCTAGGGGTGAGGCTCCACAGTCTGCATTTTAACAAGCCTTCCAGGAGCTTCTGATGTATGTTCAAATTGAGAACTGCTGCTCTAAATGGAAAGGGGCTTCTCATGACCGTGGTGAGGAGCTTCGGGAGGGAGCATGGGTCATGAAATTTTGGTGCCAGCCTCAGAGACCAGAGGGATGGGGCTCATACACTCACTTCCCTAGAACACTGAGAGAGATGATGAAAACCAGTGACTGTTTCTGATGGATCCTTCAGGCCATTAGGGAAAGAATGGAACAATGATAGTCATGCCTCTACATGTGAGTTTGCAACACAGAGTTTCACCAAGTGTTTCCTTATATTTTTTCATGAGATCCTTACACTACCAGTGCAAAAGAGAGATTTTTTTTTTTTTTATTGAAAAGCTTTTATAGGTGAAGAATTAGCTGCTCAGGGTGTTTGATTTGCTCAAAGTCATACAACCCGTACATCTCAGAGCCTGACCTTGAGTTTTATCTCTCCTACTTCTATTTCTCAACACTTCCCTTTTCTTTCCACCTCTAGCCAAGCCCACTGTCTTTTACTGGGATTATTGCATGGCTTCCCTACTGGTCTCCCTTCATTTACTCTCATCCTCTCCAGTCCGTCCTTATTAAGGCATTCATTCAACATTTGTTTTTTTGAACACCTGTATATGCCAGGTACTGTTCTCAGTGCTGAGCTACAGCAGTGATCAAAGTCACAGAGCTGGTACCCACAGAGCTAGCCTAACAGCAACAGGGATCCTCTGAGAAATTTAATACAGATTGTGCTGCTCTTGTGGTTAGCATTGTTTAAGGTGTTCCCCTTCTCCCTAGAACACAACTCAGATACTGTGCCATGGCTGACAGCGCCTTTCCAATCTGCCCCTGTGCCTTTGCCGGTCTAATCTTCAGCTCTTGACCTTGCTCCCCATGCTTCTGCCTCACAGGTTGAATCTCAGCTCCTTGAACACCTCAAGAGCTTTCCCAACTCTGGATCTCCAATATCTCTGTTCACTGCCAGGAATGCTCTTCCCCTTGGTTCTTGTATATCAAAACTTTCTCGTCCCTTGGGTCTCAAACTAAATGCCACATCTTCAGAGAGGCCCTTTCCATCTGTTCTTGTCCATTTGGGATGCTGTAGCAAAATACCACAGACTGATCAGACTGATTTGTTTATAAAACAAATTAATTTCTCACAGTTCCAGAGGCTGGAAGTCCAAGATCAGGGTGCCAGCATGATCCAGAGAAGGTCTTCTTCCTGGTCTGTTGCTGATTCCTTCTTGTTGTGTCATGACTTGGTGGAAAGGGCTAGGGAGCTTTGCGAGGTATTTATTTATTTATTATTTATTTATTTATTTATTTATTTATTTATTTATTTATTTTTAATAAGCACACTAATTTCATGCACAAGGGCTCTACCCTTAAGCCTAAGCACCTCTCAAAGGCCCACCTCCTAAAACCATCACACTGGGCATTAGGATTTCAAGCTATGAATTTTAGGAGAGACAAACATTCAGACCAAAGTAGCATCCAACATGAAATACCCAAGGTGACGTCTTCACCTGGCTGGAATGGCTGAAGAACCAGGGCTCCCAGGACCTCTCTCTCCCCACAGCATCTTCACGTGGCTAGCTTGGGTTTCCTCACAGCATGGTGGTCTGAGAAGAATCAGGCCCATCACATGGCAGCTGGCTTCCCCTAGAGCAGGTGTTACAAGAGAGGAGACTGCCACTTCTTTAAAGCTCAGGTGAAGCATCACTTCTGTTGTATTCTCTTGGTCAACACAATCCCAAAACCAAGCCAGATTCAAGGGGAGGGGACATAGGCATTTTCTTTCACTGAGGGGGTTTGCAATCTCAAAAAGTTTGTGGACAGACTTACTCTATCACAGAGCCCTTCCTACAACCAGTACCTGCACACTGTGTTTACCTCATGGTGACATTTAAGCTGAACTATAACTGCCCAATCCTAGTCAACATTATAACCCTAGAGACCAGCACAGCCCCCTCAGCAAATCTCTGTTGAATGAATAAATGAATGAAATTGAAGAAGATACAAGAAATATCTGTGTTTTAGGTGTCCCCGTGGGTCTGGGAAACAGGAAATAAGACACAAAGCTCCATGAGAGACCATTGGTCTGTCTTGTTTACGGTTGCTTCCTCTGCAGGAGGCACATGCTGTAGGTACTCAGTAGCTGCTTGTTGAGTGACTGAGCGATGTGTGGATGCATGTATGAGCCTAGTTCCACTGTCCTTTGGATAGTACAAAGTCAGGCCTCCTTTTCTGCACTAGCTCCTGAGCCACCTCCATCTCAATGCTTCCTGGTCTTCTTGAAACTGTAGCCCCAGGGAACTCATACAGACTCACGTCCCCCAGCACCTTAGACCATCCTTCATGCATGTGTTTGCAAACTCTTGAAGCAGGAGTAGGAGTGGAGCGTTGTGAGTCTAAAAAATTCACTCAGCTCAGGAAAAAAAAATTCCTTCAAAGCTAAGAGGTCTGTTCGCTGCAATATTTCCGTCTCCTGGAGCTTACTCAGCTCTGTCTTACAAGGGCACCCTGGAAAATAGGAAAGCAGAGAAGTCCTTGGAAGGGGATATGAAAAAGCCGAAGTGCGTGAAACTCTTTTCTCTGTGCCTGGAGGAAGTGCAGAGGAGGACCATGTGAACATGTGCAGGAGTTACTAAGAAGCTCAGAATTGAAGTCAATTCCTATAACAATAGTTTGTTTTTCAACTCAATGAGATGATTTCTTGTTGGGGCTTTTAACTCCGGTGAGTTTGCTTTGAGTATTTGGATTGAGGGTTTGCTTGTAAGTGACCAGGGCGATTGCTTATAAGGTAAAGGATTCCCCTGAATCTTTATCTTTGTTTTCAACTTCCTTTTTTTGAGCTGGAGACCTTTGTATCAGACTGCTTACTGGATCTCACCTGGGTGTCCCCCAGCTATTTCAAGCTGCACTTGCCCAAAATAGGATGTGTTCTCTGTTCCCAGAAAGGAGTTTTTGCTTCTGTAGATCCTATCAGGACCAGAGGTACCAGGCTCCAAGCAGTCAGCCACCTGAGCGGAACTGTGGACATCATCCTCCCAGTTTCCCCGGTATGGGTGGTAACGGATACCGTTTAGCCATAGCTTCCGCTTGTTGGGTACCGTGCTTGGTGTTTGGCATGCATAAACTCTCTCGGTTATCACTGTGGTCGCTGACCGGGATGATGGTGTTATGTCCGTTTTACAAATGAGCAAACTAGATGCCTCTTTGCTTGCAGTCCCTCCCCACCACATGGCAGCTTGACTTATCTTTTAACTCTGCAGATGTGATTGTGTTGTTCTCTTCCTTTCCAGGCTTTCCTGGCTCTCTGTTGTCTTCAGAAAACAGCCCTAACTCTTACAGGGCCCTTCATGACCCGGGCACTGAGGACTTGTCCCTTTCTAGCTGCTCCTACCCGCCACTTGCCCCACCATCTACTATTCATGCTGTATATTTACACCTCTTGAAATATGCATATTTTCCCTCACCTCACTCAATTACCTATTCATTCTATACATTTTTTTTTTTTTTGTTCACTATGTATTTTATATAGCATTTCACTTCGGGGGATCGACTATTTATTTATTTATTTATTTATTTATTTTATTTTTTTATAATAAATTTATTTCTTGTTGGTGTTCAATTTGCCAACATACAGAATAACACCCAGTGCTCATCCTGTCAAGTGCCCCCCTCAGTGCCCGTCACCCATTCTTTAGGGAGCCTGCCTTGTGCTGGGCCTCTTCTAGGCCCTGGGGATGTAACTGTGAACGAAAGAGATCAAGTTCCTGCCATCACGGTGCTTACATTCTCAGGGTGAAGTCAGCTAAATGTGTGATCTAATGTCATAGTCCTGAGTGCCAGGTTGAGAAATAAGGCAGGGCAAGGGGACAGAGTGATAGGGGAGTTCTGTTGTTGTAGGATTGCCAGAGAAAGCACTTAGTGAAGGCTCTGTGATGGGAGCTTGCCTGGAATCTTTGAAGACCAGAAGGAGGCCAGTATGGTGGAAATAGTGAGCCCAGGGAACATGGAAAGAAGAGAGGAGGTCTCTAACGTAGCAAGGACACATCATGTAAGGTCCTTAGACCATAGCAAGGACTTTGGGTTGTATTCCAGATGTGTGAGGAAGCTACTGGAAGTTTGAGATCAGGGAATGATGGAATCTGATTGACACTTTAGAAGGATCCTGCCTGTAGCTGTGTGGCTGGTGGACAGACAGCGGTGGGGCCAACTGGAAGAGGGAGACCACTTAGGAGACTTCGTCTCCTGTAACCACTGCAGGGATGTCCATTCCCTACTCCTCTCTTCACTTTGGTCGGGGGACGGCTCTCCGCCTGTCTGTGCCTATCTCAAGGGCATCTCTGCAAAAACCTCCTTCTGTTCTCTTCTCCATCTTCCTGACAGAACTGTCTCTCTCCAAGTACTAAATCTCACTGTTTCATGGTTATTTATGTGTACGTCTGACGTTCCTAACTGGGAAGTCCAGTTCCTTGTGTCCCTAGCCCCCTGGCTTTGCACCTGACATTTGATAGCACTCAGCCAGGGTTTGATGAGTAAATGAATGAAGGAAGGAACAAAGGAACAGCTTGTTTGGCTTTCACCAAACATTCATATGTCTATTTGATTGAGCAAAGGGAGGCTTTAAATCGTTTGCTCTGGTCAAAACGGCCTATGTACCTGTAGGCCAGCTTTAGAATATAATGGGCAGATGTAAAGGCATCCTCTCTCAGAAGTCCTTGTGGAAACCTGGTTTGTGGCTTCACGGAGCAGTCCTTTTGATTACAGTGCCATCTGTTGGAAAGAGCTTAAGGCTCTTAGCTCACTTACCAACCTTTGTTCATGATTTCCATCCCCACTCACAGCAAGCCAGAGGACCAGCATACTTCAGTGGAGCCAGTATCAGCCAACCAGAACCAGAAATCACAGCTTTTTGTTTCAGGCTGTCCAGGACCTTTGTAAAAACTCACTTCAGCTTCCTGAGGGTGGAGGAAGTGATTTAGGGCCTCTCAGGTGACTCACTTGTCCAGTGCCTGTCAATTAGTTTTTTTGTATGTCTGTGCCTTCCTTAAACCTGGTATAAGATTTTTTTTTTTTTTACGTAAATGACTGAAAGGTGATTTATTTGATAAATAAGTTAAATCACAGTAGGAGTCCTTTAACTAACAAGGTTCTTTAATGAATTTAAAATGATGTGATTTGTTAAAGAAAAACATTGACATGCAGCTTTTCAGAGTCCTTCCTCAATTAGACTTGAGCGCTTCTAACTTGGACAGTTTCCATCCCCAGTGCTTGTGGGGCATACCTGCTAGATGGGCTCCATGGGCTGCCTTGGAGAGGCATAAAACAATGGACAAGACCCGGTTCTGGCTCTCAGCCGACACCTGCTGTGTCTGAAATGTAGCCCCTGCTCGCGTGTGGCTACCGAGCACTTGAAATGTGGCTATTGCAGCTGAAAAAACTGAATTATTAATTTAATTTAATTTAATTATGTTACAGTTAATTAAACATTTAAAACTCATATTTGATTCAGCTGCCAGGCAAGTTTTAAGTTCGTTTGGAACAACTTGGGTACACGGGGTTGCGTTTTCAGTTATAAATTTTGTGAGCTCTAACTACAGATCCAAGTATTACTGATGAAAATTTTCGTGTACCACTGAGGATGTATTTTCAAACACACTGATTTTGAAGACTGCAGCAGAAGAGGATGTAAAATTTCTCATGATTGCTTTTTGAAATGTTGAAATGATGTTTTGGCTACGTTCGTTGGGTTAAGATATGTTGAAATTAATTTCACGAGCTTATTTTTACTTTTTAAATGTGGTGATTAAAAATCCCGAAATTACATACCTGGCTCACATGCTGTTTCTACTGGTCGGTGCTGGCAGTCTGTGCTGGGAATGCCTGTTACCTCTCGGCCACACGTGTTCTGTTCTAGGTGGAACCACAAAACCTGAGCAGGACAGCCCAATGCCATAAACCAGTAACCCTTGTTTATGATCTTCTCTGATTAGACCATCTTTGAACAACCAGAATCGAGAACCATTGCTGCAATATTTGGTTACCTGTGTGGTCCTCAATGTGGGCTTTGTCTCTGTGGATATTAAGTAAAACATCAGAAATGTTCCACCCCTCCTCCTGGGAACATCTTCACAGTGGGCCAGTCAGATTTTCTCATCTAGGATTTTAAAATCAAGACTCTCAGGTAAGTTATTGGACATGGAACTCTATGGCAACCCAAAGCCTTCCTCTGAGAGAAGAAGAGCCCTGCAGAGGACACCGATACGGAGAGTGGCCCCTTGTGCAGAGCCGTGAGGTCTGGGAAGAAACACAGTGGGGACCTAACTGAACTTTCCAGATGGAGCTTTGTGTCTTCACCATAAACCTCCCTTGGTTTGACCTAGCTTGAGTAGCTTGAGTGTCTTTCTGTTTCTGAAAGCTAATGATTTCACACACACACATACACACACTTAGGGAAACTAGTTAAACATTTGTAAGAAAAAGGCATCAAAATCCACAAACACGGAAATTAGAAAAATGAGCATGTGTGTGAAGGCAGGGGAGATGTAGTGTGAGGGATGGACTAGGACAGGGACACTCACAGTGTGATCTGGGGACTACCGGGGGACCCTGGAGACCTTTCAGAAGGGTCTTCATAACATCAGATTTATTTTCCTAATTATAATAAATCACTGTTTGCTTTCCTGATCTCATTCTGTCATGCGTGTCCAGCGTAGTGTTCCAGAGGCAGCATGAGGTGTGATACAGCAACAGATTAAATGTAAAAGCAAAAATAAGAAGGCGTTGTCTTCTATTAAACCACGCATTAAAGGGATTTCTAACAATGTCAAACCGTGCCACTCTTCTCACCACTTATTTTTAATTTTGCAAATTAGAGCTTTTTAAATAACATATATTAATGTTAGCATGTAAAGAATTTATTAGGTATTTTAAAGCATCTCCATTCTCGTGCTAATATGTTACCCATCAGTAGACACAGCCCACATGAACTAAAGCTCTGGTACTCAGTTACTCAGTTCCTCTTGCCTGCAGTAGGCTTTACGAGCACGAATGGTCCCCAGCAGAAGATAGTGATGTAAGTCAGCAAAGAGTTCCTGGAGGAACACCTGGTTTAGAGGAGCTCTGAGGTTTTATTTTCTGTTCATAATGTCTGAGTCTCAAACAAGGGCCAAGCAAAGGTGCGATCACAGTGGGTTTTCAGCCTTGGTGCCAAAATCAACTTAGAGGATTAGGCATGAATGGAGATTCCCAGGCCTCAGGCCCTAGATAGTTGCATGATACAGTCTGAGAGGAGTTCCAGGAATCTGTATTTTTAAAAAAGTGCTTCAGGTGTTTCTTTACACAACATGCAAAGAGGCACAAAGACAGGACACCATTTAATTGCAAAGGGTTGGACCGCAGATGGTGGGAAGCGCATGCAGGTGCCTGTCCCCACCCTGCATGCCGACCTCCTCCTGGCAGCTCTGTGGGGGAGCCCGGGGAGTGGTGGGAGGAGCTGACTGTGGGGGTCAGAGGGAACACCGTGCACCTAGCCACGCGACCTGTACTCACCTGGCTGCCTCCCCCGTGGCCTGCCAAGGCCGCCCCTGGAGTGGTTGGCATGGGTCAATTCACAGGTTCTTGAGGGTGTCTCCTGAAACCCAGGAACCCATCAGAGTTGAGAATTGGAAAAGATGAAATGTTGTGAACGTTTGAGCCAGTCTTTGTGCTTTATTTCTAGAGTTTCAGCTCTTTAAAAAAATGTTCTTAGGACTGAAAGTGACTTCTGAGGCAGACACTAGCCATATTTCAAGAGGTGGGCTGGACTTTTGTCATTTGTATCACAAATCAGCAGAAGGTTTTCGTGTGTGTGTGTGTGTGTGTGTGTGTGTGTGTGTGTTCTTTCCTTAAAGGAGAGGCGACTCCTCACTGCAATATCTTGCAGACACGTACTGATATCTTCCGAGGAGCGGAAGAGTGCAGTGTTTACCTCCCCTGCCCTACCCTACTCACATACACACAGAAGGGGTAGGGAGTGTTGGTTTGGAATTTTCATTTCTTCTCACCCTGGGTGATATATTGAGGTGGATTATGGGTTTATTTTGGTTCTCCAGAACCTTCTCCCATCATTTGCTTTCTTCTGGAAACATGCCCTACCCTCCTGGACACAGGGGTACTATATGATACAGGCCTGTCGGTTCATAATATCCTATCGGTGGGAATAGGGTCACCATGTAGCACAGCTATAGCAACTCCAAATGCCACCACTGACCTAGACTTGAATGTGAATGGTGCCCCCTGGTGTTGTGTGTCAGGAGAGCCTTTTCCTGGAAACTAACTGGTCCTAGCGTGCGGGCATGAGATCGAGGACTAATCAGACTTTATGCCTAGAATTAATCTGTGGAAGGTAGAAGTGAAAAATCTCCCTTTCTGGTGGGATTGCTGAACAGGGATGCTGGGAAATGGGGCTTTGGCGATCATTCTCTTGAGTGTGTATAAGAAGATTGTTGTTGGAGAAAATGATACCAACATTCCTGGCAGGAAACAGAGGCAAGATTCGAAAGAAAAGGCCTTGGTGATGTAGTTTGAGCCTCTGGATCCAACTGAACATGAAGTGGGATCCATGCTTGGGCTCATTAATTCCATGAGTCAAAAAATGTACTATTTTTCACAATCAGAGTCACGTAGTGATTAATGTGTCCTCATAGACCAGTGGGTACATCAACTTGGATGGGTTGGGAAAAGTCCAGAGTAAAAGAAAAAACCAACTCAGCAGAACTCATACGTATTAACTATCCCACGTCCTTTTAAGAAGCTTTAAGAAGCTCTTATTATATTTTTTAAGATTCTATTTATTCATTCATGAGAGACAGAGAGAGAGAGAGGCAGAGACAGTAGCAGGCTCCCCATGGGGAGCCCGATGAGAGTCTTAATCCCAGGATCCTGGGATCACGACCCGGGCTGGAGGCAGGCGCTCCACCACTGAGCCACCCCGGCGTCCTGCTTTAAGAAGGTCTTTAAGAAGCTTAGCAGACTTGTTCCTTTTGATTTTGTTGGCTTCGGAGAAGAAGTTTAATGCAGAAATAATATTGATGATAACGGAAAATAAAGCATGGTCATCATTTGAAAGCATGATAAGAAAATTTGTAAAATACTTTAAACCTTTGTTATTGGGAAAAAATGTCAGTTTCTTTTCTTTCTTTCTTTCTTTTTTTTTTTTAAGATTTTATTTATCTATTCAGGAGAGGCACAGAGGGAGGCAGAGACACAGGCAGAGGGAGAAGCAGGCTCCCTGCAGGGAGCCCGATGCAGGATTCGATCCCAGGACCTCGGGATCATGACCTGAGCCGAAGGCAGATGCTCAACCACTGAGCCCCCCGGGTGCCCCCAAAATGTCAGTTTTTAAATCTATCTCACATTTTATGTGCATATCCCAAATAAATATATACTACTATGTAAAAATATCATCACCTGGTTAAACTACTTTAACTTGCTCATTTCATGTAATTTATCTCATTGTTTTTATTTTCATTTAAAAACTTATTGATATGCTGATGATCAGTTTGAGTATTTTGTTGTCATTTTAATTTCTTTACCTTGAATTATCTATTGTTATGCTTACGTGTCCAGCACTGTAGGTTAATTTATGAAGGGTATTAACAATTTTCTCCTAATATACTTTGTAGATAATTTCTCCTAAAATTTCACTTCCCTTTAAATAATATTTTTTGTGCCTCTGAATTGCCTTCCTTATTTTCCACCAATTTTTCTAACAAAAACATAGCTCATTGTAAAACAATTGAAAAACATACGTGGTACATTCACCACTCCTTGGGGGTCTAGACCGTGCTGGCCTGTGATTAATCACATATGGCTGCTGAGCTGTACAACTGAGAAAATATCTAATTTTATTCAATTTAAATTAATTTAAATAGGGCAGCCTGGGTGGCTCAGCAGTTAGTGCCGCCTTCGGCCCAGGGCGTGATCCTGGAGACCCGGGATCGAGTCCCACGTTGGGCTCCCTGCATGGAGCCTGCTTCTCCCTCTGCCTGTGTCTCTGCCTCTCTCTGTGTGTCTCTCATGAATAAATAAATAAAATCTAAAAAAAATTTAATTTAAATAGCCACTCGTGGCTAGTGATCACTGTATTTTATAGTATTCTATTTTGCCTTCTGGCTTAACTGGGAAACAGCTTCTTATTTAGCCTAAGAAGGAAAAGATAAGACAGAGGTGCAACGTCAAGTGGCAGGTCTGCTTGTCTGGACCTGGAGTGAATGTCAAGACGCCCTGGTCCCAGGCCAGACTCCTAGCCTTTCCCATCTTCTCTGAGACACAGTTACATCCTAATGCAGAGGTTGGGGCATGTTATTTGGTGTCAGGGGGGTTCAGCTTGAGAGCTGGTCTCACAAGGAGATAGAACCATGAGGTCATACATTTACTACATTTACTTCCCGTGATCCACTTTCCAGGAACCACATTGCTCTTTTACTTTTCTGTGGTTTAATAGTGAACCTACCTCTTCATAGATTGAGAGGAATGTTAAAATGCACTTTGGCCCAGGCCTTTCTCTCTGAGGCCATAAGACAAGGAGAACGATGGGCTCTCTTTAGAGGAATGCTCAGCATCCACCTTGACAGTAACCATTGAATAGTGGCCTGGTACCTCTGGCTCAGTGAGGAGGTGGGAGGTGACCTCCCTGCCTCCTCCTAGCACCCGAGTGTCACCAGGGCCTTTAGAAGTCTTGATTTGTAGCATATTATCATATTGAAGTTTTGAAAGAACTAGGTGAGAAAGGTGCAAAGTTATTATGGTATGAATTTTATTATTCTCATTTTTCAGAATAGAAAGTATCTAGCAGCCACATAGTGGATCAGTGGAAGAGCTGAGCCTAGAAACTGGCCCCACCGACTCCACCGTATCATGGATGATTTCCCGTCACATCCTGTGGAATGAAGGCTGGGGTTGGAGCAGCTGTAAAATGAGAGATCGTAAATATAATGAATGAAATTGGGATTATGATACATAAAGCCCTCATCAGTTCAGCCTAGATCAGCGTAATAACCAGTGAAATATTAAGGGCCACTTTAGTGCTAGTAGTCCAAATAGTCATTTCAGTGTCCTCGCTGGTGGTGGTTGTTACTGGGGTCTCATTTCCCTGTTAGCACCAGGCTGTGACACAATGACATCCCGCCGTGAAGGGATCAGTGTGTCTCTTCAGCAATCACAGAAGCTCAAAGCTGGAATGCCAGTGAGTCTTCATCTTAAGTACTAACTCTAATTGATTGGCAGTGGCTCTTTGGAGAGCTGGATTGCATCGAGAAGGACTTGAAGGGGCTTTGGGGCTCACAAGGACAGCGTGCCACTCACTGATGAGTGATGTCTGCCATGAGGCTAGATTATCGAGTCTATTAGGGCAGGGATTTGTTTATGCCTGTTGCATTGACTGCTAGGTCCCTGCACACAGCACATAAATATTTGTTGAAGGAACGAGCGTTGGAAGAGAGGAAATGATGGCATGAAAATCAGGCACTTGCCATCCCCAGGAAAGAGATCAAAGCAGAACAAGAAAGCCTAGGAGGCCCTCAGAACAGCCTCGGTTGGGCACTGGGGTTGACTTCCTATCCTTAGCAAGTTGCTTCTCAATCCCTGCCTTGTTCTTCCAAGCCAAGGGCAGCTGTAGGTGATGCTGCAAAGTGCTTCAAATGCTGGTGCTCCCAGGACTCCGAGGCTTTGAAGATTGATGCTGCCCTTTTGGTGCTGCTCTCCTGCCTGTTTTCCTGGCCCCAGGTTCCCTCTTTGCTCTGCGGACTCCTCTGCTGCTCTGGGCCTTTTGTATCATATTCCTGACACTCTTGTCTGATTACCTTGCTCTAAGTCACAGCTCAATGTGACGACACCTAGCTGAAAAAGATAATATATTTCTTTAATGAAGGCTTACTGCCTTCTAGGCATTCTGTTTTACCTAGAGTAGCTCATTTAATCCTCACAGGAGCCTAATGGGATCAATACTTAGTATTTGCTGGGGAGGAAGCTGGAGCACGGAGATGTTACCTCGCTCAGTTAGTGAGTAGGTGACGGAATGGAGATTCACATTCAGGACCGCCTGGCCTCAGAAGCCATGTGCTTGGCTTACTGGAGACCATTTATGGGCTCACACTGAACTGCTTGGTCTTGACACATAGGTGTACTCAGGCCTCTGGAGAAGGTATGGATGCCCCTGCCAACCGTCCTAGCTGCCCCTGGTCCTGGTAGGTGGTGCATTTTCTAATAGCTGATGCTTCCCCTTCTAACCGCACGTAGAACCCAGCCAGGTCAGCTCTGCGTAAGCCCCCGGGTTTAACAGCTGTGCTAGAAACACATCTACTCAAACCACCGGCATCCCCAGCGCCCTAGCCCTACTAGCAGAAGTCCCACACTTGTAGCCTCTTCTAACTGCACCGTGGGCTTGAGGTCACCATTTAACCTTTCAGCAAATCTAATTCAATTCCTAACTGTTGCCAGTGCTCTCCTTCAGGAAGCCTATTAAATTTTTGCACACTCGCCTTTGGAAATGGATTCTCGTTCTTACCAACTGTGACTAGTAGCAAGTTCCTCTTTACGTCCAATCAGGATTTCTCCAGATTCATTTTGGTCCAGTTCCTCCCCACATCACTTTGCTGAGAGAAGGAAAATTATTGGCCTTCACCTCCCTCTCATCCTTTATATAGGTGAAGATCACAGCCTTCTCTCCTTTCCTGAATTTGGAAAATAACGATAGTTCTTCCCCCTTCTTTTTTTTCTGGTTAGTCTTTTTGTCTAGAGTGACAAATTAATTTTCCATGGCTGCCATCACAATTTGCTTGCTGATTTAGTGGCTTAAGTAGCATTTCTTGAAAAATAAACATTTATTTTAAAATTCAGTTTGCACTCTTACTGTTCTGGAGGTCAGAAGTCTGCAATCTGTCTCCCTGAGCTGAATTCGAGGGGGTTCCCTCTGGAGGTTCTGAGAAGGAGAACATGTTTCCAGGCCCCTTTCAGCTTTCAGGAGCCACCTGTGTTCCTCGACTTGTGGCCCCTTTCTCCATCTCCAGAGCGTCTCCCCGCAGTGTCTGCTTCTAGCATCACTTTGTCTCCTCCTCTCACTCAGACCTGTCCGTGCCACTCTTCCAAGGACTCTTGTGATGATTTTGTGCTCCTCCAGATGATCCCGGAAAATCTCCCCCTCTTAGGATCCATACTTCTGCAAAATTCTTCTTACAATATAAGGTAAGGCTTATGCCTTCTGAGATTTGGATGTGGGCATCCTGGGGTGGGGGCTGTTATTCACCTACCACAAATGAACATGTCCGGACTGGAAGAGTCTTCTTTTTTGCGGACTATCTCATGGTATTTCTATTTTGCCGAGTGGGTCATTTTTCACTAATTACTCTTCAGAAAATGTTTCTGCAAAAGTAATACATAGTATGGAAAGCTTAGAAAGTAGAGGCAATTAAAATGGAAAAAAAAAAAAAAAGAAAAAGAAAAAAGAAAACAACCAAAAACCAAACAACAACCAAACGTGCATGTAACACTATCACACAGTACTACTTAAATTTTTGGAGGAATCTATTCTATTCACCCACATGAGGGAAATTCTGTAAGTCACTAATATTCCCCGAAAGTTTTCAGGGGCATCCTGATCCTTAGATCCTGTAAAGATGATCTCATCTTAGCATTCTGCATTAAGAATGGGGTGCAGATGGGATAATCGGTGCCCAGGCGATTGAGCATCTGCCTTCGACTCAGGTCATGATCTCAGGGTCCTGGGATGGAGCCCAAGTCATCGGGGTCCCTGCTCAGAGGGGAGCCTACTTCCGCCTCCTCCTGTCCCCCCATCTATGCGCGCATGCGATCATGCACTCTTTCTCTCTCTCAAATAAATCTTTTTTAAAAATGAGGCGAATAGTCATCAGTAGGAAATGACTCGTTGGAGGCCTCATACTCAGTAAGCGAAGAACTAGTTGGAGAGCTAGATTCCCTAGTTCCCAGTTCAGTGGTCCTTATCTTCAACCATGCTAATTGTTTCCCCAAGGGGAGCCATTCATTGTTAATTAATTAATTCACTTATCATTCATTTAGTAAACAATAATAAGTGCCTCTTCTGGGCGGGTAATTTTGCTTTGTTTCGGGAATAAGATGGCTATCACAGTCTCTGTCTTCACAGGCATTAGAGTCTGTTGGGAAACAGACATGGAAGCAAAATATTAGACTGTGGTGTGGGAAACGCAACAATGGAAGCACGTGCCAGGGACAAAGGTGTCCCCAAAGAGGCCCTGATTACTTTTTGCTAGAAATCAGAGAAGCCTTCTTGGAAGAAAAACATCTGAGCTGGGCATTCGCCAGGCACCAGAGGCGCTCCCAGCAGTGGATAGTATGTGCCAGAGCACGGATGGGTGAAAACTAACGGAGCTTAGGGGAGACTGTGTGATGTTTGGCCTCTCTGCAATGGCCTTGTTGAGGGTTGAAGATGAGATTGTTGAGAAAGCCAAGGAGGTTGATGGTTCAGTAGTTTTTGTTTAATTGCTCTGCAATTCCCTTTGCCATTGTCCTCCTCTTGGCGAATGACCAACTCCATGGGGCCCTGATGGCATTGTCGGTAATGATGTCTCGCCCCTACTCACCACAGTGATTTGTTGAGGGAGGGACACGTGACAGGGACAAGGCCAATCGAAGTCTTCTCTGAGATTGATGCCTGTTCACTGAGTAGGAGACGCTTTCTTTCCTCTGCAGCGGATGACCTGGAAAGCAGGTAGGTCTGTGGCCACTGGCTAGGTTGCCCTCAGAGAGAGGCTGCCGGTGGGGTGAAGACAAGATGTGAGATGGAGGGAGACACACACAATCCAGTAATGTTGTTGGGGTCCCTGGATTCAGGCCTCCTGAAGATTCGTTTTTGGACTTCCCAGTCACATGAGACAAAACCTCCCTTTGGCTTAAAACGTGAGCTTCAGGTTTCCATGAGTTGCAGCTTAATAGTGAAGGTTGATTGGGCCAGGAACTTTGATTTTACTCGATAGGTGAGGGACGGCCAGGGTGGATTTTACGAGGAAAACAGGTCTGCAATTTCCTAAGCAAGTAAAAGGTCTGCCTGAGAGTGGAGGGCCCAGGTTGAGCGGAATGCCATCTGTAGGAGCAGCTACCAGGACACTGGAGCGCTGCCCAGGGTTTGACGGTCACTGCTGAATAGCCGGATGAGATGGATGCGATGGGTAGATTTCCTGTTGTGAAAGCACTAAAAAACTCATTTCAGCTGGGGTTTGAAGTGACAATTCTGAACTTGCCCTTGAGATTTAAAAAGTTGCATTTTACGAACATTTGAACTTCAAAGGTATTTTTAGTTTCTACTACTTCATGGTAGCAGAGTGTAGTAGTTAAGAAGCTTGGGCTTTTGAACCCCAATGGACCTGGGTTCAGGTATGTTCCTGTTATCTACTTGCTGTGTGACCGAGGGCAAGTTGCTCGGCCACATTGAGCCTCAGGTTCCAAATGTGTAAAACGTGATAATAGTAACACCTGTCTACATTGGGAAAGGACAGTTTCAGTTGCATGAGACTGAAACGTTCAAATCAAACTGTTAAAACCGTAAATTCCGGGAGTAAATGTAGCCTCACGCAAGGCTGGATCTAGCATCTCAAGTCCCTCATTTTGACGCTCTTCATTTCTTGACTCTTCAGTAGTTGTTCTTGGAAGTATATTGTCTTGTGTGTCCAGAGTGTCTGACAGCACATGATGGGGCCACATGCCCTATGTTCAGGTCCCATAGCGTAGAAGGAGACCATATCTCCACATCCCTGGAAAATTTCCTGAGGTTTCTTCTGATCCAACTGCTCAGGTCTCATCTGCCTCTGAAGCAGTCACTGTGGTGAGGGGCAGGAGGCCATGTATCGACCAACGAAGTCAGTCAAGATTTACTTCTCCAGCTGGGGCTGAGGCCAGTGCCACAAAACCACTTGGGGGAAGATGGCCAGGCATCTGGCCGTCTTTGGTTCCCCCTGTTACCAGGAGGCAGGGGGAAATGAACCTTGGGCAGCAAACAGCAGGTTTGTCCAGTCAACATTTTCTCAGCATTGTTGGCAGGATTAAATGTGATAATGAATGTAAAGCATTCAACACCAGGCTGGACACATAGGAATGCCAATTAATATTCATTGAGGGGGCATCTGGGTGGCTCAGTTGGTTGCGTAGCTAGCTCTCAATTTTTTCTCAGGTCATGATTTTGGGGTCATTGAGCCCCTGTCAGGCTCTGTGCTCTCTCTATATATATAGTGTAGAGGAAGTTGTAAG
This sequence comes from Canis lupus dingo, assembly GCF_003254725.2. Taxonomy (NCBI): domain Eukaryota; kingdom Metazoa; phylum Chordata; class Mammalia; order Carnivora; family Canidae; genus Canis; species Canis lupus. The sequence goes on along the minus strand of NC_064260.1, from coordinate 31,409,751 downwards.
TACAGATGAGCCAAGTGAGCACCCGTGACAGCATTCCTCTCATAGAAGGGAGATGGGCTCAGGATGGCCTTCCTGCTGGCAGGAAACTGCAACCTTCCGTGGGATGAGGACTTGTCAGAAGTTCACTGGTGGCAGGACAGGAGCCAGACCCCAGGCCCCTTGGCCCCCAGCCCAGCTGTCTGTCCCCTTGATTGTCTTGCTCTCATTAGCTGTCCTGTCTTCCCCAGGTACCTCTGTAGAGCTGGACTTGGCAGCCAGACTGACAATGATATATGGCCCCAGAGGTCCCCGGGAAGGGTGCTTTGGAGCTGCTATGGACACACAGGGTGAAGGGAGCGGCTGCCCCTGGAATCCTGCAGAAGCTTCCATCCAAGGCAGTGCTGTCTGTCACTCCCCGCGTGCACCCTTCGTGTTGTCATAATCTGCCTCAAACCTGTCATAATATGAGAAGCTGTCAATTAGGGAGGCCACTTCCAGCTGTTCTGTTCTATGCCCGCTTTGTAGCGATTCCCTCCCACTTCCCCCAAATGTTTCCATTAGGGAGGGAAGGGTCCCCATGGCAAGATTGCTCCCTGATGGCAGTAGGACCCCAAACAGCCAAATTTATGTCAGAAAGCTGAAATCAGTTATTGCTGACAACAGTGATAATGGTGTCTTGAACATGACCTAGTTTATTGCTCAGCACCTGGTCTGAGTTGATAAATTCTTTTTTGAGTGACTGGTCGTGTAGGCATCTGGAGGGGAAAATAGCAGTAGGACGGTGGTAGGTACAACTTCAGGGCGAGGGAGAAGAAATGGAAGGATGGAGGGAGGGAGAGAGGGAGGATGGGGGGGAGAAGGAAAGGAAGAAAGGGAGGGAGGAGGAGGGAGGGAGCAGGGCAGAGAGGTAGAGGGGCAAGCACTTCATGCTCCTTTATATCCAGCGCTCGTTATTATAAATAGTGATTGCTACCATTTATTAAGTGACAGCAGGTACTGGGATATGTGTTTTAAGTACATTTTCTCTAACCTTCACCACCTGTTCTGGTGATTGGAAGACCAGGGTCCAGAGAAGTCAAGTGGTTTGCCCAAGGTCACACAACTTATAAATGGAGACACCCAATTCAGACCCAGTTCTGTCTGTTTTCAGAGCCCAAGCTCCTTACACATTGTGCTGTTTCTGGGTTATCATACTCAGCTGGCATCTTCCAGGTCCCTTTCTTAAAAGGGCTGCTAAAATGATTTTATGCATTCTGACTAGTAGTGGGCTTAGATTCTCATTTGGATTAGTTTTGGAGACATGGGGAGGGGGGTGGGTTCCAGGGGAGCCTGGAGACGCCAAGGGGGAAGGGCATGTGTGAATTTTAATTGTGCCCACTGTGATTGCGGCCTTTATCTATAATAATATTTTATTAATTGTGGCCCTACATCTCTGCTGGCAGCCTAGCATAATCCTGAGGCAATAGGGTAGAAAGTGACTAATGAGAATAATTTCTTGATCGATGGGGCTGTTCCTTCCAGATTTAAAAGGGCCTTGTTAAAAATGATAGAGTCTCATTTTCACACTGTATATTCAATATCTGGCTATAAAATCCCTAAGAAGAAAATAAGACGTTCCAGGGACTTGGAGGACGGCCTCTGGAGCCAGCCATTCTTTCCTGCCCCAGCACCCAAGCCCGGCTGAGCACCCGAGCTCAGGGCTGCAGCTGCTTCCAAAATCCGCCAGGACCAGATATGGCTCTGGGCAGTGGCTGTGAAGTGCCACATCCTGCCCTTCTTGGGTGCTCTCAGCTTTTGCTTGCACACGTCTCTTTTGGTGGCGGATCACCAGGTAGTAATCAAGCTCCTAGCATGTGCCTGCCATGGTGCTTCTCCTCTCTGCTGAGCTCAGCCTTGGGCTGATGTGGCCGGTGTGTCCGTGTGGCTGGCAGTGGCCGTCACCTTTGGGATATAATTTGAGACACTGATGAAGACTTAGTGCCTTTATATTTATTTCTCTCTTCATCAGCATCATGCCCCAATATTCATCCTTGGCCATTCATTTCTTTGAACTTTGAAGAACTTTAATATTTGGGGAAGATCTTAGAAAACGTAAGGATGAACACCTCAGGGGCCATCAATCATAACCCTTGAGAATTCCCAAAGCCTTCAGGAGATCAGGTGCCGGGTACAGACCGGCACAGACAAGCCTCAGGAGGGAGACTAGCGGAGAGAGAAGGGCACAAAAGATAATACGTGCATCACAATTTTGTAGAGTGCTAGCTGCCAACAGAGGAAAGTTCTAGAAAGGGCTAAGGACCCTGTGATACAGACCCTGAAGGGCTATATGGCAAAAACAGTCCTTTTGTCAGGAAAGGGCAAACCTTCTGTACAAAGAGAGTCCCAATTTTATATCCCTGTTAGAATAGTGTTGGGAAGATGCCAACGGAGAGCATCCTGTATATCCCCCTTTCTCCATCGGGGTGGAGCCAGGAGCGGACGCCCACAAGTCTGGGCTGTCAACCTGATGCAAAGGCAGGAGATGATCCCTTACAGGGTATGTGAGGACGAAATGAAGGGAAAGATGAGACATGTTGCCCTAGAAGACTGTGTTGCTGTGATCTCACCAGCCACAGATCCTTGTCTTGTTCTTTTTGGTGTCTCTGAAATGCTTACCACATGCTAGGAGTTCAGGAAAGGTTTTCTGAGTGCAGTGAGCAAATGACAGGCTGGGAGAGCATTTGAGGCGTGGAAGATCATTTAGCATTCAAGGTCATGTTTTAAGGGTATCACATATTCTTTTTTTTTTTTTTTTGAGGTCTAATTGGCATGCAACGTGCAACGTGGTAGTTTCATGTGCACATTGTGCTGATTTGATATTTATATATATTATAAAATGATCACCGCAGTAGGTCCAGCTAACAACCATCACCACACATACTTGCACTTTTTTTTCTTGCAGCGAGAATTTTCAAGATCCACTCTCTTAGTTTCTTTCCAATATGCAAAAATAATATTGTTAACTATAGTCACTATGTCTGTACATTACATCCCCATCACTTAGTTGTTTTATAATCTGGGCAATGATTGATGAAAATGTCATTTCTGCAGAATAAGTGCCCAGCAAGATTCACAAATATACGTGTGGCTATCAGGGCATCCCATCCTTTCTTTTGTCCATCCGTGCAACCGCCCATGCATCCCTGGCTCCGTGCACCCATGTATCCATCCATCCAGTGTTTATTGAGTGCTTGCTCTCTGCCATGTTACTTTTAGAAGCTATGTTTAGATTTTTTTTTTCCTGAATAAGCAACTTCTTAAGCCAATAAAATGCTTTGCTGCCAGGTTGACAGTCTATGTGCTAGATCTATCCATCGTTTCTACAGAAACTACTTGAGCACCTGTTGGGTGCCAGGTGACGGGGATTCAGTGGTGAGCAAACCAGACATGCCCTTGTCCTCAGGTAGCTTACAGCCCACTGAGCAGAGAATCAAATGGTATATTCCATCATAAGATTATAATTGCAGTAAGTGCTGGAAAGCCAAAGTTCATGGGCTATAAGAAAGGACATGGGGAGGGGGGCACTTGACCTAGTCTGGGAGGTTAGGGGCAGTTTCTCTGAGAAAGGGATGAAGGATCTGAGCTACAGAGTAGGGGAGAACTGAGGGTGTGGCGCTCCGGGCAGAGGGGACCAGACGTGCCATGGCAGGAGTGTATTAGTTTCTTACGGCTGTTGTAACAAATTACCTACAAGCTCAGTGGCTTGAAACACCAATACAGATTTCTGATCATCTAATTCTGAACGTAGGAAGTATGGGATGGGGGGCATGGGGCTAAAGTCAACATGCTGGTGGGGCTGCTTTACCTTCTAGAGCTCCGGCAAGGGATCTGTTCCTTGTCTTTTCCAGCTCCCAGAGGCTGCCTGCGTCTCCTAGCTCATGGCCCCTGCTTGCCGTCCCTCCAGTCCCTGCTTGTTATCACAGCTTGTCACACCTCTGGGTTCTGATCCTCCCGCCTCCCTTGCGATCACACTGGGCCCACCGGGATAATCTAGGATACCCTTTCCATCTCAAGGTCCTTGACTTAATCACATGTTCAGAGTTGCTTTTGGCCCCGGGAGACAACGTACACAGCTCTCAGGGACTAGGGTTTGACATCCTTGGGGGCGGGGGGTCATTCTACAAAAGGAGGTCTGGAGATGTTTTGAGGACCGGAGAGAAGCCCAAGTGGCTGGAGTGCAGAGGACCAAGGCAGGCGAAGCTGGAGTGATCTGCAGGGGAGCAAATGGGCATTCGTCAAGTTTATAACTGTCCACACCCTTTGAGCATCTTCCTGCATTTGGGGAATTTCCCTTGCCACTCACCCCACTTTTCCTAAAGGAGACCTCAGAATTCCCATGTCCCTGACACACAGCCGTGTTCTGAAGTCCAACGGTCAGGGCCACCAGCCCAGTGCCATTTCTTTTCAGAGGGGAGCCAGCAGGTGAGGGTGTGGGTGCCAGCAGAATCCGTTGTCTGGTGAGTGTGGCCACGGTGGCAGCAGCTTCCAGCAGCAGCGGGAGAGGAAGTTCTGGTGTCTAGGGCTCCGCAAGGGAGGGTGAAGCGGCCAGTCTGTGTGAGGGGTGAGGTCGGGGAGGCCTTCGTGGGGCCACTTGGGCGAGCTGGCTGTTCTTTATGGCTGGGCAGCCTCCTCACTGTCTCTCCCAGAGGTTCTGGAGTCACTGAATAACCTCCAGTGTATCCATTTCCTGCCTAGTCCAATGGGAGTGGGTCTGTTGCCAGTAACTAAGACTCCTTAACTGCCTCGGTCGCCAGACCGTAGAAGGTTCTGAAAGTCCTGGTGAAGACTTTGATCTTCACCGCCCCCAAAATGGTAGGAAGCAACATAAATGTTTAAATTAGAAGCTTTGGGGGAAAGTGAGAGATTCACATCCACCCAAGTGCATCCAAGTTTTGAAAATTGACCTTCGAAAACCAGGCCACTCTAACACATCCTAGGCTGGTAGCATGTAACAGGGTTGGTGACGCAAGAGCGGCGCGCGTGTTCTACACCCTGTTGGTAAGTTGTGGTTGGTAGGGGCATTGGTTCTGATTAAGAAGCACAGATGCGTTTTGGGGGTTAGGTGGGGTTCATACATGGGTTCCTAGTTCTATTCCCAACATCTTAAGCACCAGTTCAAACATCATTTGACATCGCACGCAACAATGATTCTGTTCCTACAGCATACCGTGGACGAGGAGGGCCGCTCACAGTGGGAGGGCTCTGTAGGTCCCCCGGGTACTCAGCAGTGTGGAGGGGTGCAGGCGCCATCCGGAGACACCTGTAAGTCACTTGCAGCCCACAGGGTGCACTGGACCTGGGGAGCGCAGGGTTGCAGGGCAGGGGGTAGACGTCAACCCTTTGACAGCTACTCTTCTGTTGGTACTGTTTCTCTCTCACGTGCCTGCTGGTCTCAGTCCCTCTCTCGGTGGCCCCACTGCTGCCACACTGGGTGTGTCTGTTCTAAGCACAATGAGCTGCTTTCAGAATGTCAAGTGTTTGAGATCCAGTGGGCTGCCTTTGAAGCAGCCCATGCCGGAGCCAGGCTTCCATCAGTGGTCAGGGTGTGGAAGCTGTGTCACGTCTCTGCCTTCTTGCCATCCCTCTGTTCTACACGTTCTATTTGGGGGGCAGACTCCTCTGTTTATGAAAGACCATGGTTCAGTCATCTTTCAATTAAACTTAATAAGAAAAACAGACCTCGAATTCTACTCGGATGGAAAGGGCATTTGAATCTGGAGAGGCTGGAGGCTCAGGGAAACAGTTGGTTTGAATAAGGTCACAGATTAATTAGAATTGGGCTTAATTAAAGCTGCATGAGCATCTGGACAACTTTGCCAACAAAGGGGATCATGTGGGTATCTTTGAATGGTCTTTTTCTCTGCTGGGTGCTCGTTTGCTGGTTTGGGCCTTGGTTCCAGCTGCTGTAAGAGACTTCTGTGCCCAAAAGCCTTTCCAACTCAATTACACAGGCTTCTCTCTGGCTGGTTAGTTCAGTCAGAGCACTGTTCTAATGCGGCGAAGGCGAATCCCCAGGTGGGCCCTTAGTTTTAGTCTAGACTGCATTTCTGACTGTGTATGTCCTCCTGTGGGGAGAGAATGCACTTCGTGGGCATGGAGTGGATGTAGGCTTTGGGGTGAGTACTCATGTCCCAACCATCTGTCTCCTTTCTTCCATTTGAGGCAGGCATGGCTCTGTGTACTATGTGAATCACAGAGGTGCTCAGCTAGTGTGTCCCTGTAGGGAACTGGATACTAGAACCTTGTGAATGAATTGGACTCTGATGAAGCATCACAGGGCATGCTTTTAGAGCAGCCACACTCATCCCTTTGTTCCTTAAATCCTGCTCTCTTCCTGGCCACCATCTGGAAACAGCTGATGAATTAATTCATACCAAGTTGGCAATGACCAGACATGGCTCAAAGTGTGATTTGTATTAGGAATACTTATATTTTTGACTAGGAAAATGCATTTTTCCCCCTAAACCAGTGGTTTTAAACCACTATGGAGACATATTTAGGTTTGAGTGACCAAGCATCTGAGTTTGCAGGGGTCTGAAGGGCTCCCAGGATGTGGGGTTTTCAGTGCTAACGCACACCAAGTTCTGGGAAAAGTGGGATGAGTTGGTTGCCCTAATCTAGGGTATCTAGGAGAGGTAAGTGTGTGTGTGTGTGTGTGTGTGTGTGTGTGTGTGTGTGTGGTGTCTGGTGAGGATTGCTGAACACAGAGTTTGGGGTCCTCGGCTTAGCTTTAGTCAGAAGAGCAAAAACTTTCATGTTTTACATTTTGAAATTGTGGACAACATTTTCCCTGAAAGGCATTTGAAAAATCTCACTTTCAAAGAATGTGGGTCAAAAGGCATCTATAGGGGACAAGAGCAGGGGAGATGTCTGGGGGCAGAGAGGTTCCCTTCTTTTCACCAAGAAATCATTGCCACTCTGCTGACATGAAGTACAGGGTTTGAGTGTCGTCACAGTAAAGGAAGGAGGGGTTACCTTGAATGCAGAATCAAAGGGAAGGGTCTGTTTTGGGGGGCAGGATAGTATCTGACACAGCACTTTGCGTTTTCCCCTAATTTTACCCTTTCATTTCCCCACTGAAGCTGGAATCCAAGTGCTAAATTTCCGTACCTCAGGAGAGGCTGTGTCACAATGAAAACTGCCTATGATGCACTTTTCTTCCAGGCCTTTGTTTTCCATAAAAATTCCATTTAGTTGATGCCATTATGTTAACTATCTTGGAAATCACTGGAGGGGAGTAGAGAGATTTCTGTAAATTTTAGGAGATGAGAACTAAAAGTCTTTGAACATCAAGCTCTAAGAGGTGTTAAGACCTCAGAAGACAATAGCCCTTTGTACCTATAAGAACTTGGATCCAAGTTATACATACATACATATTTAATCTCAAATGGAGTATGAAAGGATGAATCTGTCTTCCTCTGGAGGCTCTTCGGACACTTGTTAGTTTTCTTCAGTCACCACAAAAGCCCAGTCTGCCAGGTCACCCTTTGTCACTGTGACCCTTAAATACCATATAATTCAGATCTACCCAATGCATTTCGCTGCCCTTTCAATCCCTCCTTTTAGCTATGCCTTTGGAACCCTCAGGTTATCATTAGCTAATGCCTCTATTTCCTCAGCATCTTTTGAGTACTGTATTTTTATCCTAAAAGAAACAATCTGTCCCCTGATGATATCGCTTTACTCTGTAGACTTCTTACGTGAAGCTTGTGCCCTTCACAAATCAGAGCCTGGAAGTAGAGAATGTGCCCTTCATATTTCCTTCTGCTGTTTCCAAACTATTTCTTCCCTGTCTTAAAAAAGAAAATCTCCTCCTTCCAGTTTTAAAATAGAATAGAGAAGTATCTTCCCTGTCTACTCTTGCATTTCAGAACAAAAGGAGACTGAGAAACAGAACATTGATCTTCCATCCTAAAGAACACTAGGAGACATTTGTCACACTGAACCATAATATTTGAGGAAGGATTGTCAAAAGTAGTAAAAGAAGCCAAATAGTGGTTCTTCCATCAAGAGAGGGTGTCTTCAGTTGCTGATCTCAGAAAAGGCTCACAGAGCAGTTCTTCAAAGTCAATAACATACCCTTAGGGATGAAATTTTGTTGTTTTAGTTAGGATTAAGTTCAAGCGCATCTAACAGAATCTCCAAAGTAACAGAAGTTAGTATCTCTTTCACATAAGAGCAGTCTAGGGGTTTGCCACCTATTGCTGGCGCAGTGGCTCCACTGTTACCAAGAAATCAGTTTTCTGCTTTTTGGCCTCACTGTCCTGATGTGTAGCTTCCATCTTTATGGTAACCTCTCAATCCAATAATTTGCTGGACCATTGACTATCACATCTGTTGGGGAGGAAAAATTTTTCTCTCTACCCTTTAAGATTCTTCTGGCTGGTCTAAGAAGTAAGCTGGCATGAAATAAATTAACAGGAGAAAATAAAACTTGATTACATATGTACAGGAATCTCCATAAACATGAGAGATTTCAAATTACAACCAGGCAACATGAGGTATATATGTCATTTTAGACTAAGGAGGGGGTAAGCATCTGGGACTTCAAAGGGAAGAAGGTGATTCACAGGAAGAATGGGAAGAGCAAATATTTGGTTAACAGGTACTTGCTGGGCCCTCCAGAAATGATGGGACATAAGAGGACTTTTATCAAAGTGGGCTTGGTAAGTGCTTCCCAGTCTACCACATCTGGTTCTTTAGATACTCTAGGTATCTATGGTGCAAGCTCCCCTCCTCAAACAGATCTTCTATCTAAATTCTGGCTGTTAGCATGGAGGCAAAAACATTTTTTTTTTTTTTGAAATTTCAATACAGAGTATATTTTAAATAATAGTATCCTACCAATGATAGTGTTCCTGATAGGAAGTATGCTATGGTTTTTAGGGGTGAAGGGCTGTGATGTTTACAACTAACTCAAACTACATATGGCAAATACAGTAAGATGATAACAACTGGGAAACTGAGGTGAATGGCCAAAGTGTTCACTCTCTTATCTTTGCAACTTTCCTGGAGGTTTGAGACTTTTCAAAATAATAAGTTTCCAAAAAATCATGCATGTTCCAGATTAGTGATTTTCAAACTTTCTTAACAATAGCCCACTATAAAATATAAATTGTAATCACTGATCCAGACACGGAATACACACATACACTTCTGTAGTAACATAACTTCTGAAGTCTTCTGTTTCTTAAACATAATCAGTCTGAAATAATCCACATGACAAAGGGACACATTTTAGGGTGGCAAATTTTGCTTCCCTATATGTTCATATTTTGGAAAATAGTAGACAGGATAACAAAAGCTTTCTTCAGCTTTCTGTATTATTTTTATGGAGACTTTTGAAGGGATGAATAGGGCACTCCAGAATGTGTCACTTTGGCATGTGAATTATTTCAAGCTAAAGACAACTGGGGCCCAGAAGACTCAAGAAGAGCTTTTTACCTCCCTTTATCTGCCTAAAAGAATTTATAGAGCTTGTACCAGCAAGAGGCCTACTACCAGAGATAACTTTTTGTATCAGAAAGATTTAAATGCATGGCATGTCCAACATTTGTTTACCAAACATTTGCTCTTCTCATCTTTCTGTGAATTGTCTTCCTTCTCATTGAAGCCCCAGAACCCTATCCCCCTTTTCCTTAGCTCAGGGTAGTATATCAGCCTCAATTACTTGACTGCCTGTGAGTCCCATAGTTTTATATATGGGGCTCCCATACATAGAAAGTCTGTTTGTCTCCTATTCATTGATGTCAATTTAAGTATTAGACCAGCCAAGAAGTTCAAAGGAAAGAAAGAAAATTTTCTGCCCTTATGTTTTCCAGAATTCCTTCCTAATAATAGCCACTTGAACCTGACTATGTGATCACATCTAGTTACCAAGGAGTCCAGGAAAAGTAATCTTTTAGCAATTTATATTGCTACCTTTACTAATATAACAGTTCCGTTATAAGAGGAAAAGAGAATGAATGTTAATAGCAACTAGTGGTAGCCAGCTTTTTTGTTTGGAAAAGGGAGGATATGTGAGGATTGGCTACAGGAACTTTGCTAGGCCTTGCTGGTAAAGAGGATGGCAGGCAGGACTGAATGAGAAATTACACAGAGGAGGCATATTGACAGGAAACACACTGTGGAGGAGGTAGAGTGGGAGAGAGAGAATCTGTATTGTGAAAAGACCAGATGGTTTCTAGTCATTGTTGACTGAGGGAAAGAAAAGTATAAAAAATTAAATTCCACTCCTAACTTCATATAACAAAGAGAATTCTTTCTAACTTGGCACCTAGTCCATGATGAGTCCCCTAGATATTTTCTGCAAATGTTTTAATTTGATTAGGACTGAATCTTACTTATGAGTAACAATGGAAAAGTGATGACCACAGAATCTATATAAAGACATTAGAAGAAAAAAGGGAGTAAATCTAATGGCAGGTAAAAGATATTAAAAAACATACTGCCTTCGAGAAGCAAAAATTTGATTAAACATATCACCATTAATAAGGAAAAAACATAATGCAGTAATTGCCCTTGAAAACAAGGACCAAACAGGTGAAATCCTAGAAAGAGGTGATGGAAGAGCTGACACAGTTCAGGGAAGAGATGGAAAAGAAAAATAAGTTTAACACATGAGTGAATAATGTCCTAAAAAGGATAGACACCAGGGAAAATAAGGTACAGAAAAGTGAAATGTAAATTAACATGAACATTTAAAAAAATTATAACAAAACTAACAGATATAGAAAACTGACACAGGAAGTCATGCCCCTAATTGGTGTTAATGCTGAGGGTAACTTAAATAAGGAAACTGAACTAATATGTAAAGATGTAATTTAAGAAAACTTTTCTGAAATAAAAGAACATCTGAATCTACAGGTAGAAAGGGTAAATCACAACCCAGAAAAAATGGCCTTGTTAAGTAAAAAAAAAAAAAAAAAAAAAAAAAAAAAAAAAAAAGGCAAGGATAGACTATCGTGACAGAGACCACACTTTATGTACATAAAATAATATTTTTAAAATGCATTGTATATTTCTGTCATTATCTCCAAAAACTGGCAATAGTGCTTGCCTCTGGGAAAGGGAAGTTTTTTCCCTCTGAACAGAGACTGCTGGCTACTTACTGAACATTCATTCTCCTGTTCTATCTCAGAACATGGAATTCTGACTTTACCACCTGAGATTTACCATTCTGGTATTTACTACCCCTCAGCTCAAGTCAATGGCTCTTAACCAGATGTGCCTCCTCCCATGGGAAGTCTAGCAATGTGTGGAGATGTTTTAGTTGTCACAATTCAGGGCCAGGGTGAGGGATGTCTTCTACTGGCATTTAGTAGAATGCTAGCAGAAGTGCTGCTAAGCATCCTACAGTGTACACACAGCCTCTCCTAGTGAAGAATTGCCTGGCTCAAATGCCTCCAGCATTGCTGAGGTTGGGGAACCATGGCATAAGTTATGGTTGATGGGACATAAACAGAAATCATGAGTGGGGCTTCTATAAATTCTCCTTAAATTAAAGGAGGGCTTGCCTTTCTTCCTTCTGTCCCAGTCCTGCTGCTTAGATTGTGGATATGATGTCTAAGATTGAGTCGTCACCCAGGACCATGACGACTAAGAATAATGGAGTGGGAACCTGGGAGGAGCCTGGTTTCCAGTGTATTCTTTCCTTCTTCCGTTATCCATTTATTTACCAAATATTTATTTCATGTCTACTATGTGCCAGGCATTGCTCCTGATCCTGGAAATATGACAGAGAACAAAAAAATCCATGTCCTTGAGAAACTTCTATTTTAATTTGTTTATAATAAAACAATGGCTATGTCAAATATATAGTACGTTAGGTGTTGCTAAAGGCTATGAAGAAAAATAGAATGGGGAAGTGGTTAAGGAATGTCTGTTAAGGGATGCTTTGGATTTTAAATAGGGTGGTGAGGAAAGTTCTTGATGAAAAGCAAAGAACTAATGGAGAGGAAGGGCTAAGTAGGGTGGATATCTGGCAGTGTTTCCAGGCAGAAGCAACGGCAAATACCAAGCCCTGTGGTAGGAGTTGTTTGGCATGTTGTTTGGCAAGATGGCTAGAGTGGCTGGAGTGTAGTGAATCCGAGAAGGAGTAGGAGTGTGAGTTGGAGAGGTGATGGGAGAGCCAATGGTGTATGCCTTTGTGGGCATTTGTAGGGCTTTGGCTTTTACTCTGGGATGGGAAAGCACTGGAGGATTTTAAGCAGAAGAATGACACAATCTGACATTTTTTTGGAAAGTTGGGTAATAAGTATTTTAGCAGACTTGACACCTTGACACACAGGTTACAGGCTCATGTACATCTCCCCCCCCCCTCTTTTTAAGTTAAAAGGTTGTATATTTGCTAATTATAAAAAACTTCAATGCTCTGGGTGTAATCTGAACAGTATAGTTTTTATCACTCTTCTCTTACTGTGATTGAAATTTTCATCTGCTTCTTTTTTTGTAAGTCAGATCACATACTGACTTATATAGTTAAGCTTGTGGTCTTTTATCTGAGAATTGCTCCTAAGTCAATCTTTTATCTAAGAATTGTTCTAAGAACGCCCTATCCTGAGCCAATGCCATCATTTAAAAACTAAATTAAGCACAGGATTCTCTACATGTGTCTTTTTAAAATTTTACTGGTTTTGCAAGGTTCTTTAGATATCTTGAATACTAATCTTTTCAGATGTAAACACACACACACATATTTACCACCCTCCACCCCCCACCGCCACCGAAGTTTTTTCCAGCCTGTGGCTCTTTCCTCTCTTTATGGTGACTTAACATTTTAAAGGATGACTGGCTGTTGGGATGAACTAAATTGAGGGCTGAGGGAGGAAGGTGGACACACAGAATTATTGCAAAAAGTCATTCAGTCAATGATGGTGACTTAGATCAAGAGACAACCTTGTGAAGGTGGTTGAGAAGTTGTCTGATCCTGGATCTCTTTTGAAGATAATCCTGACAGGGTTGATTTGTTGATGGATCGGATATATGATCTTAGAAATGGAGAGGAGTCCATTACGACTCTAAGGTTTTCGGCCAGAGCAAAGGAAGAATGGGATTGCCACGTACTGAGGTGGAAAGATGCAGAAAGGAAAGGTTTGGTTTCAGAAAAGTTATATTAGAGATGCTTGTTATAAATACAGATAAGGCAGTTGGTAGATAAGTTGAGCTACATGAAATCACCCAATTTTGACCTATCAGAAATGTATGACTCACCCTGTATAAGTCTGAAGTTCAGTGGAGAGTTCTGAGTTGGGTTTATACATTTAAAAAAAATTATTTATTTATTTATTTATTTATTTATTTATTTATTTATTTATTTATTTATTGGGGGGTTTATACATTTTGGAGTCATCAGCATTTAGATGTCATTTGAAACCATGAGACTGGATGAGGTCATTGAGGATATGTGTGTAGGTGAATAGGCCATGGCAAACCCAAAGCAGTATGCTAGCAGAACGGCCCTCTTCACCAGCCTGGGAAAACATTTTCTTGTGTCTGCCTCAAACCCTGAGAGAGAATAGTAGAATCCTGCATCTGTGGGCATTATCATGGTTTGGTACTAATGTTTGAACTGCTTCAGGATGGGGCTGCTCTCTGCTTGGCATGTCACATGAAGTCATGTCCAATTGGCAGAAAAATAGTGGCGAGTGTTGGACTTGTTTCAATTCACTTATTTCTGAACTTCTGCAAGCACTACTTCCTATTGATTCTTTGCCTTTTTTTATCCCCAATATTGAAAACCTCTTAATGAAATATAGCATATATACGTATATATGTGGAAAAGTACATAGATAGTGAGTGAATAGCTCAATGAATTTTCACCACGTGAGTGTCAAAGTGTAACAGCACCCACATCGAGTATATCTTTTAACTCGCATCCCAGAAGTCTCCCTTAGGCTCCCTCTTAGTCATCACTATCCCTACCAACATAATAGCTGTCTTAACAAAACACCATAATACAGTTTTCCAGTGTATGAATTATGCTGTTGATCAGTATTTGGGGATTTTCTAGTTTGGGGCAGTTATGAATCATGTTCTTGTGATGGTTCTAGTTCATATCTTTTGATGAATATATGTATTCATTATTGGATATCTACTTGAGGATGGAATTGCTGGATCAGAGGGTATGTACTTGTTCAGATTTAGTAGATATAGCCAGGTTTTAAGTGATTGTTTTGTCTCTCAAGCAATATATGAGAGAGTTCTAGATACTCCATATGCTTACCCCTCACCAGTACTTAGCATTTTTGGTGTTTTCCATTTTAGCCATATTCTTTTTTTAATTTGCATTTTTTGGTAACTAATGGTGTTGAGTATTTCTTCATGTGTGTACTGGCCATGTGGATATCATTTTTTGTGAAGTGGGTTTTTTATTGGGTTACGTACTTCTTTCTTACAAATATTCTCTATATATGATATGTGATATGAATTCTTTGTAGAATATATGGCCTGGGTGGCTCAGTGGTTGAACACCTGCCTTTGGCTCAGGGCATGATCCTGGGGTCCTGGGATCGAGTCCTGCAGAAAATCTGCTTCTGTCTCTGCCTCTCTCTGTGTGTCTCTCATGAATGGATAAATAAAATCTTTAAAAAAAAAAGATTACACTAGATTTATAGGTCAATATGTGGAGAACTGCCAGATTTATAATGTTGGGCCAAATATCCCTGGATTTATTTAGGTTATATTAAATTTCTTATCATAATATTTTGTAGTCTTCTGTATAGAAGTCTTACGTATCGTTTGTTGGATTACAGTCTTTGTCATTTGAATCTTTTTATATTATTGTCTATGGTGTCCATTTGAGAATTTCATTGTTTTCCCCTTGGTTCAACCTCTGGTCCAGACCCTGAAACCCCAGAGGGTAGGAATTCATTCTTCTTTTCCTTATATTGTGAAGGAGAGATAAAATGATTTCCCCTGTAGGATAAATTATATAGCAATTTGGAAAATGGACTGAAATGATGCAAGATCAAGTGAAGGCACTTGAAACATCTTCACAGTGACTATCATTTGCAAAGTTTCAGACTTGATGGGCACCAGTGATATAGTGACCATGTCTTTTAATATGGAGCTGGTTAGTTCTGCCAAGAAGGCCAAGTGACTTCTCAGAGCAATCTCTTAAGTAATGACCAGCCCTGGAAGTATTTTTTTGTGTGTGTGTGTTTGGCTTGAGTTTTACTGCTTTTGATTTTTCTTTCTGCTTGATTTCTTCCACAAACTCCCCATGATCAAATTTTATACCTGTCAGTCAGATCATTTCGGCTCTGGAGACAAATGCTTCTGACCATCAGCATAAACTGGGGCCCTTCTATGTTTCATATACTGGTAACTTTTGAGAATCATGGAGGCATCATCCATTCCTCTTGTTCACTCCTTCTGCCAGTTAATGATTCTTAAGTGGTTGGATAAAGAATGGCAATCTATATTCGTCTATTTCTTTGGATACAAATATGACCTCAAACTTCAGAATTTGTATTTTTTTGTTCCTGGGCCAGATTGCCTGTGCAAATGATGCCCAACAAAGAGTAATCCAGATGGATAATGCAGTCTTAAAAGACCTAGAAAAAGACACTGCTTAGGCAGTGGTATGGTAGATAGTATCACGATGTTGAGTAAGTTCTTGTTCTCACTCCTGAATGTAGGAGATGCATTAATCTGTGTCTCCCTGTCCCGAATCAGCCTTCTTAGACAGGACTCTGTTTCTCATCTAGGCAACCTCTTCCCCTTCACTATTAATCTGTTTGCTTTGGATGGAGTTGACTGACGCTCTGGCCTCATGGGTGGGCATTTAACTCCCGCTCGACTGACCAGAGATATGGATTCTCTTCATAGTGACTGCTTTTGGAGATGGGCATGCTGCCCTGTACGAGCCAGGTGGGCACGAGAAGGCATTTCTGGGAATGTTGACAGAGAAGCACACTCTCCTTTGGGTTGAATTTGATACTTGGAGGTTTTGTTCTGGGGAAGACGGTGGCCACTATATCACCACAGAGAGTCTGAGAATGAAGCCAGTGTGTAAGAGAACAGACCTGGGGGTGCATAAGTAGCCCTCAAGTACTGGTGACTCTCTTTGAGCCCCTGAAGTTGAGATACCATAGCCTTTTAAGTTTTGTGAGCCAATGCATTTCCCTTTTTGTTTAAACCAGTTCAGGGTTTGTTTTGTGGTTTGTTTGTATGTGTATGTATATGTATATGTATGTGTGTCTGTATGTGTAATGAAAATGTTTCTTTTCTTTATTTCTTTTTTTAGATCATTTATTGATTTGAGAATGAAAGAGGATGAGTAGGAGGAGGGGCAGAGTGAGAAGCAGACTCACCACTGAGCGTAAAGCCTGACACTGGGCTTGATCCCAGGACTCCAGGATCACAACCTAAGCCCAAGTCAGACACTTAATCAGCTGAGCCACCCAGGTGCCCCTGTATGTGTAGGGAAAATATTTCTTTTTTTTAAATTTATTTTTTATTGGTGTTCAATTTGCCAACATATAGAATAACACCCAGTGCTCATCCTGTCAAGTGCCCACCTCAGTGCCCGTCACCCAGTCACCCCCACCCCCCGCCCACCTCCCCTTCCACCACCCCGTAGGGAAAATATTTCTAATGGACACAGTGTTCATGGATGAAAAGAGGCTGAGCTGTAAAAACTTCAGGTAAGATTCCTTCATGTGGATACTGACTTGATCCTTGCCCATGTCATCATGCTATGTTAAGGTTGCTGAAAGTGTAACACAGTAATTTTTTAATTCAAATGTAGTGGCATTTCTAAAAGTACCTCCTACCCGCAACTTCTTCAATCTCCATGGCTATGCTGAGGCCAGGTTACATATAGGCCAACGCTCCTGTGTGAGTTTAAAAAGATGCAACAGTCTCCATTGCATTTAGCAAGAAGGTGTGACAAGAACTGCAGTCTTGTTTCAATTTGACCTCAGACAGATCCTTTAATCAGGGTGGGGCTCAGTTTCCTTGTCAGGAAAATGGGGTTGGTAATACGTGTCCTGTCTCCGGTTATTGTGAGCCTCGAATGGGTTTTATTTAGAATGGTTTCTCATAAGGATCTATTCAAATTTAATGTGTCATTATTACTATTGTTCATAAAAGTAAAACCCAGGAATGTCTTTAAACAGGTCTACGTTTCTAAGTCCGAGAGAGAAAGGAAAATCCTTTTATACAAAATTCTTGAAATGTTTATTTATATTTATTATCTAGATATTAGTATGTCTTCCCAGAGGCAGACTTAATTCATCTTGGTTTTGCTTCACTGGGATTTATAAACCAACCAGAGTGGGTTTACAATCTTATAGACACACTAAGTGTAGCTTTTCCATCAGATCAATGGCCTATTAGAACAAGAAATTAAAGAACCCACGGTAACTGTTGGTGGGCCCCGTTGGCCCACTCAGCCTCCACTCTCCCTAATCCTAATGCTTCCCTTTTTGGTCCTAGCTCCAGGACGATCCCTGGTTTCTAAGGGATAAGCACATGCCATTCCCATAATGACAGTTATTAATCCAAGGTTGGATGGACGTGCTGAGCTAGCCCAGTCAGGGGGAGAGGCTTTTCTTTCTTTCTTGCTCTGTGTAGACAGGGATACATTTAATCCCAACAGTCACTGGCAGCCATATTGCTACCATGAGGGAAAGCAGCCCTTGGAGGAAGTTGATATTTAAGATAACAGAGAGAATCTTGGATTTTATGACATCATTGTATTTTTGGGTTTCCAGTTATAGGCTTTCCATCATTTCCTTCAGTTTGGGTCAATCTTTTCTGTTACTTGCAAGCAAAAGATATTTTCAATGACCCCATGTATTTTCAGAGGCTTTCTGGGAACTCTAAAAACTATGTGTTGGTGTATTTTTTTTTTTTTTTTTTTACCATATTTGCTAATCTGGAGTCAAACTTCTTTTCCTTTCTTAGGGAGACCAGAATGAAAATGTCACTAATCACTTCGATTCAGAATTGAGAAGGGATTGATCATCGGTGTATGACTATGCCAGTCTATTTTCGCCATTTAAAAACTTGTCAATGTATTTTAGAAGGCACTTATTTTATCTGGGGGCTGCTAACGGGCAGTGAGACTGGAAGCTCTGGAGAATAGAGTTTCCAGATTTAGCAATTAAAATTCAGGATCACCAGCAAAGTTTGAATTTCAGCTAAACAGTACATATTTAAAAAATATGTGTCTGTTTCATGAAATATTTGGAATATACTTATGCTAAAAATTATTTATTGTTTATCAAAAATTCTACAGCTAAATCAATGACCGAAGTATTTTTTAAATTTTTTTTTAATTTTTTTAATTTATTTATGATAGTCACAGAGAGAGAGAGAGAGAGAGAGAGGCAGAGAAACAGGCAGAGGGAGAAGCAGGCTCCATGCACCGGGAGCCCGATGTGGGACTCGATCCCGGGTCTCCAGGATCGCGCCCTGGGCCAAAGGCAGGCGCTAAACCGCTGCGCCACCCAGGGATCCCCCGAAGTATTTTTTAATGGTTTATTTATTTTAGAGAAAAAGAGAGCAGGAGGAGGGGCAGAGGGAGAGGGAATGAGAGAATCTCCAGTAGACTCCCTACTGAGTGGAGAACCCAACTCAGGGCTTGATCTCATGACAGTGAGATCATGACCTGAGCTGAAATCAAGAGTCAGATGCTTAACCAACTGAGCCACCCAGGAACCCCAGTGATTGAAGTATTTTTAAACCTATGTATACAATTGTGAAAATGAAACTTTAGGCTAGAAAGGGCAAATTCTGTTCCCCTAGGCTTGTGCCTAAATGTATCACTGGTGAAATACACATCAAAATTACCTAACTTTAGAAATATTCCTAAAACAAGGTGATGATTAAGACAAATTTATAAATTGAATCTTTAATATGAAACTTTCAGGTACTAGGTGAAGGAGATACTTTCACAAGTTCTCAATGTCATATTACATAACACCTCTTACTGTATTTTGGGGAGAGCAGGCCCAGAGCATAAAGCAATTGTCCTATTATTTTTTTCCAGAAAACCATGAATCTGAACTAGATTTATTCATGTGCATTGAAGCGATAAGTCAGAGTATTGAAGACCAGTCAACAGATGCAAAGGAAATGAGTAGGGCTGCAAAAGGGAGAAGGATTCAAGGGTGAGGACAGAGAGAGCTGGAGAGAAACATTTAGGGAATGCGGTAGGAGAGGTCCTGGGTCATGGCTGTAAACCTGGCAAAGCCTCCAGTCCTCCAGTGTCTGGGTCTCCTTTAGGGTCATTCATATAGAATGTGCACTATTCAGGTCATCATTCAGGGTGCAGGGTCAGAAAGGACACAGTTCTACTTAGAATTCCCAGTAATTGTCCCCAGTCTTTCTTAAAATGACAGCTCTTACGTGCATCTCTTCCTGTTGTCTCAGAGTTTGGGCAGAGGCCCTAGAGGGTGGGGAAAACACAATTAGGTTCCCTGTAAAATGCCAACCTAATACGAAGTGTGAGGCTCTCGGTGCAGGGCTTGCAATGAGATTGTGAAAGGGGTTTTGCCAGCGCTGGTGACCATCCATCCACCTCTGGCCCATGTGAGAGGCTTGGAGAGAGTCGTCGGTGCTGTACGTTGTCCCACACACTGGGAGAGCCTGGGGTTTTGCTTCCCTTTACCTTACACCTGAGGAGAGGGGCTTCAGGGACTCTTGGAAAGCTTGAACTGTGGTCTCTACAATTTAGAAAGCCTAAGGGTCCCTCTGAATTCTCTCTTGAGTGAAGATCAGAGGGTATTCTCTGGCTGGAGCTGTCAGCGTGGCTGCATTGAAGGTGAGCAGCATGAGACAAGGTGTTTGTTTTCCTGGAGCCAAAAGGGAGGTGCCAGTTGTTGTTGTTGTGTGTGTGTGTTGTATGTATGCATGTGCGTTCTGAGGGCTTCCTCTGTGGTTAGAGGGACAAACAGACCCCGTGGGAGGGAGTCTGTGCAGTGGACAGATGGGGAAGGGGCATCTTCCTCCTCAGAGCATTGTAGAGGTTCCCAGCAAGAGGATCTCTGAAAAACCTGCAAGACTGCCCCACAGAAGAACCAGCTCCCCACCCTGGGGGACCTAGCATCACATTAAATGGTCCTTGCCACAAGATTGTGACTACTGTGCCCTTCCCTCTCCTGCTCTTTCCCTATAAGTCCACACCAAAGAGCTCAGAAACCATTTCTAGAAACACACTGTGTAGGGAGGAATAGAAGGGACTAGGACAGAGGTGGCCAGCTATGCTCCTGCCTCCACTGCAGGCTCTGAGCATAAAACTGAGGGGGGAGGGCAGAGGGGAGAAATCTTACATTGAATGAAGTTTTGATTACATTGGATAAGCTGTCTCAAAATTTTTATTTACTCACTTATTTGAGAGAAAGAGAGACTCAAGTAGGGGAGGGGCAGAGGAAGAGAGAGAATCTCAAGCAGGCTCCATGCTGACCGTGAGGCCTGTTTGTTGCAGGGTTCAGTCTTATGACCCTGAGATCATGATCTTAGCTGGAATCAATGGTTGAACACTTAATGGACTGAGCCACCCAGGCCCCCAGGATAAGCTGTTATAATTAAATTGAATTCACAATTAAAGTGAAATTGTTCTTGACTTGAAGTGATAGGGAAGCTATGGCACCTGTCTGACAGCTGCCCCAGGCTGGGCATGAAGGATTCAGAATGAGCTTAACTAGGCTTGGGAGAAAGATTACAGTCAGTTTATGATTGTAGCCTATCCCATATTGCCCATTAAGTATAGTGATTACCTTGGTAAATTCAATATCCCTCTTTATAGCAATGCTCTAGAATGCTGGAATTCTTGAAGAAGAAGGATTTAGGTCAATCTTATCCCAGTCTGTGGGTTTCCATGGGATCTTCTAATTCTTTCTATTCACTCACTGTTGATGGTGAAATGGGCAGTAATTGTAATTGTAATCCTGCAAACCAAGCTCAGAAAAGACAGAACAATTTTTATTTCTGAATTTGACTGTCATAAGAAATGAACAATTTGCAATAATCCTTATAAAGATATGATCAACAAGGAAGTACAGTGTGTGACCAGGGTTTGAAACAGATGCAGTACTCCTCTAAGTTTTCTAGATTACATCATGGGTGGTAGGAATTAATATTCATAATAATAACCACAGGGTACTATAAGATCTGGAATCTCACACATAAATATTCCTCAAAAGTCTCCCATTCCCACCACCGTTATTCTACGGACTCTAGTCCAAACCACTCTGATCTTGCACTTGAACTCTATGGCAACCTCCTAATTGGTTTTCCTTCTTCCAAGTTTGCCTTCCTCTAATCTACTCTTAACATGGCAGCCAGGATGAAGTTATGCATGCCCTCTTGTGGGATTGTGAGTATTACCTGAGGAATTGCTTATCACAGAGTGTGGATCATTGTAGGTACTCAATAAATGCCCACTCTTTTGCTGCAGTCACATCCACTACCACCTGTTCATCTATAATGACAAATGGCCGCCACTACAGCCTACTGATGTCATCATCATCATCATCATCATCATCACCACCATCATTTTCGCCTACATCTTTCAAGTCTTTTTAGAATCAAATGATCTTTCTCCTGCTTATTTTTCAGGACTCATCTTTCACCACTTGTCTCCTTGCACCTAATACTTCGAACAAATTGAATTTAGTTCTTCAAAAGTTCCATGTTCTCTTTCAAGTTTATATCTCTGTTCCTTCTGCATTGAGCATTCTTTTTTTTTTTGCATTGAGCATTCTTAATCTTTAAGCCATGTTTGGACATCACGCTTCTTGGAAACTTTTCCTGCTTCCTGAATTCTGAGTTAGGCACTGTACCTAAGGGTCCCTCTGGAGCTCATGGTGTTCCCATGAGTCCTCCACTTTCCTTGCCATAATGTGTGTCCTGCTATATTGTGAGTGCTTCCTTACTTGTACGTGTTCCCTTTTTACCATAAACTTGGTGAGTGCAAAGACTGTAACGTATCTGTGTAAATCAGCTCCACAGCTCCAAGGTATTCTATAGCCGTTATACAAAGAATGAATGAATAAATGAGTGAATCCACAATAGTATAAAATAAGAATTACTATTTGTTGTGATGCTGGTGTGGCATTACAGAATTCAATAGATAGTAACACTCAAGGATATTTCTGCAAAGTAAAAAAAGAAAAATTGAAGAAAAAAATCATTAAACACTGAAATTAAAAGCAACTTTACTTGACAGTTGACCAGAAGGTCCAAATATAGCTGAACTCTGCAACCTCGCCGTCCCACTGCATTTCTGAGTATGTCTGCTAAGCAGTTTGTTTGTTTGTTTTCTGTGATTGAATATGATTGGGTCTCTGATGTTTACCCCTTCATCCTCAGAGACTTTATCACTGAATTTAGATCTTTCTTTGCATGACCTTTCTCCTGTTTGTCTAATACAGCTTTCTCCATTTTCACAAGATGAATGACATGGTAAAAGCCCTTAATATAGAATCTGAGGATTTCGGATGGCATAAGACTCCTTCTCAGACATAGGGAGAAAAACAGTTCAGCACTACAGATTCATGGAGCCAGAAGGGAAATCTAGTGCTACTGCCCTCTGCCTCACACTGCTGGATTCTCTTTTCACATATTGGCAGAGGTATAATGGAATGCATGGATCCCTGGAATAAAAAACTATGGGCTTAAATCTTAATTCATCCAGGGAAAATTAATCCATTTGATTTTCAGTTTCCTCACTGGTGAAAGCCAGGTGATTATGTTTACTTCAAAGGGTGAGTAGCGCAGCCCAGGTGGTTCAGTGGTTTATCACCGCCTTCGGCCAGGGCATGATCCTGGGGACCTGGTATCGAGTCCCACGTCGGGCTCCCCACATGGAGCCTGCTTCTCTCTCTGCCTGTGTCTCTGCCTCTCTCTCTTTCTCTGTGTCTCTCATGAATAAATAGATAAAATCTTAAAAAAACAAAAACAAAAACAAAGGGTGATCCTGAAGATTGACCAAGATTACGCAATTAGAAAAACTTGTCCAAGTAGGGGTCATGATTGCAAGTAACAGAAACAACTTCCAGGTGATTGAAACAAAAGGGAATTTATTGGAAGGACATGGGAGGATTCCAAATTGAAGAAGAGCTTGAGGATTGAGTTTAGGATGAGCAAGAAGTGAAGGGTTTTTGGAAAGCAAGAAACAGAAAGCTTGTATCTAGAATCGACTAGATAATACATAGCCACTGCTATAACAAATGCTCTGTAAGCATTCCTTTTGCCCTTGCAATACTCTTTCAAGATTTAGAGTCCCAGGAGAGAGTGTCTTATTGTCTGAATTTAAGTAATGTGCCCTTTTCCTGGCCATGGAAAGATCGGGATCTAGGCAGTGAAAGGCAGATACCTGGATTTACTGAAAATACAAACAGTGGTGATTGTGGGGTAATTCCTCATAAGGAAATTAAAGCTCCAAAAAGGGGATGCATGTTGTATTGCCACAACACAACAAATACTACATGAACTCCTTGGCTATGCTGTATCAATTAGGATATTTTCAGTGAAATACATCAGAAAAACTGACTCAAACTGTGTTGAACAGTAGGGATTTTCTAGTTCCTCATAACTGAAAACCAGAAAAGTGTATTTCAATTGAGGTTAGATCCAGTAATTCACTGATTGTCACCAATGATTTGGTTTCATTCCGTCTTGCTACTCTGACTTCTAAGGGCCATTTTATCCTATGGCAGCCCCCCATGGCTATTCCAAGGTAGCTTCCAACAGTGCCTAAGAGTTCCTGTTTTCTATTTCACTCCCAGTAACAGAGACCCACATTTGCTGAAACATTTCCAACTGAAGTAGAAAATGATTGTAATAGACTTGGATCCCCTTTCAGGTGATCAATTGCAGTGTTACCACTTGACCTGTTATACAATCTTCGTTTGCCTTTACAATAACCACTGCTATGACCACCACTTACACCATTTCTGGGCTGAGAACTTTGTGTTTTCATATTTAATCATGGCCAATGGCTGCCTCCAGTGAAAGTGTGATATTACATGGCTAAACACCTGTTGGTGCCTTTTCATGTATCTAAAATTGTCAGCTAGTTGAGGAGGACAGCACTTAGTCTTCCTCTTCCTCTTATCCCCAGCCTTCAGTGCAGTTTTATTTCTGGAAGCTAAGTCTTCTCATAGGTAAAATAAAGAAACACAACTGAATGACCTCTGAGGAAAACATCTAGCTTCAGAGGTTTTGTATCAATTTGGGGGGAGGCTTGTGATAGCTGTCACATTATCTTTTTTGGCATAGTGAGGGTTTATACGAATGGAAATTATTGTTGATGTTATAATAAGACGACAACATTAGTCTTTATCTTTCTTCATGTCTGTTTCCGTAGCACCCAGGACGTAGCTTAGCATATGGTAGGTGCCCTAATAAATATTCACTGATTACAAGAAAGAACTACTTACTACTGAGAACTTTTGGTGTTATCCGGCTTTGCATACATTATCTCATTAATCCTCACAAGAACTCCAAAAGACAGGCATTATCCTACCCACTTGAGAGATCATGAAACAGGGACTAGTGAGGCTTTAGGAAACTGCCCACATTTTCACAATCAACAACAGGCAGAACCAAGATTCAACCCATTTTGGACTAACTCTGAAGTCTGTGTCCTTTCTACAGTAGCTGCTCACTTGCAGCATTTTAACACCCTGATAATCTCCAAATTACAGTTTAGCTGGCTTCCTTGTAGAGTTTCAGATCTGTACCATTTTTGTATCAGAGGAGGTAGCAGGGAGAAGCTTCAGGGAGAAGGAACCAGGAGATAATAATCGCCCTCACTGTAAAGGCCCCACTGTAAAATAAAGAGATTAAAACAAAACAATAACTAAACAACCATAAAATCTCCTCAATGTTACTATCTTGCAAGGAATAGCTCAGATTCTTCCTTATTTCTTCTGCATATAAGAAGAGACCAAACAGGCAGTTGGTGATGTTCCTCCTGAGCAAGCTAACAGCTTTGATACCCTCTCCTTTTTATCACCTCTCCTATTATCCACAAGTCCGATCAGAACCAGAGCACTGGGGATATCTTTTTTTATTTTTTCCCCTGTTTACGATACTGTTGTTATCACATAGTTTATGGTTCCCCTTGTATCTGCCATGCAAGCTGGCATAATTCAGAGGCTACATCACTTTTTCTTAATCGAAGGCCTTTCATGTTTGCTGGAAGTTCTCTAATGATTTGGCCACTTGGAACACTTTTGAAAGAAAATAAATTAATTTAAAAAGTTTCACTTTTTAAAAACGTGGCGACTAGAAAAATTTAAATTCCACGTGTGGCTATATTATATTTCTATCGGACATCACTGGCCTGGCCCCCGAATCAGCTGCATTCTTGGACCTGCCACCTGCTGTAGACCGCACACTGTTTCTAAAAGATGCAAAAGCCTTCGATTTCCCTGCCTGGGTGCCTTTACTGTGCTGGTTTGTTTCAGATGCTCAGATTGTGCCTCTTACCCACACACTGAAATCCCACCCCTCTTTAAGGCCGAGCTCAAATATGATCCCCTTGGGAATACTTTTTAATACCCCCTCCTCAGATTTTCCATGCACTTTATTGATAATTCCAGTTTGGGACCTGGATTTTAGTGCCAATTAACCCCCTGGTATCTATGCAGATGCTGTCATATTTTTTGTCCATGACAGACATTGCTAATCTATCATAGCAGCTCCCTATGGAACCCAATCCTTGCATGAGGATCCTCAGTACAGCACTGTGGGCAGCAGCAACCACCAAAGGATCAGAGTAGAGACATGGTTTGCAATGCTGAAGTGCATTAATAGGCTGGATGCCCTTGCGGCCTAATATTAATTGTACGAAGATTTCCTCTTCAAGCAGAATTCCCAGGGAGGGATCCAATATCATTGCTCTCGAGAGAGAATAGCTGTGAGGGATCATATATTTGCATAATATCTTTTTCTTTCTTCTGATATCCTAAGTAACTGCTTTATAATAAGCTTGACATTTTCTGCATCCTTCCTTAGGTGTTTCCATAAGTCTGCTGATAATATGAAATTTAGGTAATCTGACTTTTCCAAGCAGATTGGTTGCTGAGGAATCTGTGGAGGCCCATTTTGGGATCTCCTCAACAATGGAGTATCTCCTGATGATGTGGGACTCAGGGAATACAGACGCAGGAAATCTCTCTTTGTCACTTTGTTATGATGGGTGTCGAGGCAGTGGGGAGGGCTAGAGTCATGAGAAGACTAGAGAAGAAAGAAAAGTTTTATGAAAACTCCTTTTTTTTTTTTTTAAAAAAGATTTTATTTATTTAGAGAGCTCATGGGCTTGGGGAGGGGCAGAGGAAGGGGGAGGGAGGGAATCGCAAGCAGACTCTATGCTGAGCGTGGAGCCTGATGCGGGGCTCAATCCCATGACCCTGAGACTGTGACTGGAGCTGAGATCAAGAGTCGGACACCCAACTGACTGAGCCACCCAGGTGCCCCTGATTGTCCCTTTTTCCAGCAGCTTTGGGTGTTACTTAATTCTTCTGTGGAGTTTTATGTGGTTAACATAATTTTCCAAGTTTTTTGAACCAGCCACTGACTGTTACCCTTCTGGGAGTCTAATGCACTATAGCTGCTGAGTGTCGCTATCCAGTATCAGAAACACATTTATGACTAATTCTTATTTATGCTAATCTCTTCTACAATATAGGAAACTCTCGTGGGCAAAGATTATATATGTCAGCAATTATAGGTGCTTTATTTTGTTCTTTTGTCTGTGTGCGAGAGAGAGAGGAGAAGAAGGAGGAGGAGGAGGAAGAAAAGAAGAAGGGAAGGAGGAGAATGGGAAGGAGGAAGAAAAGGAGAAAGAGAAATAAAATGGAGGAGGAGGGAGATTTTAGATTAGTGACTTTTAAAGGCGGAGAAATGCTGGGTGCTTTAACTGAATACCACCATCAAGACCCTCAGTGCAGATGACAACATTACACAATTTGATTTTAAGGAATGTAAAATCTATTTGGTGCAGTGAGATAGACACAAAACAGATTACTGAAGAATTAAATAACAGGGTGATACAACAACAGAATGGATACAGTAGGAAACAGTTGTGTTGTCAAACACATTATGCAGACACTGGGTGCTGTCGTTCATCAGAGAGTTCTTTGAAGCTTACCCAGTATTTGCCAGGTGGCTGGGCCCTGGATGACAGTATACAACACTGAGAAAGTGAAATGGAAAGATAGAGCTCTATCATAGGGGAGTCCTGGCACTGATTTTCTTAAGACAGATGCCCCATTGTTCTGCAGTATTCAAGGGGAAAATGGGATATCTAGCCAGGCAGCTTAAATGTGGTGGGGTCTGGACACAACTCAGTCATGTTTTCCCAATCACAAGGAGAAACAAAGTTATCAAACAACCAGAGTAGCTGATCCTTGGATGGAAGTTCTGACTGATGGATTTGCTGACCCCAGGCAGCCTCATTGCCATTTTGTGACATACTCTGTGTTTTCCTCCCACTGATGTGGCTGGAGGCTAGCCATGCCTTTCTACCAGACCCTTAGCCCTGTGGTTTTGGAGATGGACACTTGTTCTCCCTGGATCATCTCCAGGCACTGCAGGGCCTACTGGTGTTCATTCTGGATGTCTCATCCCCTGGCGAGTACTCACTTCATCTATCAACAAAAGCAGGGACAGCAGAGCACCCTGAGGAGTTGTCCTAACAGTGTCTGTGTTAGTATCTGCCAGGGTTCACACTATAGTTTGGCTGTGCACATTAGTGAGGATGATCCAAACCCACATTGGATAGTGCTCATGAGGATGATGATGATGAATCTCTCCACCTCTTTCCCCACCCTACGTGTCCTAGTAGCCTTGGAGTCAGAGGGTCTGATTTATTTTTGGCAGCAGCCATGAGGGTCCTTGTGTAGATGCAGCTGGTGAATCTAACTTGGCTTTGAGATCTGACAACCTGATCCCTACCATTATTCTTCTCTATCCTGGACTGGAGACAGCTCTTTGTTGACTAAATTCAGGCCAGAGGCAGGGATCAGGTGACATTTCTCTTTCACAGTAGAAAAACCGTGTGTTATCTCTGACAAAGTATCTGTGTTTGCCAGAGCCTTAGGCATTGAGACGAGCCCTAGTTTACTCTCACCAGCCTTGAAGGGGAGGACAGCCTCTCATCCCAAAAGTTTCCATGATGTCAGCACTTCTGCCAACATCTTTCCTTAAATCTAATCATTAGTGATGTCTTATAAAACAGTGATGACTACTAATAGTCTTTTATTCTGACATAACACTTTATGCTTTCCAAAGCACTGTTACATATATTATCGTATTTGATTCTTGTGTTTTTAAATATATAGTTGTTATTCTATTCTCACCCTCAAAGCCAAAACACTTTCACACATATAGCATATCAATGTCTCAGAATTCTTAAGTTTTCATCACTTTTCTTTTGCCTTTTCCATATTCCTCTCATCTGTGTGGTACTCAATCCTTTGGTTGGCTGTTTTTTAAAAATGAATTATACATTATCTAGTTCTCCAAATGATTTAAGTATCTTAACAGCTTAAATGCATGGGAAGCAAGGTAAAAATAAATACAGAAAGTCTCAACCTCCCTAACCCAGTTGAAAAGTATTAGGTGGGACTATAGTTCCTCAGACTTTGAGAATATTTCTCTTTGGACAGACTGGTTACCCCAGACTCAGTAGAGAAGGAAAGAGAGCAACCTAAGAAGCAAGATAAGCTGTTAAAAACACAGCTGAGTTTTCTTGAAGGAACAGGGAAATAAAAGCGTGAAGTAGACCAGAGGCATATCCTAATGCTGCAAGAAAATATATGACATAAGAAAATATTCCTGCTCTCATCGAAATGGTTATTCATGGTGTGAGCATTAAAAAGCCAAGCAAGGTCTAAGATTTTGAAAAGAATGATGACAGAGATTTGGTTCTCACTGAGCCCTTAGGGGCACAGGCTTCTAGAACCATCTATGATGGCTTTGGTTCAGAAATCTGTTGAAGGGGACTCTCCAGCAGAAAAATAATGTGGGTATGAGGAGACAAGTTTCATTGCTCGAACAATCCCAAAGCCTTTGGGATAGGATGAAAAGCATCTGTTTCTAAGGCTAATTCACTTGACTGCCCACTCTCAATTAGCCTGGAGGTGTTTGGGACACAGGGCTCAAAGAGGAAATAGAAATGAAGAAGGCTTATATCTATGGAATAAGAGAGTAAGCACCTCTAATGGAGAATCTCATGATTGGGGCTGACATTATTACAAATTCTTAAATTTTGCAAAAAGATATGAATATCTCAAATGTTGTTCTCTGAGAGAACATGGCCAAAGGGTTATAGTCAACATCTTAGTGAGTGGTTTCTCATACTTGAGTGTAGGGTCAAATGTAGAAATCTAAAAATGACAGTAGATGACCTGAATCCCAATGAGGTTGAAACCAAAGGATCATCTCTGTCCTTCCTCCTTCACTGAGATAATCCTGAGACTCTGTTCTGGTCTTTGTTGACACTAGGATGAGATTCGATTGCTCCAAGCATTGGTTTGGGGAATGTCAATTTGCAACTGTGCTAGGGCCTGGGATTGGCTTGTGTTCTATTTAACGTGGGAGTGTAATTTGGACTTATGAGAACTAGAGATCGAGTAGATTCAATTTCAGAAGTTCTTATGGATACCATTCCCTTGGAAGATACCAGGCTACATTTGTTGAAGGAATTGCAATTATTTTGAGATACTTCTGGATGAGATTAAACAGAAGGGAGTTTGGGCTTTAAAGTCTTTGGTCTTTGGAATTAGTATGGTTTTTAATTTGCAATAAATGAAAAATTCAATTTTTAACTTAAATTGCTTCCTTTCAATTTGATAATGAGAAGAGGTCATAATTCACCCTTTGTTGATATTGCTGGTATTGGAGGGTCTTTATATTGTTTTTAGATTTCTCTATGACATTTGAGGAGTATTTTGAATAGAGTAACTGCATAATTTGGGATGGGAATTGAATTTAGGATGAGACATAGTCTTGGATTTAATTTATTATATTACTCAGCTATTGCTGTAATAATATATAAAAAACTAAACTCAAAACTCAGTAACTTGCATCATTAGCATTTATAATAAATTAGCATTTATTTCTCATATTCATGGGCCCACAGGTTAGCTGGGACATTTCTACTTCTGGCTACTGGTTGGCTAGATTTGGTTGCCTGTTGGAATTAGGTCCATTCCAAATGTCTCCATAGTCTTCCCTGAAGGAAGCAACTGCTGTATTCTCATGATCAATGGCAGATGCTAAAGAGAGAGCAAAACATGTGATGTCCTTAGTTCAGAACTAGACACCGCTCTTCCGTCCACATTCCTTTGGCCAAATCCATTGCCAGTGGAGTAGAGAAATACACTCTGTTCACTGCTGGGCACTGCAAGGTCTTCTGACAAGAGACTGCGAAGAATTGAGAATAATGGTCTAATTTACCACAGTAATATATTCTTGTTTTGATGTGTTTGTCCTTTCATTTTTTATCCATTCAGAAATACAGTCAGGAGTTTTCCCAGCTTCCCTTGAAAATCTTCCATGGTTCCCACACATTCAGGCTCATTAATTGTTCCCATTAGGACTTACCCTAAAATTATTGAGTTCAAATCTCCTTGGATGGACTTCAGGAGTTTGTATTTCTTGTGATCTTGGTAAATGCTTTCAAAGTTCTGTTAGATTTTAGTAATTAACCCTCATAACTCAGGAACTCTGCTCCTATTCAATAATGGGGTCAGTCTACTTAATTTATCAGCTATTTTAAAAAATTATTAACTGGCCAAAAACCACTTTTTTCTTTTGTGTTTGGGATTAGCTCTAGCTACAATAGGCCTCTTGTAGTTCTTCTCTAATTTCCTGCCTTGTCCACATTGCTGTCGCCTCCAGAAAACCCTTTCATCCAAGTGTTCCTGCTTAAATTCTGCTCCAACCCAAACTGTATATATCTTAAGGTTCATGTCAAAGTCTACTTTTTCAATTCACAGTTTCTTAGTTTGTCTTCCTATATTAAGTCTCAAAGTCTGCTTTTTATTAAAGGTAATTACATATAGATTTCAACTTCCAGGTTAAAAGCATCTAGGTGGCAAGAACATGTCTCATTTGTTTTTGTGTCCCTTTTCAGTTCCTTGTAGGTTACCCTTTCTTGTTTTCAAAACTAACCTGTGCTTCCTTTTCGATGCTATCCCCACTTGTGACTGTTTTCCGCACCAGCTCCCCGTCCATCTTCTCTCTCTTTGATCTTGTGATTTTAAGACCCTGTACGTGGTGTCTTTAGGTTTGTGAGCCGTCCTTCTTCTGTTATTACTCTGTCCCTATACACCTCTCACTAGCTCTTTGATTTTCACTATTCCAGCTCCAATTTTGCCATTTTTGTCTCTTCTGGTTCTTCACTTCACTAAGTATATTGCAGCAGGGGAAATAGATTTTTCTCTTTGAAGCCTCTGGCTTTAGTTTTCCCCTTGAGAGCTTTCTCTATATTATTTTGAAAACCATGTCGTGCTGTTCTCTACCGTTTTGAAAAGGGGGAGGCCTTCCCATTCCAGTTTTGATCATTGGTTTTAATCATATTTGAAAATGTCTTCCTAACCCAACCGGAGAATTTGCTCATTGTGTATACATTTATGCTAAATTCTCCAGCTCTAGAGCAATTAATTTTTGCTCTTTCCTTAGCGTGACCTGATTGGGGGTGGTGGTGGTTCTCTTTCATTTGGCATTTTACTGCTTCATTCTTGCATGTAAATCTTAATGATTCTGAAGAGTCCATTCTTCTTTTGTAAGCACATAAGGGATTGTTAGGAATGTGTCTTATCTTCTGTAGTGCTAACCAAGGATTCTCGATATTTGACTTTCCAAGATCACTTTTGGATCACTTCTAGCTTTGTCACTTTGCACTAAAATATAGTTTATCATCTCTTCCCCAAACAACCATTCTTGTTTTCAGTAGGGAAAGTATCATTCCTTTAAATATATTTTATTTCTTTCCAATTTTGCAAAAATATATGGTTAGGTGGGCACGGGTTTTCCCAAATTTTATGTAGTTGGTCTTTTGAACAAGAAAAATAATTTTGTAACACAACTACAATTTATTTTTATGATTTCTTTGTGTCGCCCATAGTCCCTTTGAAATATATTCAGTGTGGAAAGCTTCCCTGCCTCCTTATGCCTTTGACTTCTATCCCTCTTAGGTAATAGAAAGTTCTCAGGTTGCTTAAGTTTCAAACGAGACTTGAACACAGAAATTGGAATGTCAGCTTGAATGGGTTAAATAAGGAAGATTTTATGTCAAGTTCTCTGCTTTTTACTTTTGGGGCTTCCTCAGGCTGGTAGGTGGCAGGGTATATGGTTGGCGTCTTTTTTGTGTTTCTCCTCAACTTGCTAGCTAGCTGCTAATTCCTCCTAATGTCAGAGTGGTGAGAGAGAAGAATGGAAAAAAATAGGGAAGGCCTTACTTGGACTAGTCTGTCGTAAGCTGTTTCTCACTTATTGTTGTGGCAGTTACTTCATGTTGATTCTTTCTAGGGCAATAGTGAAGCTTGTTTCGGAGATTCTCATCCTGGGGGACCTTGCTCCATGGTTCTTTTGACTGAGGAGCATACATTTCCTCCTCCCCTGGAGGATCCCTCGATAGCCCTTAGAAATCCAGCATTTACTTCCAGCTTTTCAGTGGTTCCTCTGCCCTTTTGGGCAGCCCTGTTGGACAAGACCAGAGGTGCCTCACATTGGTGTACTTCCATGAGTGGCGCCATCTGGTCATGCCAGCCAGTCCATCGCCACCCGTATCCTTGCAGACTGCTTTGCCCTTTCAGGCCTGCGTCGGGCACCAGCCCTCTGCTTCCAACAACAGGGAGCACATCAAGCCTCTAGCTATTTATTGCATGGTCACTACAAGTGTGTGATAAAATTTCTCTTTCTTAGCATTTAACCACTGGTTTCCTCAGAACAAGGACACTGAGTTGTAAGGATTGTAGATCTCCGTGATGCAAATACTCTCTTCTCAGCCCATATCGAACTACCAACAGGATAGCATTGAACAGAGTTAGGAATAGGGGCTGAGAGTTGGTTTATGCGAGCCTATGAGCCCCCCTCCACCTCTTCTGCTGTCCCGTGAGGTGGTTCAGCACCACTTTTGCTCATCTTTTCCTTTGGGACCAGGCTTTGAACATTTCCTTTATACAGTCACAGAAGCCACTGAGATAGTCCCCTCTCCCTACAAACACCCACAGAGGAGCAAACAGACAAGACAACAGATTGGTCTTTTCCTAAATGTGGCTTCTGCGTCCCCTCCAGAGCTTCAGAGATGGCTTTAGATTTCAAAGTGGCACTCTGTTCTTTTCCTTTTTGTTTCTGTCCCACATGGCATCCTGCATATCTTATCTTCCACTTACCAAGTCCTGGCTTGCCATTCATCCCTGCTCCAAACTCTTGACATTCTGAGCAATGAATGCCTGGGTTAGCTCACCCTCAGTCAGCCCCATGGCGGCAAAAGAAAAAACGAGGGGTCCTGCAGAGATGAGAGCCTTGCAGCTCTCCTCAGGTAAGAAGCAAGCAAACACCCTTTATATCCTCTGCTGAATAAAACTGCTGTTTTGGGATATCTCCTTGAAATAACATTAAATCAAACAAGCAGGCTCAGTATACATAGAGAATCATGCACATGACAAAACAATCAGAAACATGGGGAATTGTAGTGAGGGGGTTCCTCAACTGTGTAAGACTGACAGTTCTGACTCTCAGGAAAGTATGTTTTCTTTCCCACCTGAAAGCAGACAGCATGTCAAACACAAGTTGTAATTGGGCCATATGATTTACATACAGATTAATCCATTATTAGTCTAAGTGAGAATCTTGACTCGGCAAGGTGGTATTTATCATCCAATTGCGGTGCTCACATAATCCAAGTGACTTTGTAACTTTAATTGTACTGCATGTTCTGGAAATATTGCCCATGATTACACCCTGTTTGAAAAATAATTAGGTGGTAATTAGCATTACAAGTTTCTTTTAAAAATACTATCATTAGAGAGATTTCTAAATGAATTACCTGGCACCGGGGACTAGGTTTTTCTTGGCATCAACACCTTTCTCCACAGAAGGGGCAGTGCTGTTCAAAGGCATTCTTAGGGAGAGCCTGTATTAGTTTGAAATTGCTACTGTAACAGAAAACCACAAATTTAGCAGCTTAAAACAACACAGATTTATTACCCACTGATTCTGTAGGACAGAAGTCTGGCAGACCTGACTGGGTCTCTGTTTAGACTCCAGAGGCCAAAGTCAAGGTTAGCAGGCTTCCTTCCTTTCTGGAGGTGCTAAGAGATGGCCTGTTTACGGGCTCGTTCTGGTTGTGGGCAGAATTTAGCTCCTTTCCGTCCTAGGCCTGAGCTCCTGGTTTCCCCCCTGGCTGTCAGCTGAAGTCCATCCCAAGATTTTCGAGGATTCCTGCATACCTTGCTTCCTGTCCCCTCCATCTTCTAAGGACCAATGGGAGGTTGAGCCCTTCTAATGCTTTGAATTGCTCTTGCCTTTTCTTCTGGAGCATTCCTTTGACTTCAGCTGAGAAAATTCCTTTCAGGGCTCACGTGATTAATTGGGGCCCACCTGGATGATCCAGGATACTCTCCCTATTTCGAATTCTTTAACCATAATCACTTCAGTGAAGTCCCTTTGCCACGTAAGGTTCCGGGGATTTGGACATGGACTTCTTGTGGAAGGGGCGCATTGTCAGCCTCCCACAGAGCCAGAGCCACGCAGGTGTTTCATTGGGCATATATACTGCTGCTTCCCAGAGATGGTAGTAGTATAGTAGTAATCTCTCTCCCTTTGGGATGAGGGCACTCACTAGTGCCTTTTGGAGTATTGAGTGACTCCATCAGGCAAACCAGGACAACTGAAGGCTTCAATGTCTAGCATAGATCAAGATGCTACAATAGGCAGAGAAAAAGCTAATTTCTGTTAAGTAAATTGTGGGTATTCTTGGGAGAGGGTGCGTCATAATGAGCTGTTGATTTTTTAAAATATTGGCTTATATGGTGATCCTACATTTATTCGTGGAAGAAATGTATAATTGCATATTGTGTATCAGTTGCCAATTAAATGTAAGTTCATAAAACAGACAGTGCCTGTCTCATTCACTATTGTATCCATACAGCCCAAAAG
The DNA here is from genome assembly GCF_003254725.2 of Canis lupus dingo. Classification (NCBI taxonomy): domain Eukaryota; kingdom Metazoa; phylum Chordata; class Mammalia; order Carnivora; family Canidae; genus Canis; species Canis lupus. The sequence goes on along the minus strand of NC_064260.1, from coordinate 31,374,600 downwards.
AGGGCCCAGCATGGGGTTTCTCAATAAGCACTTGATACATATTTATTGGAGAAAATACTTGTCTAACAACTACCTTGATAGTACCTGGCAGTGCTTGAGAGTTCAGTAGTGCAAAAGACAGACCTGGCACCTGACTGCCTGACCTTAGACATCACACAATTAATTATAAATGGGGACAAAAGAGAGAATCTTTAAAGCAGTGTACATACCCTTCCATTCTATTTTCACTGGAAATGTACAATTGTCCATTAATATTTTTTAATATAGGGTCAAGACATTTTCTTTGAATAGGGTTCACTGAGTGAAGTTACGCATCTTCTTTGAAGTTATTCCTCTTCCTTCTTATTATGTAAACCATACCCCAAATGCATCTTCTATGATTTTAGTTTTTCTTCTCTAAAACGGAGCGAGGACTCAAGATCAGGGGTTGGCAAGCTGTGGCCCAAGCCAAATCTGGCTTACCATCTGTTTCCATGTGCCCTCAAGCTAAGAATGGCTTTTATATTTTTTGAACAGTTGAAAAAAATTGAGGAATAATATTTTGTAATTTGTAAAAATGATATGGAATGCAGATGTCAGTGTTCATAAATATACTTTTATTGGAACGTAGCCATGCTCAGAGTCATATAGCTGTCGCCCATGGCTGATTTCGTGCTATTCTGACAGAGTGGAAGAGTTGTGACAGAGACCATATAGCTTGCAAAGCCTAAAATACTTATTTTCTGGCTCTTTAGAGAAAAAGTTTGCTGACCACTATTCAAGATATGTGAGAAATAAATTGAGTGCAGAAGATTCTTACTAGGTTCCTCTCCCAATTATTTTCTTGGTGGTTTATGTATATGAAGAGAGCATGCTCATGGTGGTGGTGGGGCAGTAAGATAGGATTTTACCTATCAATAATTTTTTTGATGACTGACTCCACTTTATCATATTTTACCAGACATCCAATTTATTTTTCATAGGAATAGCTCTCTTTCTTATTTAATTAATTTCATCAGTATACACTGTTCTTAATTAAATTATGCAGCAGTGCTAACAGGTGCAAACTGCCATAAACCATATATATATATATATCAAATCACCATGCTGTACATCTTAATCTTATAATTGTGTATGTCAAGTATACCTCAATAAAGCTGAAATTAAAAAGTAAAAAACCCAAACTCTTAGGATTTAAAAAAAAATCAGGTTGTAGATGAACACAGCTGACTCCTGGTGAGTGCTCATCTCTTGTGAGGTGAGGGGCGGGGGGCAGCAGGGAGCCCTGGAGAGGAGCCTGCTAGTCTTCAGTTATAGAAATAAGTGAGTCTTCTGTCTCTACATTTTATGAAGGAATGGAGAGGTCTGGTTAATAAGCTGGCAGGTCTAGTGGAGGTTGGTGATGATGTCTGCTGCATGTAAGATTTAGTTCAAATTATACATAAACTTGCATATTGTAACTAGAACCATGCTCTGTAGATGCCACATAGGTATCCCTTACTCAAGATGACTTGCATCTAGAATTTTGAATTTTCAGCATTACTAATGTGGGGAAGTATTTCATGTTACAGAAGCTCACATCTCTAAGAGTTTCTTGCTAGAGTTCTCAGAACTCTGATTTGACTTTCATAGAAATCCTGTCTTCTAGCCAGTATCAAAGTGAAATACTTCACCCCACTCTGTGCAGAATGCCGTCAATAATTGTAGTTGTTTTCAGTGCTTTCCTCAAAGAGAATAGTCCCTCGTAATCTCTTAATGCATCAGGGAGTAGACATAAAATCTCCTTAGATTTTCAGTCATATACTTCTGTGCTCCCTTGAACCAATATTCTTTCTCCTGAATATTAATTTTAATTTATTGAAATGAGGACAATCACTGCAAAGTATAGCAGAGAATTAAAAAATAACATTTCAGCCAGAAACAGGTGTTAAAAATAGCATTGCTGTGGACTTGGTATCACTTTCAGTTTAGAAACTTTGTTTTTGCATATTTCAATGGCTCCTTTAGCCCTGAAACGTCACCACTTCAATGAACAACTGGCCCATTTTTATGTTATAAGGCCCTGGGATTCCAGAAGCAAAAGCAAGCTCTATCCATCTTTTCTAATTTGCTTCAGAAGATGCAATATGAAAAAAGAAGAGCATTAAGGAAGGATCTTTTCTTTCTTTTTTCCTTCCCTCTCAGGAGCTGAGTTAAAATGGAATACAGTCATTAAAAGGTTATCTAGTGTAACAAGCTCCCTGCCAAAGGCAGAGCAGAAGGCTGTATTCCTCTGTGAGTTGTTTTATGAAGTAGCTCATGGCTGACAATCAGTGAACTAAATCCTTTGACAAGGAGAGATTTACAAGGACTTGTCTACAGAGACGAAGTGTTTCTACAGACTTGAGCAGAGCTGGGACCAGGGATTAGCAACCCTGCACATAAATACAGCTTGCAGCCTCAGGATTCTGCAGCTGGGGGCCTTCAGTAGCCACTCTGTGTAAATATGCCTATGGAATTGAGTTCTAAATGCCACAGAGTTCTAAATACTGACTGTGCTACATACAGGATTCAGGTGGCTTCCAAGATCCATGGATGGGTTAAAAAGGTATTCTCCAGGCACACATTCCAACACTGGGGTCCATTTTTCCTGATCTCTGGGGTAGCTACAGCGTTTCAACCACTCTTCAACCCCCGTCACTAAGGAAGAGGCTACCCAATCTAAGTTTTCATCCCAATCTCCTTTCTCTTGGCTTCCAATTACATATTGTCCTTTGTAGTAGGTGTCCCTTGGTAAGTAAGTTTGTTAGGTGTTAGGAGTGGTGATAACACCACATGGCAGTGTGCCTGTGGACATTTGGCATGGCCTGAATGTCTGTGTGCCCCCCAAGTTCAGATATTGAAATTCTAACCCCAATGTGACGGTATTAGGAGGTGGGGACTTTGCAAAGTCCTTAAGTCATGAGAACGGAGTCCTCATGAATGGGATTAGTGCTCTTATTGAAGACCACCCAGAGCTCCCTCTGCCACATGAGGATATAGTGAGACATTGCAACCAGGAAGAGGGCCCTCGCCTGACCATGCTCGTGCCTGGATCTTGAACATGTAGTCTCCAGAACTGTGAGGAGTGAATTTCTATTGTGTACAAGCTTCCCAGTCTGTGGTATCTATTACAGCAGCCCAGTTGGACTAAGACTACTTCAATTACATATTCGTATTTTGACATGGCTCTGAATATTCAAGGGTTAATTTTTTGAGGTCCAAGGGAGAGAATTGATGATCAGAGATGAATTGGATCAGGGACTTAAATGCATAGACTAAGACAGCATGAAGGGGTATTATGGATCATAACAGGCCATCTCTATTGTTTTTCAGATGATAAAACTTAGACCTAGAGGGGGTGAATGGTTTGTCCACGGCCACAGAGATTGTCTAGTCCTGTACGGGGACTCGAACCTTCAGAGTATAAGAGATGATCCTGCTTGTGTGTTATCTCGATGTAGCAAGTAGTAGCATATGCAGTTAGATTTTTCTGGCCTTAAATTGCATCTCTGTACTAGTTGTACAATGGGGAATGTGTTTAATATTTTTGTGCCCCAGTGTCCTCAACTGCAAATGGAGACAAAGGTACTGCTCCATAGGGCTGCTCTGTTTATTGAATTAGTAAATTCATATAAATCTCATAGAAGAAGAATGCCTGGTAAGTAGTAAACACTCATGAAATGTTAGGTGGTGCTACATTACTACCCCATCGCTACTACCCTACTGCTCTACTACAGTGTGTGACTCACTTCCCCCAAGTCGATGTGATCTTAATTTTAAAAAAGTCTTAAAGAGGGGCACCTGGGTGGCCCAGTGGTTGAACATCTGCCTTTGGCCCAGGTCATGATCCCGGGGTCACGGGGATCCTGCAGTCCCCATAGGGAGCCTGCTTCTCCCTCTGCCTGTGTCTCTGCCTCTCTCTGTGTGTCTCTCACGAATAAATAAATAAAATCTTAAAAAAAAAAGACTTAAAGAGAAGAAATATACTCAGGTAAGCATTTGCATCTAAACAATTTAGACACATATGTATATATGCATGTGTATGTGCATTAGGTAGGGGTTCAAATCTATTGTGTTTATCATTTGTGTACAGCTATTAAATAAGGTCATCCAATGTGTCCCTGAACTAAGTGGGAACTGACTCACATTTCATCACTCTCAAGTTGCTCAACCGCATGTATCAGTAAACCATTTTGAATTTGCATGTGATCTTGTGGGGTGCACATCATGATATGCATTACTGGGGCATGTCTAGGGGAAGCCACTTTTTTCAGTAAGTTGAGTCACACAGCAACTGAGATTTCATTTTGTCTGTGCAGTAAGCACCTAACATGAACTTACATCTATTAGTTATTCTCTCTGTTTTGTCTTGAGAAGAATATGAAACTGGTTGAATGAATCTGCTACTCTGCTGATTCAGTGTCCTCTGGCACTGAATTCAAAGATGAGATCCAGCAAAGAAAAGCCTGATGGCTTATACTAGTTTTCCTTCAGTCCAAAGAACTTCACCTTATGGTTCTACAAAATGTATCTATTGAGAGAATGTTTACAGTAGCTCTGTTAATGATCACAAAAAACTGGAAGCAGCCTAATGAGCATTGAGAAAAAAATGGAGAAACAAATTGCGGGGCATTTATACAGCAAGATATTATGTAGCAGTAAAAATGAATGAACTATGGCAATAGGAGACAATTTAAATGTGTGTTGGTAACATAATGATGAATAAAATCACAAATTCCAGAAGTCACGTATGGAATGGTGTGCTTCTTATAATGTTTAAAAACAAACCGAAACGATATATTTGAGAATGTGTATATGGTAAAATTCTCTCTATATATACATTGATATATTCATTTCTAAGTGATAAATAAATGAATAAATAAAAATAAAAAGTAAAAGAAGGCCATGCGTTGCCCAGTGATAATATTGTGTTATGATTAATCCAAGGCTGGGCACCTGAGGTCCAAGGGAAGAAAAGAATAATATTTTCTAAACGAATGATCTCATAGAGCCACTGTTTTGCAGGAAGCAAAATTCCAGTGAGCAGGATGTGCTGAGCAAAAACCACAGAGTATTGGGGATCCCTGGGTGGCGCAGTGGTTTAGCGCCTGCCTTTGGTCCAGGACGTGATCCTGGAGACCTGGGATCGAGTCCCACGTCGGGCTCCCGGTGCATGGAGCCTGCTTCTCCCTCTGCCTGTGTCTCAGCCTCTCTCTCTCTCTCACTGTGTGCCTATCATAAATAAATTTAAAAAAAATTAAAAAAAAACCCCACATAGTATGACCCAGGAGTTGGAAACTGTTATTTAAAAGTCCTTACATGTTTTTTTGTTTTATTTGATAGCATGTGTCCTCTGTAGCCTTTTTCGCTCTGTGATTTCTGGCCAAGACATTGCTATTTGTATTTGAGTCCACGGGGTAAGGCCATGAGATAGCCTTTGTAGGACTTTGTTGAAAAGAAATAAAGCCTGGGCACATGTCTGTTCCCTCCAGTCCTGCTGAAACCCAGAGTGGAAAAAAAGCAACAGATTCTGAGGCTCATCCTTCAAATTCATGGAAAAAAGCCAAGATAATCCTTTCTTCTACCAGTGGCTCCTCTTTCATGTCTGTTGTTTGTTTCCTCGCTCTGGTGAGTGAGGAGGGATGAGGCCCAGAGCAAGGGATAGGCCAAGAGAAGAGGCACAGCTCGGCGCTGTGAGCCACCTGAGAGCAAACAGCGTGACATGTTTGAAGCCTGTGTCTGGGATTCTCTGCTTCCTAAACGCCTGGCCTTTGTTGACTTCAAGTCTGAATAATAACAAGGAGCAAACTTGCATATCATAAAGTGCAAGGGTGAGCTTACCGGAAAGAGCTGGAGCTCAGGCCCTCTTTTCTCTTGGTCCGTATCTGTTTTGATGACAAGAAAGGTGTGCTTGGGAGATGAGGTTAGCGTCGTGAGCTGTTTCTGATGTTTTGACTTGGAATGGTCCAACTGGCAAAACTTTGTTCTTCGGGTCTGATGGGGAGAAATTTGAATGAATGACCCCTACCTCTCTGTGATGTTGAGTGAAAAGTACCCTCCCAAGGGCCCCGGGGAGAAATTAAGCCAGTGGCCCCCAGACTTTAGCAGCAGAGTCCAGAGAACTCTGGCATCATAATCCAAAGTGGTTGCTGCCAGTGCGACAGTTTTTGGAAGCATGGTTTCCTCTTTAACCGATGGAAGCTTCCCTTCCATTTCATTGTACACCTTTGTTTGTTTGTTTGGTGGATTATAGTTGACACACAATGTGACATTAGTTTCACATGTACCACATCAGGACTGGACGACTCTGTACATCAAGCTACGCTCACTCCAAGTGGAGCTACCGTCTGTCTTCATAGATCATGATTACAATACCGGCCGTACCCCTCATCCCTGAGACTATCCACTTCATGACTCTTAGCCCATAGCATGCACTCCCCTCGCCCATTTTGCCCATCTTCTTACCCTCTACCTGTGTTTGTTTTAATAGAAAAACATTTTTTTTCCTACCCAGTTTTTCAAAGAAAAACAAAGCTTCGGGAACATGGTTGTTCTGTGACTTCTGGTATTTCTGGAATGCATCACTACTCTCTCCAGGAGGATGCATACTTCAGTTTGAAAAATGCAGTGAGGCTGTATCAGAAAGTCACAGTGTTTTCCCTTCCCTTCCCTTCCCTTCCCTTCCCTTCCCTTCCCTTCCCTTCCCTTCCCTTCCCTTCCCTTCCCTTCCCTTCCCCTCTCCCCTCTCCCCTCTCCCCTCTCTTCTCTCTTCTCTTCTCTTCTCTTCTCTTCTCTTCTCTTCTCTTCTCTTCTCTTCTCTTCTCTTCTCTTCTCTTCTCTTCTCCTCCCCTCCCCTCCCCTCCCCTCCCCTCCCTTCTCCTCTCCTCTCCTCTCCTCTCCTCTCCTCTCCTCTCCTCTCCTCTCCTCTTCTCTCTTCTCTTTTTTCTTTTCTCTTCTTTTCTTTTCATGTGCCTGGTGGTATCACAAAGATAAATTTTTAAAGTTAAATTGATTAACTCCATCTAAATTGGTTAATTCCTAAATAATTACTTGACTAAGCTCAAGATGAGACCACAAATGTGTAACCAGTAGTAAGTGGCTAATCATTACTTTGTGGTGGGGATGAGACACAAAACAAACTAAATACTATTATAGTCTGTAGAAATTCTTAGTACATGATACGTTTTTGTCAAGGTAGCCTTAAATTCATTTTTTTTTAGAACTTAGAGAAGTATAAATAAATACAACACATATAAGTGGGAAAGGAACAATTACAATAATGACATATGACTGAATATATTTGACTGAATTAATAATTTAAGAGTCTTACTAAAATTGACAGTCTGCTTTCCTTTCTTCCACATTTCTTCCCATTGTTTCTCATCAGTAGAATTATCTAAAAAGGCAGTTATACCACTTTCTATTTGTATGGAGCTCCTAAATTTGTATAACTGACTGTTACCTCTCTCGTGAGCCCCAGAGTGGCATATTCCACTTAAATACCTTAAGATGTTTAAGAAATATCTTGAACTTAATATGGTAAACATAGAACTCTGTTTTCCATTTCAGTAGACAGCACTACAAAATTCCCAGAAATTCCCAAAGCCTCAAACCAGATAGGCTTTCTTTCTGGACAATATCCTGGTTTGTACTTCTTGTCTTTGCCTCCCCGTCTCATTCCCCCAGGAGCCAGCATGAACTTTTGGGTATAAATCAGACTCTGTCACACAATTTCTCAAAGCCCTGCATTGGTGTCCATTCTACTTGGATGTGACACAGAGTGGGCTTTGCCAGGCCAACAAGGCCGAGCAGGATGGCCTCCATGTCTTTTTCTCTTATTCCCCCTCCCTACCCCTCTGCTCCTGGTCAGTGGGCTTCAGCAATGATGGCTTTATTTCTGCCTCTGGGAGTCTGAGTTCCAACCTGGGGACTTTGCACTTTATGCTTGCTTTGTGTAGACTGGATGCTTCTGGATCTTTCTACAGCCAGGTCCTTTGCACCACTCATGTCTCAGCTCACCTGTCACTTCCTCAGAGAGACTTTTCCTGACCAAACTTTAAAAAGCAGCACCATCCTCTCTGTCACTCTTAAAGCATTACCCACTTTTATTCTTTTTTTAGTGTTGATCACTTTCTAAAATGACCCTCTCTTAATAAGTTATTTGCAGACTTTACCACGGAAGCTTCATCACTGGATGATGGATTGTTAGTCAATATTGGATCACCTGGCTTAGTAAAGACTGAGTGTGTGTGAGTGGCTGGATCACCTTCCACTGATTCAGTGAGGCTCCCAACAACTCTCTGAAGTGGACAGTGTTGCTTTTCCCCCCAGGGTTGGTGTCTTAATTATTGGTGTGTTTTTAGGGCCTTTTAGCAGGTCCACAATACATGTTTGTTAAAAGAATGCATCATTCTCATTGTACCGATAAGGAAGTCTCAAGGTTTATAGAGGCTGAGTGACATTCTCCATTGTTATAAAGCATATAAATGGCACATTTGGGTCTCAAACATTTGTCTTCAGCCTCTTGGCTCCTAGATGCTTGCTATTTCCATTCTAATTTGCTTCTTCCTTGATGGAAGGAAGTTTCCCTGGTTAAAAAAAAAACAAAAAAACTCTTGGAAGAAAAATATTGGATGGTGCAGCTTTTCAGATGGTGCCTATTTGATCCCACAATAACTGATGGGAAGGAGAAGTTAGGTGCTCAGAAATTGGATCCGTTTTTTTTTTTTTTTCCCTTAAAGCATATAATCAGTGTATTTTTCATGGAGCTCTGTGATTTCCTTATTGTTCAGACAGTTCCAGTGTGGGATCCATTCATATCCTAGTGAGAAATGTTGACATAATAAGATTGGAAATGTCATTTTAACACATTTACTGTTCTTTGCCTGGTGGTGTCTTTCTTGGTTCTCTCTACCTCTCAAGTCCTACTTACCCTCCATTTAGTAAGTAGACAGCTTTTTGAGCACAAGACTATCTTGGTGGTGATATTTAAATAGAGATTATTCAGCCAATCTTTGGTTTAACACTATTTGAGCTCTAATTTAGGGTCTATTGCTTGCTAATTTTGTGACCCCAGAAAAATCTTCAATCTCAATTTTCTCATCTGTTAAATGGACGTAATAATAATATGTACTTTGGAGGATTGTTAGAAGAATTAGTACATAAGAAGTCCCTAACCTAGAATGTAGCATATGGTGAGTACTCAAAGCAGCCTGCTGCTCTTCGTCTTCTTCTTTTTTTTTTTTTTATTTAAAGATTCTATTTATTTATTCATGAGAGACACAGAGAGAGGCAGAGACACAGGCAGAGGGAGCCCGATGTGGGACTCAATCTCAGGACCCCGGGATCATGCCCTGAGCCAAAGGCAGACACTCAACCGCTGAGCCACCCAGGCGTCCCTGCTGTTATTCTTTTATATCTTTGTACTTCTAGTACCTCAGCACAGTCCTGGCATGGTAGTTGCCTAAAAATGTTGGTTAAATGAATCCAGAGGCCATGTTATCTTCAACAAATTTTAAGTAGTTTTATCCCTGTCATCAATTTCCTTATGGACAAACTAGAATCTAGATTTGTCCCTATTGCTTCCCCTAACATTTGTCATACATTGCCTAACCAAACCCAATTTCTGCCCTGAAGCTATCTGACAAAATTTCAAATATATATGGATTCTTTCCACCTAAATTATTGCAAAAGTGAAAAAGTGTATTGTTGAGAGAGCCTCTGCTTTCCACTTAGGTTTTAAATTGTCAAATCCTTATTTATGGGATTATGATGACACCCTTCCTAAAAGCTGATTTTTTTTTCCCCTTTCAGGCCAAATTATCCACTATCAGTCTCTCCTGAGCGTTTACCTCTTGATCCTAGCATGCTCTGTTATCTTATTTCCCATGTCGATGGAAACGTATCAGTTTTCAGTATTGCCTTTAAGCTGAAAAATTCAAACAAAGATACACATAGATTTTAGGAATCAGGAGGATATATGCCATCTGCTGCCATCTTTTGGATTTGGTGCAGCTGAAGGGGACACCCTGCACGTTTTCTGTTTGCCAATTAGAAGGGAAATAATTGGGAAGTCTGTGGAAAGGAATGAAGTTATCATTTCACACGAGAATCTACATCTTTCACGTTACCTGTGTCCGTATTGTGTTTGAATAAAGGAGAGACCTTGATGTGGCACTAATCTGGTCAGAAGAAGAAAGTATGATTTCATCATCTGAGATGCTCATCTAAAAAAGACAAAAAATGCATAGGGAACTTCAGTGAATCAACAGTGAATCCTCTGTAGTACAAAGCCCTATGTTTTTAACCTTCTGTGTATCGGTCTGTGCCCTGTTTCCGTATGTGGAGCTCTTTTTCTTTATGGTCACAAGCTCTGTGGGAAGATAGCTTCTCTCTTCAGCTGGATGATAGAAGGAGAGTTGTGTTGGGCATTAGAAGAATGATATTGAGTAATCAAGTTTTTTTTTTTTTTTTTTTTTTTTGAGGTGGAGAGGGGCAGAGGGAGAGGGCAAGAGATAGATTCTTAAGCAGGCTCCACGCCCAGTGCAGAGCCCAACGTGGGGCTCGATCTTACAACCTTGCAATCATGACCTGAGCCAAAATCAAGGGTCAGACTCTTACCGACTGAGCCACCCAGGTGCCCTACTGAGTAATTGAAGTTTTAAAAATGTGAACAGTGACATTAAGTAAACTAGAATACATCTACCTTTGATCTTCCTAGAATCACATCCCAGGTTAATGGACTCATTTTTACCTGTGAGGCAATTGAAATAAATTCACCAGAAGCTCTCTTAACTGACTTCTGCTCACTCTGCTCCCCACGTGAGCTGAACAATTTCTCCACGAAACCTACGTGACCCACCACCTTTCCTGGGTCATGGGCCACCCCGTAGTCCCTCTCATACCCCCTGTCCCAGGAGTGAGAGGTGTGTTTACCAGGACTCGGTTGTGCTTGACTCCATACTTTTGTTTGCCATTATACTTGTACTCAGTTACGAAATTTAAGATCAAGGAAACCTAAAAGTATGATTTTTAAGAAAGGGGTTATTGTTTCTATGGAAAATGAGCTGCTTGATTTGAAAATCATTGATGAAATGTGTTGATAAAAAGAAAATTGCTGTTGAATTAGAGGTCAGACCACTTTAAGGGATTAAAAAAATAATAAGAATTTAGAAGGATGTCATGGTTGATTCCCTTGCAACTGTCTTTAGCCTCTCGCTTTACTTTAAAGAAATCACAGCTGTTAGTCTTCAGTGATCCACGTGGGTATGTGTTGTTCACGAAAGAAGACAGAGTTCACTAATCTATGTGTCTCTCTATTCAAGGGAGCGCATTGGCCCTGCATGAGCAGACTTGGATAGAGAGACTGGAGAATGAATGTACATCTATATATTTTAAGTTAAAATAAGAAGTCAAAAGATATTAGTAGGGTTTATTTGACCCTACTTTTCCAAATAATTAACCATCTTTAGGCACCAGCCAAGCCAGATAAGAGGGCTTTTACTCGTAAACCCCATGGGATTGAAGGTGGAAACATAACAGAGAGAGAGGTGAGCTGCCCAGGGTCTCACAACTTCCCTTCCCAAGGCCTTGTTTCCTTTTCCCTGAAATAGAACTGTTGGACCAAATAAATCTCTGAGTTCTTTCTCATTCTCATATTTTATTTTTCTTCATGTCGAATTGGCAAAAATAATGACATTTCCTATTGTTTTGCCTTTTGGATGGCTCTGCCATTTCCTGTCCTTCTGTGAGCTCTACTTTTTTGAATGTTGTATTGAGCCTGGAACATTTATTTGAATTTCATCCTGATCTCATGTTAAACATTCAAGAGACACTTGTCTAGAGGAAAAATCCAGATTTGGTTCAGTTTGTCTTATATCCATATTGGAGCATCTCTTTCCCTTGCTTAGGGTCCTTCAAGAGGTCACCCTTACATACAGGGCATTGTCCACATTCCTTGGCATGCATCTGACTTCATCCATCATCACACACCTGCAAGTAGTACCCATGCCTGACTCTATGCACTTCTGTTACTACTGAATTGGCTATTTTATGCCTCTGAGACTTTGCTCATACTGTTTCCTCTGTCTAGAATGTTCATTCTCTCTCTCTGTCTTTCTCTCTCTCTCTCTTTTTAACAGGTGAACTCCTTCATGTCCTTAAAGACTCAGTTCTGGTGTTTCCTCCTTTAGTGAGCCTTTACCTGATTCCCCCAGGCCAGGCAGTTGCTGCTTCTGTGTGCTCCTTGGAGACCTAAACGTACTTCCACCACTTTAATATTCCATTTCTTTCACTAAATCATAAGCCCCTTGAAGAAAAGCGCTATGTCTTAATTTATGTCTGGCCCAGCACTTGCGTCTCTAGCATGAGGAAGTGGTTCAAAAACATTTGATCAGATGCACTTTTGCAAACAGGGAAATTGGGAACTTGGTATAAAGGAGATGCTCAGACCACCTGGCTCAAGACCTTCATTTTGTGCATGAAGAAACTGAAGCCCAGAGCAGCTCACAACTTTGTCCAGTGTCTGTTATCAGCACCGGAAGCTACAATTCGTCCTGCTGTGTCTTAGCATTAGCTTCCCTCCCTGCGACTCCCCAGACTCAAGAGCATCTGGCTCACAAATTTACAGGAAAATTTATTTATTGAACAAGACATTAAAAACTGGCATCATGAGAGAGGATGTTGGAATGTCTTTACCCCAGCTCAGATTTCAAAAATGAATAGAAGTGGAGGCCTGGTCAATAAGCCTTTTTAAAAGTCATCTAAATGAGCGTCCTTCTGTCTACACCCCACAATAGCTACCACAGGCCATTATTGAGAGATACTTCTTGATGTTTCTCTTCAGGGTCTCACACAGTGATCACCTTCTCTTCTTCCGGAGGCTTGAGTCTTTGTGATATATGGCCAATTATCACTTGAATGCCTTCATCTGGATCAAAACTCTGCTGGTATTGATTACCAGGTAACCTCAAGGTTACATCAAGCTCAAGGATTCTAACTTTGACTGTCTGACTATACCCATTCCTAAATGGAAAAGTATAAAACGTTTTGGTGGAAGGGAATGCAGGATGTTATTGAGCAGAGGATTAATCATTAGAAAGGCAGTGCTCAAAAGGAAATTAAAGAAGCAGAAAAATGGTGGGCAAGGCAAGTTTTAAAAACCCAGGTCTGAAAGGTATATTTAACTGAAGCTTAGTGCCCATAGAGTTAGAGATCATTTATTATCCAGACTGGGACACTTGTGAGAATGGAGAAGAGAACTGTTGGTAGTGACCCAAGCATAAACCAGACTACCCTGGTGAAATCAGGGCACATGATCACCTTACATAAAATTCACCTCCATCTTCGTGTGGTTTTGTTGCTTCAAGAACCTTCTTCCACACAAGCCAAGCCCAGCAGTTGGGCTGAGATAGTCAAATGAGCTTCTGATCTGGTTTAAACCTTTTCCCACTCCAACCCAGTCCTGATGTTTCACTTCCATAGATCTCCACTTCCTGGCTTACACAGCTTCATTCTTTCACTTGTTACGTGGTTTGTGACCCCAGTGATTTTCAAACTAGTTTTGGTGTAATTATACATTTTAGGTCGGTAATAAATACCTAATTTACATTTAAGGTTTGGAAAATATATTGTAAACTCATGATTATTTGACTGTCACAGCCAAGGAAAGGCTGGGAAGAAGAAACATTCAGATTAAAATGGTGCTTTTATTTTTTAAAAAATTTTTAAACTTAAATTTTTGTTAATTAACATACAGTGCAATATAGGTTTCTGGAGTAGAATTCAGTGATTCATCACTTACACACAGCACCCAGTGCTCATCACAAGTGCCCTCCTTTATACCTACCACCCATCTAGTCCATCGCCCACCCACCTCCCGCCATCAACCCTCAGTTTGTTCTCTATCATGAAGAGTCTCTTATGGTTTGTTTCCCTCTGTCCTGTTTTTCTTTTCCCCCTTCCCATATGTGCATTTGTTTTTCTTCTTAAATTCCACATCCAAGTGAGATTATATGGTATTTGTCTTTGTCTGACTGACTGACTTGGCATAACATACTCTAGCTCCATCCATGCCGTTGCAAATGGCAAGATTTCATTCTTTTTGATGGCTGAGTAATATATTTCCATTATCTATCTATTAAAATGGTGCTGTTTTATATCACTACGTTTTGGAGTAATTTGTTCTGCACCAACAGATAACTGATACAGTGTCCCCACTGCAAGGTAAATTTCAATCACAGCAATGGGCCTTTATCTTTTAGCTTGGGGTGGTGGACAGGTCACCAGGGTTGCACAGTTAAGAGCACTATGACTGAAATTTGGTCTTCTTACTCTTAGATCCACATCTGCTTCTTTTTCTCATTATTTACATGCAGAACTCTGCTAATCTCCTGGAACGCTTGTTCAAGTATTTGAAATAATTCAAAACTACTTATTGGAAACAAATCACAACAAACTTTGGCCTTTCTCTTCTTGCTATGTACTGTCTCGTATCTGAGTCAGAGGACAATTGAGGATTTTAATTTTTTTAGTAAAGTACTAGTGATGCCTTCTCCATTTGGGAACTTATGCATTTCCTTTCTGTGAGCAGCACAGGGCACTTGCACGGAAGGGTCTCAGTGGGAATTTGACTATTCCACATTGCTCCACCAGAGTCCTGCTGAGAAAATTGATATTCCAATATTAGAGACAGTTGAACCATTTATTTTGCCAGAATCTGTAGGCTTTATTGTGGTATCAAAGCACACCATGGGTTAGCTACCTCCTGGAATTTATTACTGTGATGCGGTGTAGAAATTCCTTGATGAAACTACAGTTTGAAATTATTCCCTAAACTTTGAAATGAGGAATGGTCATGAATAGAACTACATCTATCAGCCTTTGTAAAATCATTGTCAGGGGCGCCATTAGTTTGTTGTTGTTCAGTGTTCTTTCATTATGATAAATTCTTTTCAGTTCAAAGGTAGGAAATTGATGTATTTCCCTAGTGCACTGGGCACATGTCCTTTTAATAAACAATAAGAAATGTGTAACATTTTTTTTTTTTTGCTTTGCCTGCTAGGAAACACAGCTATTTTATGATTGATTATATAGTAACTCTCCTTAGCCTAAGTTTGCTGCTATGTTTCTCTTTGGTAGTACATTTCATTACTTGGAATTTATTTCATTAATTTTCTTTTAATCTTTTTTTTTTTGGTGATTGCTTAATTTTCTTTCAGTAGTTCTTGTGGTTTTCTTGTTTTTATGTTTCTATATTTTAAACTATGATATTCTTGGAAGTGAGTGGCAAAATGCCGTTTCTTAAATGTGTGAGAAAAGGTTTTACTAAGCTAAACAGGGAATATTTATTTCATTTTTCCCACCTGTATTGTGAAAGCCTAGTTACAGGAGATTGAAATATTTTCCTTTGATAATTTTAGAATAAAATAGGTAGGTATACCTTGTTGATCTTCATCCACATTGTTGAATAAAATTTTGCAGCTGGGACCAAGGCATGGGACCCTGGTTCTGCTACTCAGAACTGGAGTTGGAAGTGAGCAAAGTAACACGGTGGCAGCAAAAGGGAGTCCAGCTTGCACACAGAGCTGTGATGAGAGTGGTGGTTTCTGGAGGGGAGTGTGATGGGGCCCATCTCATACAGTTCTGGGCACTCTTGCTGCTAAGTGGTGTTTTCAGTGGAGAAGCCCTGTTCTGTGGTTGGCGATGCTCCTGCTTGAGTAGCTCTGCACCTCTCACCCTCTCAGCTATTCTATGAAGTACCCAGGATCCTTTAACAAATGCTTTCTTATTTCCTTCTTAATCACAGCAGATTTTATATTGTGCAACTCAGAAACCAGACCAACACAGGCTTATGTTTATACATGCCTCAGGGACTAGTCAAATACCAAAAATGACCAATGTGGGTCAGTATGGGCATCAGGGAGCAGTGGGGCAGGTGGGCGGAGGAAAGTGCATGTCTAAAAACGTTCTCTTCACCAAAGCTAACATGGTTGCATCTGCTGCCCCTGCATTTGGCTTATGGGGCTTCCAGTGTGTGGTGTTGACACTCAGGTTGAAAGGAATTGAGATTATATAGTTGATATAATTCCTTGTCTTCTTTTGAACTTTGCATTTTCCACCTCTATATTTTGCCATCTTAGCAACACGACCTGTGACTCTGTGGATGCTCTGGGGTTTTGTGGAGATCAGGTTGCGCTGGTTTTCCTTGTGGTGAGGCCAGTTGTGATAACAAGTAAGAAAAGAATCCTTTCCTATGTTGTTGGCCAATAATAGCAGCACTCTTCTCTGGAAATCCTTGTCCCGATGTCACAGAGAAGGGGCTCCCTGGGAAGCTCTGTGACCTAAGTGTATTTTACTGTCCCAAATAGTTCCTGACTTGCAACTTCTTTTAAGACACAACACTGGAAAGCTAGCTAACATTTCTAAACCTCGGATACAGCAGAAATGGGGGTTCTGTTGCATGTCATGGGCCCGAAAATGGCATCTGAAAGGGTGATTACTAGGGGATCTGTTGGTCTGTTTTCGGAGTGACAGGTGTCTGGGATGCTGCTCAGGAAAACTGTCATTTGTTTCATCCTTGTCCTCAGGAGCAGGTTAGCTTTAGTCCTTTGAAGAGTAAGATTCAGCCCCTAATAGTCTTTTCTGTGTCTCATCCAGAGAGATGCAGTGCTTTAAGCCAGCATTTTATTTGTGGTTTGAAAACTGTATTTGAATTGCATTCGGTCTTGTGATTCATATGTACACAGCGTCCTTCCTTCTCATTGGAACGCTGCGTCTACCAGCCTCATTATCTCTAATAGACCTTTTAGCTCTCTCAGGGTTATGTGGTTTCAAAGTGCTACAAACTCATTCATGTCACTCTAATTTAAACACAATATTGTTGTTATTACTGCATCTATTTTAGAAACTACCCCTTGGGTTCCTTTTCTACATATCGTGTGAACGAGAAGTGGAAGATAACATTCCAATCAACTTTGGAGCTAAAAAGTCTGGGTAATTGCATTTGACAAATGTTGGAACCTTAGATCTCAAATACTTGCAACACTTTCCTTCCTGACACCAGCAATAATGGAAACGTCGTGGTGCTAATGAAGAGTTTCTACCGCGGGCCCTTGAACGTGGTCCAAATAGTCGTCGTCGGGCATAAACCATTCAGATTTCTTGTTATTTCTTTATCCTTCAACTCAAGTCAGGCTTCCATTTTTTTCAGGATGACAAAGATGTATTTGAAAAAAAGGCAAAAACAAGGTGGGGGATACAGTGTGGGAACAAAAGGAGATAATGATAGTCGCATGTATAAGAAAGTCAGTCTTACGTGGTTGGTTTTCTTTAGCTCCCACAGATGCAGGAGGGAAGATGACCTTCAGGGTTATCATTCTTGAACAGTGAAAGTGTTGCTTTAAAGCTCTAGATTCTCAGGGCTGGGAGAAGGTTAGAGAAGGTCTTGTCCAATCCCCCGGATTATCAGGCAGGGCAGTGTGGTTGAGAAAAACCACAGCGATCTGCTTGGGAAGGCTGTGATTGTGAGGTAGGAGGAAATTGGCGGGAGAAACAGATTCTCCAAGAGAATAAAACTCCCAGCTTCTTGGAAGGGAATAACAAAGAAGTGAAAGCAAGTACCTTTAGCGAAGGACGTTAATCACCTGTGGCAGAAGTGTGGGCAGGATAATAGTTTTTGAAAATAGTAAGTCAGGAGACTTATTTTCCTTCCCTCCCTCCCTCCCTTATTTTCCTTCTTTGTTATTCTTGTATTTATCCCCCCTGCAACACTTCTACCATTAATTCTAAGGCATGTTTTCCAACTGGGGTAATTTCCACCCCTCAGGGCACATTTGGCAGTATCTGAGGATATTTTCTATTGTCATGACTGGGGAAATTGCTATTGGCGTTTAGTAGGTAGAGACCAAGGATGCTTCCATGCATAGGACACTGCTGACCCTGCCCAAAATGAAAGAATTTCTGATCCAAAATGTCATTAGTACTGAGGTTAAGAAATCCTATCTAAGCAGATGCTTATTGGAAAAGGAAAGAGGCTAGAGGGTACTTGGAAGGAAGGAGAAGATGTGATAAGAGCGCTTATCAGTGTCTTGTGTGTCATGATGCTGTCCATGAGACTCCTGGCCTCTGTGATGGAGAGTGAGTTACTGCATGGGACATCCAGCTGGATGGATTCAGAAATACACCAGGGCCCCAGCAGGAGACGACATATGCACCTCTCATATACCACAGGAGACAAGTTTAATAAAGGACCTATTTACAAAGCTGAGAGCAGGATTAGCAGAAATAAAGGTGGGATGGAAAAGTGTCTTGAAGATAACAACACGGTCTGAAGTAGGGAACAGAAGGGTGTGGTTATTGGAACCCATTGACATCTCTAGCTGTAGGAAGGAGCTTTACTAGAGAAAGAAGTTCCTGCCAACCTGTGGCCCGGTAGGGGGGAAACCAGGGATTAGATACCCTGATATTGGTCTCTTCCTACCCTCTGATCTCTTGCTGGTAATTCCCTTTTGGTAAACTCAACTGGAAACCAGAAGGCAAAAGAGCTTAGTTAACAGAATCCTAGAGGCCTACGTTTCAGTAGTCCTGAAACAGGGTAGAGAAGAGGTCTGTAGGGGAAAATGGAGAATATCTAAAACAACTATGTTTACAGGTTTTCCTTGGGTTTGGTAACATGGAATCCGGGCTGTACTACACATAATATGTATGACCTTGAACAGGTTACTTAACTTTTCTACAAATTAGTTCCCTCTGTATTTTGCTCTACCTCATATAAGTGTTTTGAGGATGAGGAGTGCTACTGCAGGTAAAGTACTCATACTAGTACCAGGCATATAGTAAGTGCTCAGCAAATGTTAGTAGTTGATTTTCCTGGTTGATTTGTTCTCCAGTAGGGCAGAGAGCAGGGGGCTGTGATTTGAGGATGTTGTAAAACAGAATTTACTCTCCATATTCAGGAGTATGCCTTGCTCATAGCTGTTCTAATGTTCAGTGATTGGGTTGGTTGGCTTAAACACATAACTTGGCCCTTCATTTAATTCAGAAACAAAAACCGGTCTCTATTGTTTGGTGTAGGGATGCTGTTGTGTGCCTCTCCCATCTCCCCTGCCTCCTTTCAGGATGAAGGTATCTATTTCTCCAGCTATTGGAGGTGTTGGTGATAGACAGCCTTCAGTGACTTACTCCCTGGGAATTGCCACCTCCTCCTTATACAAATATGGGTCTCGCTGCCTGACCTCCACTTGAGGCAATTTTAAGAGGTCATCCCAGCTCCCTGATTCCCTGTAGGATCAGTGGAAGCCTTTGCTGTGACTGCAATGCAGTTTAACTGCACAATTATCCTCCACCCCCACCCCATACAATTCTGCTTTCCTCCTTCCTTCCCAGGGGTTGATCCTAATAATCTACTCCAAAAAATTTCCTGTATGCAGATCTCCTTGTTGTACTCTCTTTCCAGACAAATTTTTACCTGCAGCATTTAGGGTCAGGGGTTATTTTTTATAAGTCTTTCCACTGACTTCTGTGCCATCTGGAGTGCTCATTAAGTATTTTTTGAGATGAACAATAGTACTTGGAAAGTTGACTCAATAGGACCCTGGGTTCAGGGTGATATTTTCACAAAAGTTGCCATCTAAATCTCCAGGATTGATTTGGACCATAGTCCCTTTTCCTACTTTACTGCTCCATGTGTGTTCCAGCAAAGCCATGTTCTTCATGAGAGAGGACAACTTTTCCAGATAGAGGAGAACTATGCTTTAGTTTTATAGTGGTTGAGTTCCCACTGCAGCACTACCATTCTAATGACCAATTTGATTTTCAGTTTTTATTATGGAATTATATATTCCAATTAACCGGGGTAGAGGCAGTAAAGCTCCATTTTGTACTTTGCACAGTTATCCTCTAGTTTGTGCCACATTTTATAGCATTCATGTTCTGTCTTAGTCCATTTGGGTTGTTATAACAAAATAGCACTGGGTCACTTATCAACACCAAATGTTTATTTCTTACAAATCTAGAACCTGAAAACCCACAATCATGTGCAGCAGATTTGTTGTTTGGTGAGGGCTTCCTGGTTCATAGACTCTACTTGCTGAGTCCTCACACAGAGGAAAGTGGAAGGGAGCTCTTCAGGGTCTCTTTTATAAGAGCACTAACCCCATTAATGAGGCTCCACCCTCATGACTTAATCATCTCTCAAAGGCCCCATCTCCCAACACCATTACATTGGACTTTAGGACTTCAGCACATCAATTTTGGTGGCACACAAACATTCAGACCATGGCAGGTTCCCACCAAAGAACTACCATTTTAAAGACCAATTTCACTTGAAACTGTTATTATGGAATTATGTATTCCCATTAACTAGTGCATGGATGATAATAAAGCTCTATTTTGTGCCCTGCACAGTGAATCCTTGAGGTTGTGCCAGATTGTATCGTGTTAATGTATGCTTAGAGCTGCTTAGGCAGAAATGTCCACCAGAACGAGGCACAAGATGAGGGTAGTGCTGTTGCCTCATGTCCTGATGTGACTCATTAAGGCCCTTACTCTACTTTAACACTGTTTTAGGAGAGTTGGTTTGGCATATACTGTTATGATTAAGAGAAAATGTAGCTCCATTAGCAAAGTCTACCTTAAGAAATAGCAGTTCCTTTGTAGCTTGCAGATGTCCGAGGCATTGGGTTGATTTTGCCCAGCAAGGGACACACTTCAGTTTTGCCAGCTGGTTGCAGCAGGTGTGATAGCAGTGGCGTTGCCCACAGCGCGTGCTTTAGAGCATGAGCCACGAGCTCTCCTTTTAATGGCACTAACTTGATTGTACTCACGGCTTTTATGAAGATCTGCCAGGCTGTCAGGGCAGGTTCTTTCATGTGCAAGTAACCCAGTAATACTCTCTCATATAGCTAAAAGCTGCTCATACTCTGGTATTTCCACCATGGCACCTGTGCCCCAATTCAAGCTCCTACATCATGATTTAGTTACATCATCCACTTTTTAAATTTAAGGCCTACAGCTGCAACTAAGTTGGGAGACATTGTGGCAGACACTGTGGAAAAGTCTTATTGATAATGGTGTTCTCCTGGGGGCCCAGACTTCAAAAGGGAATTCTTTTATGGATCCCTACCAGTTTCAAGTCTCAGTGGGTTGGCCTAAGAATTAAGTGAGTAAAGCAATTGAAAACCCAAACTAAACTGTAAAACATTAAGGTAGTGTTAAAAGCCAAGTGCAAATAGCCTCAGTGAGTGAGGAGTGAGCCCTGCCCATTAGGCTGAAGTATGACGCCTCTTAGTACAGGAAGCAAATATATAACCTCAATTCTGGATGAAGGCATCCTTAATGAAAAGGAAGCATCTGCGTGCAGTATTTCTAAAACACTTAGGGCTTTTTTTTTCCTTTCCAGTTTTGCTTTCAATTAGCATATTGACCTCCTTTAAATTTTTGGTAAGACCTGCACAGACATCCACATTTTAAAGAGGATATATAGATGTTTTCTTTGAAGTGGGCAACTGGTTCTAACTGGGATCAATTTTGAAAGAAATATTTACGAGAGCTTTGTGAAAGGGAAAAGAATTGAATTCCAAGTGTATGGGACTCCAGCAAACTTGAATTGCCCCCATGGCTCTCAGAGAGCGAGATGCTTTCACATCCCTGGAGGGTTTGATGAGTCAATTTAAGTGTATACACTGTGACTAATATGGTCTGTTAGACCAGGGCACAGATGGATGTTTCAGTCAGTAGGAAAGATGCATTCCTATGTGGAGTGAAAAGACTCACAGGAGAACTGTATAGCAGTTGAAAAAGTTCAATGTTCATCTAAATCTGAACATGTTAAAGTTTGCATAAAAAAGCTGAAGAAACACATTATGGGTATACCTGAACTGAAATGTAAATATTCAGTTATAAAAACTCTGAGAGTCACCTTTGAGGACTCTCTGGTCATGGCTGACCAAAGGAGATGGGGAACGGTGTGGTCTGTTCTGAGAGCTGATCCTCAGACAGAATCAGGGCTTGAGGACCTGGACCAGTTTCAGATGCTTACATTAGAAGTTCCATCTGGGGACCAAGTGCCATGTCTAAAGGGGGGGTGTGACAGGCATAGTTGGTAGTCTAGGCAAACAGTGAACAGTGAGCAGGAAGAGACAGTAGGGGGTCCAAGGAAATGTAATGAGATATTAACAGGAGAGTGGACCCAAGAGATGGTGAATTTAAGGTTGGGAGCTTCTTAGAAGTCAAGACAGGCAGTTGTATCAAAAAGACTGTTCAGGACTCATGTCGCAGGCAAGGCTTCACAGGCAGACTCCAGGATGCTGGAGAGTACAAGCAAGTGCAAGTCAGAGTTCCAGTTTTGGAAGATATCTTGGAGAACCATGTAAAGTTTAAAAATAGAGACACTACACCAGAATATAAGGCTCAAATCCAGATAGAAAATAACTGTGATTGGATGATGGGGACATAATCACTCCCAAGATCATCAGGAGTCTGTTTCTCACATACTCAGGCACCCTTTGAGCAAAGTTTCCATAGATATACTTGCTATTGATAGCAGCAGGCTGTCCTAACAACCAGCTGATTCCAGCAGAATGGCTTATCTATTGGTTCTGAAGTCACCAACTTGGTAATATCAGCAGATACAATCTGATTTTCACTATATAATTCACTCTTTAATCTCTTCCATTAGTCCTCGGGATGCCTGGAGACTCATTTACTTTGCATCTGTTTTCATTATTCGTGCAAGTAGTGAATCACTTTGCTCCATGAACGGCAGGTTCTCTTTCAAAATCAGATCAATATGTCTAACGCGTTTTCAGAGCAGGTACTTATGATCAATGCGCATTATTTATCACAGAATTGCCTGGTGCACTTTTTTCTTGAAATACTGTTTAAAAGGCAACACTCTAGGTGTGCACGTAGATAATACACATAGTAATCAGAAATTCAAATCAGTAATTTGTGAATTAATTATTAAATTGGACTTGAAAAGAAATTCTTCTCATCACTTGTGATGTTCTCTTACTGTTTTAAATGATAGTGATTTAAAATAGATCCGTGATAACAGAAATGAAAAAGACTTTTACTGTATTATTTAGTGATATGTAATACTTGTCAGCAGAAATATATACATTTATACGTGGCAGAGATCATAGATATGAAAACAGAAGTTAGAGATCATATAGGAAGGACTAAAGTTCATGACCTTATGCCCTAAACTTGTGCATGAACCTCCTGCCTGTCAAGTCAAAAAGGGGAACATATCTCTCTCTGTGATGAAAGCTTGCAGGCAGACTTTTCCTTTTCCTGGCACTGAAATTGAGATTGTGTAGTCTGGTGGTTAAAATAGTGGGTTTTGGACTCAGTAGAAGTCATATCGAATTCTAGCTCTCTCACTTATTAGTGATAACTAATGATTTCGACTCTCTGAGGCTTAGAATCTTCATCAGAAAAATGGGTACAGCAATACCTATTCCTTAAGGTGGCTGCGAAACTGGAAATAGGAAATGCATATAAAGGGCCTAGGGTAGTGCGTACCACATGCTTCCTGCTTAATAACGATTAGTCACAAGTTCATAACACATGGGGACAATCCAAATCATTAAATTGTCCTGAAGGTGAGATACTAGTTGAGGAGAAAATGGGAAAAACCCAGTATTTATAAAACAATGTGAGAACTTCTTAAATGCAAGAAGTATAATTCTTTTCTCCTTGAAAGAGGAGAATCCAAGGAGAATCTCCTTGTAAAGGTAAGATGAATCCAAAGTGGGTGTTCAAGGCTCATAATAATTAATAATTGTTGCTAGCTCTCCTTTGTGTACTTGTTTCAACACCGTATAGAGGGGAAAATGTGTGCTATGCCCTACCTATTGACAAAGTGTCATATTTTAAGGATAACACTTGAACTTACTTATTACTTAGGAAGGCTAAAGCGAGGGATGCCTGGGTGGCTCAGTCGGTTGAGCATCTGCCTTAGGCTCGGGTCCTGATCCCTGAGTCTTGGGATTGAGCCCCACATCAGGCTCCTGGCTCAGGGGGGAGCCTGCTTCTCCCTCTCCCTCTACTGCTTCCCCTGCTTCTGTGCATTCTTTCTCTCTCTCTCTGTCAAATGAATAAATAAAAACCTTAAAAAAAAAAGGCTAAGCTGACAAATATTTACAGTTGAGTAGTTAAAAAAAATATTTATCAGCTCCAAGTTAGGAGTTGAGGGCATGCTTAGTATATGAGAAGCTCTACAACTTCCTCTCCTTGCCCCAGGTGGGCTAGAGCCTTGAACAGTGTGCTCATTGTGTATGTGGCTGTA
Source organism: Canis lupus dingo (assembly GCF_003254725.2). NCBI lineage: Eukaryota > Metazoa > Chordata > Mammalia > Carnivora > Canidae > Canis > Canis lupus. The sequence goes on along the minus strand of NC_064260.1, from coordinate 31,350,311 downwards.
AATATTGTGTTGTGTTGTCTCACTTTAGCATCACCAGTCCCTCCTTATACAATCTTTAATGGATTGTAGAGAATGAAAAATTGTATTTCCAGGCTCCTTTTCCTTCATGGTTCAGGCCTTCTTTTGACTTTAATCCACTTGGCTGAATCCACATTATTTAAGGCTGGCCTCTGGTGATAAAGACCAGCCTCTGATAACTATCTCCCCATGGATTCTCTTGGGCTCACTTTTGCCCTTTTCATCCTCTTGGTTTCTCCCTTGTGGATTTTCTCAGGGCTATTGGAAGAGTCTTGCTAGTGCTCGCCAGCCTTACAATCTGCTCTTTATAAAAGCTTTATTTCCTGACTCATTTTCAGTCTTGGACTAAGTAGGTGATGAGGGTAAAGGCTATGTTGTGGTGATGGAGACCTTTCAGCGGAGTTGGCCAAAGCCATCCATCCACCCCTTAGTTTTACCTGTTCCTTGCCAAGATGTTGTACCTTAAACCTAAAGAGATTATCTGAATTTATGAGTCAATTCAGCACTTGAGTGAAGACTTCCATTCATTTAGCAAACATTTATCCATGTGGCTATGGTCCGTGAACTCTGCTAGGCACTGGGGAGGCAGGTGGGTGATCACAAGGTGAATGAACCCCCATCCCTGCTCTTCTGTTGTCTGAAGTCTAGTGGATGAGATCAGTCAGTGGATCAGTGTGGCAGGTGCTGTGATGGAGGGAAGCGTAGAGGGCTGCGAAGCCCATGCAGGTCATCCAGCCCAGGTCTAACTTAGCATCAGAATCAGGGAGATATGCATTTGAAATTGCATTCTGTCCCTCAATAACGGTGTGATTTTTTTCCTAAAAAGAATAAACTGTGATTTTTGAGGACATTTTTGAACCTTATTTTTCTTATTCACAATAACTGGAAAATGTAATTCCTATGTGTAAGATTGTATTGAGCGTCATATGACATAATTTGTACCAAATGTTTGCTATAGTGATTATCTCCAGGGTTCAATTAGTGGTTATTTTATTATTATTATTTCCTTAAGCTGGCCACTTCTGTGGTCTCTGCCTTCTGATATGATGCTTTCCCCCTTTCCTGGCTGGTACACATTAAAAACTGTGAGCCCAGCATTCACAAGAATAGTGCGAGAGGCCCAAGACACCAACCGCTTTGTGGTGTCACATTAGTTGCCTTGTTTTTCCCATTTTGTTTTATAAAATTATGTCAAGCATCATTGCTTACACGGCTTCCCTTGCTTGGGGTTCTCTTCCCAGTCTTCTCCATCTACTTAAATCCTCTGTGCCTTTAAGTTTGCCTTAGGAAGCCTCTTTTTCTTGCCGCAATTCACAGCAGTGCCCCCCTCCTGGGGCTCCCATCCTAGCCTCTGTCAGCATATTCAGTGATCCCACCACTTGGCAGCCACTTTATCACAATTTCCCACTTTCTTCTAATCCTGTGAAGGGACATTACTTTATACATGTTCTGTATTCCCACCATGCTTTGCAAAGAGTAGGTAGTTAATAAATAGTTGTTGCTTGAGGGAGAGAATCCTACACACCTTCTGTCTGATTTTGTCCTGTGTCAGTTGGGAATAATTTTGGCTGCAAACATAACTCCCTTAACAGTGGATTAATGCAAAGAACACTTGTTTACCAAACAAGAAGCCTGGAGGGAGGCAGTCCTACTGTTCATTCCTTACTCCATGATGTCATGGTGTTGAGTTGGCATCTTGCAATTCTTCTGGCTTATTATATTTCTCATGCTTACAAGATTTTTTCTGCAGCCCTAGAAACATGTACACACACACACACACACACACACACACACACAGAAATTGAGATCTCATTGAGCGTCATTCTCCATTCTTTTATCAGGGATGGAAAAAGCTATCTCAGAAACTCTCTTATGTCTTTTGGCAAGAACAGGCTCCACGGAACCCTTAGTTTCAAGAGAGGCTAGAAATATAAGTGCCTGCCCTTTTCTGTTTCTATGGTAGGAGGTAAGGCTGCTGGCAATGACTTCAGGTAGCTAAATGCTAGTGTCTCCTGTGTGTCCTTGGCATAGAGTTGGCATAAATTGGTACTGCGGACATCATGACACAGTGGGGAAAAGCTCATGGGAAGAAGCACATGGAGGAAAACCAGAGAGCTTTTGGGAGTAGAACATGCAGCACACTTCATCCTTTCAGGGGGAAGCTTAGAAGTATGAAGACTAAGTGAGATAAGATGCCAGTGAGGTAATGCTAGTTAAGAATGCAGGATTGAGGAGAGGGACAAGTTCTTGGAGAATCATGAAGGCAGAGGGTTGGTATGAGTTTGGGAGTGTGGATCATGGTCAGAATCATTTAAAGCCAAATGTAGGAGCAAGGATAGTTGCGGCTGGAGTGTGGGATTGGTAGGAGCAGATTGGAGATAGTGGGTAAAATATTCCCTTGATTACTCCTTTGTTTTGTTTTCACAGAAACTGATCCTCAGACTATTTGGGTGCAAATTGTTTCTTTGAGGGTTGATCTCAGGAAGACTGGGAAAGAAGTGAGAAGGGAGGAGCAAAACCAATAAAGAGGATATTGATGAGCATATTATCTGGAACGGTTGGGGTTTAGTCCCCCTGTGCATCCTCTAAGAGACCATGTAGCAAACACCCAGAATTGTCCCACTGCTGAAGTGAGGAGATTGAAATATTTATCCACCAATTTCCCCACTGCTGAAGTGAGGAGATTGAAATATTTATCCACCAATTTCCATTTCCATTGGTGGGGGCCAATCCTGTAGGCATGATCTCCTTGGCACTTCTGGCCTATCTTAACCACATGGAGCTGAGCATGGTCCCACAGCCAGGGAATTCCATCTGGCAGTGAGTCACAGGATGTCATGGACAGGGATGTGACCTGAGCATAGGTGGGATCTGGGATGCACTGAGATAATATGAGTGCAGGGCACCAACAGCTTTGGCCACAAGGAGCATCTTTCCTGGAGGAGGTTGGATAAACCCCTAGCTCTGTGGGAATTTTGCTAATCTGAAAGGATATAAGAGAGGAGGCTCAACAGCTTCTCTATTGGAGGCACAGAACAAATACTTCAGCATCACCTGAGGTTGGAGGGAATCAGCTACTATCTCCTGAATGGCATTCTTTTTTTTTCTTTAATTTAAGTTCTATTTAGTTAGCATATAGTATATTATTAGTTTCAGGGGTAGAAGTTAGTGATTCATCAGTTGCATAAACACCCAGTGCTTATTACATCAAGTGCCTTCTTTTAATGCCCATCACCTAATTACCTCCTTCCCTCACCCACATCCCCTCTAGCAACCCTCACTTTGTTTCTTTTAGTTAAGAATGACATTCCTAATGGATGGTGTAGTCTGCAGACACCTGTGGGTACATCTGGAACAGCTGAGTAGACTTGGAATGGAACCAGTTGCAAAATTCTCCTTGAAGGTTAGGTATCCAAACTTCAAGAGTAGTGCAGGACATTGATACATTGCTGGCCTGCCCATAGTCCCCTCTTAGTGAAACCAGCAAGCCCAGAGTCCTGCTTAAGGCATGATTTATGAGACTGGGGTGGGTAAAAACCCATACTTGGGTCAGCCACCCGTGGCATGAGCTAGTGTGAAAAAAAGAAAAAGAGAAACGATCAGATACTCTCCTGAAAATTTGAATGTGAAACTCGGAAAATCTCCTAGGTTAAGCCAGTTTCTGCTAGGATTGAACTAAAGTGGAAGAGAAACCTAATAATCCATATGTTTATTTTCCAATAAATAACCTCCCTTTGTTTTTAAGGTATAACCTCAGTGGGTCTCTATTGCTTGTAAATAAAAGAATGTAACAGAAAGCATATATGTGTGGATTCATTTTTCCATTTAAATAGTTGATTAAGGAGGTATTGGTTTATCTTGAAATATCTTGACACATTTTTTCTAAATCAGAGGGATAAAAGAGATCAATTGATTTAATGTTATTATAAAGTAAATATAGATTTTCTTTCCCTCTTTCTTTGCCCTAAGGATATTCAAGATTCATTTGTTCTCTTCTTGAGCTCTTAGAAATTACTCCATCTACTCACGCCTTCTCTGTTTTCAGTTTCCACAGGTATCAAGGTTCCGTATTTTATACAGATTCTTTTAGGTAACTATTTCTTGAGTTTTTCCAGGACAGTCTTAATTTCAATTATTTTGTTCTGTTGTTTCCATATACTATCAATGTCCCAGAAATGCCAATAGTTTGACATTTAAACTACATCTCTCAGACAGCTTAATTCCCAGAAGTGGAAAAAGTCCTTTGTTAGACTTCGTGTCCTGATTTCTGACCTGGAAAATAAGATCATCATAGCCTTATTCCACTGTTCTTTCAGGTCAGGTCTTGAAATTTGCAAATTGTCATGACTTCTCCTTGAGGAAGTACCGCCCATGCAGCCTTCATCATCAAATCACCATATTATATGGAATAAGACATGTATTAGAATTTATTATTTTCATTCTACTTTGAAATACTTATTTCTGGTGTCAGTACACCTGATGGAATCTTCATTGAAGGAGAAGGTGCAATATGGACTTGAGGCCCATGGAGCCAGTCGACCTCTTAACTTACCCCAGTAAGGATAGGTTAGGAGGAAAAAGCTGACTTAATAATGATATGCCATGTCTTTTGCCCATTTCATGATTGGATTGTTTGTTTCTTTGGTGTTGAGTTTAATAAGTTCTTTATAGATCTTGGATACTAGCCCTTTATCTGATGTGTCATTTGCAAATATCTTCTCCCATTCTGTAGGCTGTCTTTTAGTTTTATTGACTGTATCCTTTGCTGTGCAAAAGCTTCTTATCTTGATGAAGTCCCAATAGTTCATTTTTGCTTTTGTTTCTTTTGCCTTCGTGGATGTATCTTGCAAGAAGTTACTGTGGCCGAGTTCAAAAAGGGTGTTGCCTGTGTTCTCCTCTAGGATTTTAATGGAAACTTGTCTCACATTTAGATCTTTCATCCATTTTGAATTTATCTTTGTGTATGGTGCAAGAGAGTGGTCTAGTTTCATTCTTCTGCATGTGGATGTCCAATTTTCCCAGCACCATTTATTGAAGAGACTGTCTTTCTTCCAGTGGATAATCTTTCCTCCTTTATTGAATATTAGTTGACCATAAAGTTCAGGGTCCACTTCTGGGTTCTCTATTCTGTTCCATTGATCTATGTGTCTGTTTTTGTGCCAGGACCACACTGTCTTGATGACTGCAGCTTTGTAGTACAACCTGAAATCTGGCATTGTGATGCCCCCAGCTATGGTTTTCTTTTTTAAAATTCCCCTGGCTATTCGGGGTCTTTTCTGATTCCACACAAATCTTAAAATAATTTGTTCTAACTCTCTGAAGAAAGTTGGTGGGAATGTGAAATGGTGCAGCCACTCTGGAAAACTGTGTGGAGGTTCCTCAAAGAGTTAAAAATAGATCTGCCCTACGGCCCAGCAATTGCACTGTTGGGGATTTACCCCAAAGATACAGATGCAATGAAACGCTGGGACACCTGCACCCTGATGTTTATAGCAGAAATGTCCACAATAGCCAAACTGTGGAAGGAGCCTCGGTGTCCATCAAAAGGTGAATGGATAAAGAAGATGTGGTTTATGTATACAATGGAATATTACTCAGCCATTAGAAATGACAAATACCCACCATTTTCTTTGACGTGGATGGAACTGGAGGGTATTATGCTGAGTGAAATAAATCAATCAGAGAAGGACAAACATTATATGGTCTCATTCATTTGGGGAATATAAATAATAGTGAAAGGGAATAGAGGGGAAGGGAGAAGAAATGGGTAGGAAATATCAGAAAGGGAGACAGAACATGGAAGACTCCTAACTCTGGGAAACAAACTAGGGGTGGTGGAAGGGGAGGAGGGCAGGGGTGGGGGTGACTGGGTGACGAGCACTGAGGGGGGCATTTGACAGGATGAGCACTGGGTGTTATTATGTATGTTGGCAAATTGAACACCAATAAAAAATAAATTTATTATTAAAAAAAGAATGATATGCCATTTTAAGGACTTGTAAACGTAATTTTATCTCTTCCAAAAACTTTCTTTTTGTATTTATGTGGTTCTTGGAAATAGAATTATTCTTATTACCAAATGGTCAGAAAAAAATGTACTTCATACATTGCTTTGTGCATTGCTTCCTATGATTGCTATGACCCAATGAAATTCACTGTATCTGTCAAAATATCATGTTCTAATTGACTTTCTCCCCCACTATACTCCAAGATTCATGAAGGCAATACGTTGCCTGTCTAGTTCATGGTCATGCGTGTCTGGATTGGTACTGATTCATGGTGCATGATCAATATAGATGCAAAATGCATCTATGAATTTGTCCTTAGAGGGTTAGCACTCCCAGGAGTGCTTTGGATGAATATAACTGTTGGATGGTACATAGTAGACCCTCGGTGTTTTTGAAAAGTTTCTGGCAGATGATGGCCGGTTAAACAAAATTTATGGTGACAACCATCTTGCTGCCATAATGATTCTCTTTAAAACTTTCCTATAATCAGGATAAATGTTTACTTGTGGGCTGAAGTTGGTAATCTAAAAGAACCATACGGAAATTAACTAATTAATTACAATCATCAGATTTATTTAGTCATTTGAAACAATGGTTTATTTGGCCCTTTTCTTACCGATTAGTGTCCTGAATGCTCGTTAAGAAGTACTAACGTATATGTGGATTCCCCATTCTATTCATTTTGCTTTGGCTTGTAGGATCTAATCTTTAAGACAGGAATGATAATGACTCCATTTTCACTCAGTTGGCTAACAGAATGCTGAAACGATAAATTAGAAACTAATCATCCAGAGAGATTCTGTATGATGATGATGACTATAAAAATAATAGCTATTTAATTGAGAGATAAATATGTGTCTGATACTATGATAAACTTTGTACTCATAATAACTAACTTAGTCCTTGTACCACCTGTGTTATAGATGAAGAAAAGGAGGCACAGAGTGGTTGGTTAATTTGCCCAAGATCACATGTAGAACAGGTAGATGGAGAAGTAGAGATTGATAGGCCATAAAAATATAAGGATATGTTATAAATCAGAAGAATTAGTTGTGTTGCATTTTCAGGTAGAGGAACCAGAGGTTTAGGGATGCGTAGTACTTATTTCAAGGAACTCACATGTTCTAGGATGCAAGTTGTGTGAACTTCAAGATGGCATTGTACTTTGTTGTGGGATTTTCATGATTTGGTTTTGAGATTAGATGGATAATTAAGGGCCGAGTGAGCTTTCAGAGAAAAAAGAGTAAAGAATCAAGACATCCTTGTAAGCATCGAATTCAGCCCAGTAGGAAGATGGTGAAAACCAGAAAGCCATGGCAGTTATAATTCCATCATCACCTTCTCCTCTATGCAGTTACTTTCCTCCTGGTTCTGTCGCTTTTCTAAAGTCTTTCAGATGGGAATCCAGCTTACCTAAAGAGGACAAGTAGATTTGTTCACAGGGTTGAAGCTTCTGGTTAGTGCAACCTCGGTATTTATGTGAGAGTCACACCTCTGTCAGCGATTCTACATTGATTTTTTATGTGCTTCTACCTTAGCTTTTCCCAAGCTATGCCTTAGAACATTAGTTACAAGATATGGGAATGGGGGTTAGGTTCAAAAAAGGGTTTCCTTGGTCAAATAAATTTGAGGAGATTGGGTCTAATGAAAGTAGATTCATTTCAAGGTTCTGAAGTACTTTGTGAACATCCACAAGGAGTAAAAAGTAGGTAGCATTTCTCAAACTTATTGATGGCTTTTTTTCCCCTAGAGAAGCTTATTAGACTTAGTGGCCCCCAGAATAAAACACACACATGCTTTCAGTGATGTTTTTCTTTCTACGTTGTGGAAATAAATAAATAAATAGAGAAATACTGTCTAAGCACTTATGTAGTACAAGGGAGAAGAGAAATCAAATAGCTCATAAGGCAGTGTGGTCCAATGGAAGGAGATGGAAGCCCAGAGATGTTAGGGTTTGATTTTCATTCTGTCTTTTTTTTTTTTTTAAGATTTTATTTATTTGTTCATGAGAGACAGAGAGAGAGAGAGAGAGAGGCAGGGACACAGGCAGAGGGAGAAGCAGGCTCCATGCAGGGAGACCAACATGGGACTCGATCCCGGGTCTCCAGGATCACACCCTGGGCTGACGGCAGGCGCTCAGTTGCTGAGCCACCCAGGTGTCCCTCGTTCTGTCTTTAATTACCTATGCAGTAATGAATAGAAATATGAACATTCTACATCTGAGTTTTCCTCTTTAAAAAATGGAAGATGCAACAGGGTAGTGGCAGGTGGGCAGGAGACGAGGAAGGGGAAGAGGCAGGAAAAGGTACTTGATTCCAAAAGGAACCACCGTGTCAAGTAGCTAATGATCATCATTTTGTCCAATTTGTTCATTCACTGGTTCATTCACTCACGTATTCCATGATGATTTTTCTGTGCTTATATGCATTGGGGACAGAGGGATGAATGGACAAGCTTCCTGCCCTTTTCTCCCTTTATCTGGGCGTGGGGAAATGGAAAATAAATAAGGAAACAGACTAATAAACACATGACAACAAGCTGTGAAAAGTAAAAAGAAATGAACTGGGTCTAGTGATAGAGGATCCTAGAACTGATTCTAGTTTCCTAGGACGTGAAGATGTATTCTCCAGAGGCCCAGAGGGGATCAGGCTTCCCGGTAGCCTCCTATGGGGGGCAATGACTGATCTCTCCCACCCTCCCATAAACCTTTGTGGGGCTTCTCATTATGGCTTTAAAACAATGCAGCATTTCATTGGTGACTCATAAAGTAAAAATGAGAAGCTGTAGTTATATTTCTGATAACTTCCTGCCCAGACGTGCAATGAAATAGTTCCAATTCTAGCAAATGTCCTGACACTCCGTTACAGTTCCCATTTAGGTGGAATGGAGAAGAGTCCCCGTGCTGGGTACCAAAGAACTTGCATCTCAGCTCTGCCCCTGACACACTTAGCCATCTGGGTAATTCACTCCACCTTTCTCGGCTTTATTTTTCCTCTTTTGAGAAATGAGGGAATGGGATATCTTGTCTCAGATGCCTTCTAGCTCTTGAACATCTAAGTCTTGTTTCACTCTTGTCTTTGGCATTTTGGATCTGATGCTGAGGCTACGGCCTTTTCTCCCAAACCGTCATTTGTGATTTAGCTCATCCCAGCAAGTTTATAAGCTTCAAGGAACCAGCAACTCTCAGGCTCCTATATCACACAAATAGAAACGTTAAGAAGTCATCCCCTATGCCGGCCATTTGATGTCTGTAAAAGGCTAATTTAATACTGGAAAATTTAGGTAACTTCAGAATTGGAGGTGCCCATTTACTCACTGTCATGGGTCAGGCAGCTCAAGTTAATATCGCCACTAATTGAACACATGAATCAGAGAAAATGATGATTGGTTGCAAGCATGTGTGTACTTAAAAGAGTGGGAATAATGAAAAACTAACACAAGACAAATTGAGCTGTAAGAATTTGGCAAATGGAAATTTCTGCCCAGAAAAAGAGTAAGAAATATATTGAGGAGCCTTGAAGGTCCCTGGCGAGCTTCTCATTTTTCCCTGGCTGGGCTCTTTTTCTTTTCAGGTGTAATTCAGTATCATAAATAAAATTGTCTCTGCTGGAAAGGCGCTGAAGGCCTAGGGAGAAAGGAAAAGCTGCTGGGCAGCCCTAGTCGGAATGAAAAGATGACACTGCCTCCTAGGAATTCTTTATTTTTAGACCCTGGTGCGCACACATGCGTGCACATGTGTGGTGTGTGCATGGATGTGCAAGTCGCTTTGTGTGGCTCTGCACTGTTGGCAGGTCATCTGAGGCCTCCAGCCCAGAGTCCTGGTCTCCTGGTAGGTTATTATTATGCTTTGTCTTCAATGGGAAAGGTGTGCAGGACATGGACATGCACCCCCCAGATCCCCTTTCAGTGCAGGAATTACTGCACCAGTGGTGGGGGGGTGGGGTGTTATCTTCAACGTCCTTCGGCTGTTACCTCTTCAGTGCCTCGGTTACAGAGGGTACCCACAGTCAGTCCCCTCACTCAGGCTCAGTCTCTTTACCCAGGGTGGCCCACGTCCAGTGACCCACCTCCTGTTTGTGGCAGGGCGCAATGTCCTGGCTTTCTCATCTCAGCTCCTCTCTGGACAGCTCCGAAGGGCATTCTGGCTCCTGATCACCCCAGGGGTCAGGAACGCCTCATGCGGTAGCATCACAGCTTGACTTTTCCCTCTGCTCAATGCTGCTTCCATCCTCCCCTTTTTTACAGGCGTTGGTCCCATGGCACCCCTTAAGAAATATCTGCAAGGTTATCTCCGACTGGAGCCCTCCTGGGATACCCAACCTGCAGCAGAAGACAGTATTTATGAAAGGCAGATCAGATCATGTTATTTTCTTGCTTAAAGTGTCTCCAGGATGAAGGCCAGACTTGTTAGCAGGGTTTAGGGGTCCTAAACTGGGGACCTGGACCGGGGCTTATGAGGGGCTCACCTTCTCAGCTCCTCTTCCATTGCTGCCAGACCTGTACCTGGGACTCCACTTTGCGGTTCCTTGAATGTCCCATTCTCATGCTGAGACTTAGTAAATTTTACATATTTATATGTAAAATAATATGTAAAAATATGTTTTATATATATTATATATTTTATATATTATATATTTTATATATATTATATATTTTATTTTTATTTTATATATATTTTATATTTATATGATATATATTTATTTTAATTTTTATTTATGTATATTTTATTTTATGTATATTTATTTTATATATTTTAAATATATTTTTTGGCCTTGCTCTTACTTTCCTTGTTTCCTTGACAAATTTCTGTCTTTCCTTCAAGACACAATCACATGTGATTGTTCACGTTCATTGACCCTTGTAATGTGTAATGTGTCAGGGACTGTGAAAAGTGCTTTTTGTGTATTTTACACCTAATCCCCAGGCATTTGTGAAGTAGGTACTGTCATCATTCCCACTTTCCTGATGAGGAAATAGAAGCACAGAGAGCTTAAGAACCTTACTCAAAGTCACAGAACTGGTCGGTAGTGGGGCCAGGAGTCCTAGGGAGATGGAGTGTGCCCCTCTCTATTGTGCTGGCCCACCCGGGCACACCTCGACGGAAGGGGCTCTCTTTTCGCTGTGCTTGCTCTAGGATTGGCACCTAGTAGACTGTCAATGAGTGTTTGTTGAGTGAATGAACAAGTGTAAGAATTGCCTCCCCAGTCTTAGTCACATGGAGTGGAGGAGGGGCAGCCTCCTTTCCTACATGGATGCCTCTTACTGAGGAGCATGGAGGAGAGGGGGGTGGCCTGTGGTGCAGTTACTGCTCCTATGCCCATCTTTGACAGCTTTCCATTAGCCTATTTTGGCTAAGACTCTGACGGTGACCTTTTACTCCTCAGATGTCCTTTGCTGCATCTGAGATTAGCACCTGCCCAGAGCGACCTCCAGAGAGCAGCTTATCAGCATCTCTGCCAGTCCTGTCTCGGGATTCTCCAGTGGGGAGGTCTGGTCATCCATTCTGCTGTGCCATATTTGAATTCTGTGCTTTTGAATCTCAGTTTCTTAAAAAACAGAGGCAGTCATAATTTGCAGGCTTTTTTAGAGAATTAAATGCGATAGGGTGAGTATTAAAGTTCTGAACACCAACAAATATTATTTACTATTAGGATGGTTGGCTTTAGTTCATTTTTCAGTTCCTTCCCAGGCTCATCCCAGGCAGAATCCTCAATCCCATTCCATCCCCCTCACTCTTGCCTCCCATTCCCAAGCCCCTTCTCATGGCATTCCAGTTTCCTTCTCTCACCTACTACTCACTGCCAGAGATATGTAGTGGGAATAAACTATATATATATATATAGTTTATTTATTTATTTATTTATTTATTTATTTATTTATTTTTTAAGATTTTATTTGTTCATTCATGGCGGCGCTAAACCGCTGAGCCACCCGGGCTGCCCTACATATATTTTCTTTCTTTTTTTTTTTTTTTTTAATTTTTAATTTTTAATTTTTATTTTTATTTTTTTTAATTTATTTTTTATTGGTGTTCAATTTACTAACATACAGAATAACCCCCAGTGCCCTACATATATTTTCTATGGTAAGACTCAAGGTTCTGATCTATTGTTTACTCTGGACACTGACTACGCAGATTCTTCTGTCTTCCAGGAATGATACAATATCAGGATTTGAAAGTACCAACCAGGTGAAGAAATTGGAGCTGTAGAGTAACTTGTTCCAGGTCCCAGAGTTAACCAAGGGTCCAAAATCTTGGTCCATGGCCTCCTAATCCAGACTCTTCCCTGCTCCTTTGGGTCTTATCTTCAGACTTGCTTTTGCATTTTATTTTATATTAAAAGACCATGGAAGGACTTACGTATTGTTTCCTCAGGTGACTTTCCCGGATTCTGCAGGCAGCTCAGGTGGTCCTTTTACATGTCCTGGTGGCACTCTACACTTCTCCTTAATAGCACTTCTTACCGTATTTTAAGGATCTGCTGGATGGCGGTTTTCCTTAATACCCTTTAAGTTCCATGAGTGCAAGGGTTGGGTCTGTCCTGTGTCACTGTTTATCCCATGTGCCTACTAAGTTGCTGGCATATGGAAAGTGATCAGTAATGTCTCTGAGAATATGGTAAGTAGCCAATAAATATTTGACTGTCCAACTGAGGAGTATATACTGTATTACAATTCTTGTGTCTCTCTAGCTGGGCCCATCAGGAAGGCCAAGACATGGGGCTGTTTATATCCTCAGGCTCCAAACAGTCTTCTTCTATGTTTCCCCTTGGGGCATGAAGATTCCATTTTCTCAGGTACATTTTCAGGTCAGTCCTTGAACTATTTCCTCTGTAACCTCCCTTGTCCATTGTTATCACAGCCAGTAAGTGAAGGAAAGGAGGTTGGCCATCAAATGGCTTTGCAGTTTCCTTCCAGTCTTGAGCTTTATGATTCTTATCATTTATTCACTCTCAACAAATATTTATTGAGAACCTACCATGTTCCAGGCACATACTAGATGCCAGAGATATGTTAGTGAACAGAACAAAAACAAAAACAAACTCTTGCCTCATGGAGTCTATATTTTTAATGGGGGGGGGGGGTATGACATACACATTCACATAAATCAGATAGTGGTGTGTGCTATGGAGGTAAACAAAATATGGCAGTGGATGAGGGTTCTAGGAGAATGGGGTGTTTTAGTTTATAATATTGGGTATCTGTATGTTTTTTGGTGGAGATCTCAGGTGACCCAGATCTGCCTTAGGTACGCCAAAGACCAAGGAAAGATGAAAATCCTACTTATCACATCTTCCCTACACCTCCTGCATAACCTTTGCTATTTGCTCGAAAGGCATTCACTTCCACTTGGGCTAATCTGGTTTTGCTGGAGCTGAGGCTCCAGAGCTGGAAATAACTGAGGATGAGGCATTAATTTCAAGGGAAAATACCTCCAAAGGGTAATCTGTTGTCAAAGTGATTTATATGTTTCACTGACAGGTAAAAGTTCAGGAGTCCCAGGGACTTCAGTCACCTTAATGCCATTAGAGCTATAAATACCCTTTAAAGACATAGACTGTTGGTATTGAAATATCAGCTAAATGATCTATAAAGGCTGTGGAAATTTACCACTTCCCTTGAGAAGTGCCTCTGCACATAGCCTTCTGAGCCTGTGGAGGCATCTGTGGCTGCTCCTCTTTTTCACACTGTACATTATCTACCAGGCTCCTCCATAGTACCCTTAGTCATCTTGGAGGGAGAGCAGACTCTACTAATGCCATTATTTAGGAGGACGACGAGGGCTGTGTCTAGGGTACCTTCATTAATTTCCATTATTTGCTCCTGAATTTATTTTTTACTATGAGAAAGCCATTAACGCGGTGTCAAGATCCATTTGTTCCAGCCACTTTCCTTATTGTGTTAATTCTGCATACGATTAGGATCAATTTCTTCTAATAGGTTCCATGGGTCTTATGGCAGGACACAAGCTTTTGTTCAAGGGGAAACTCACAAAATCAACCATGCTGGCCAGCATCACCCATCACATAACACCCCAGCTCCTGGGCTTGTTATGTGTTTTTATGTCCTGTGCTGCGCTTTGGGGATTCACAAGTCTGAGGATGATGGGACACGATCCAAGAACGTGCATTCTTTAATGGTAGTGCTGCGTGTCTTTACTTTTTGAATCCCTAGCATCTAAACCTGTACCCAAGGTTTGAAATGAGTTATTTAAAATGATACACACATGTGGAAATGCAGTGTCACCTATGCTCTGCCCATTTTCAGGGTTAAGCATGCCCGTGAATCAACGATCTGGGGTGGGCAAGGTGAGTAGAAGAGGGTGTAACATGAGGGCAGCTAATGGAGACCTGTTTGTATGAAAAGCATCTGGGATGAGAACTTAGGAGGAAAAATTCCAGTGCATGATGAACCTGACTCATTTATACAGTCTTGGTCATTGGTGTATGTGTGTGGCGGGCAGGTATGTATGTGATTCTGAGTAGAATGTGGTGCTGGTCTCTCAGATCTGTGTTCAGATCAGTCGTATGGACTTGTAGCTGAGCTGGGGGGGGTGGGGGGAAGAGGAAAACCTGCAAGCTGTTTTCTCTACTTGATGTTGCACTCAATGGGGCGGTCCTGGCAGGGCTGATTATCCCACCTTAGTGTGCCATGCACCACTTCTCAGTTTTGGTTGTTCCAGAGTATGAGTGATGGTGTCAGCGGAGAGACTTGTACTCGAGGGAGACAGAAGCAGCAGTGGGGTGGCAGTGTGCCCAGAAAAAGCCACATGGTACTGACTGGATTTGCATGTGTACCTATAAATGGACCCCTAGAAATGCTCATGAAGTTTGGGGGGTCTTTGTCAGAGGCCGAGGCTCTGCATTATCAGCCAAGGACAAGGACAGAAAAGTTGTTATTACTGTTAATGTAATGTCGGAGCTACAGGCTGTGGAAGTGTGTGTGTGTGTGTACGTGTGTGTGTACATTATGCCAACTCAAGCATACTCAGGACTCCAGGTATCCTTGGAGATTGGAGGCTCTTTCTCAGCTTCTCTGGTGCTTATTTGAAATATAGCTGGGGCAGCACATCTGGGTGACTTTCCAGTTGGTTTCTCAGGGGGAAGAAAGCAGCTCAGAGCACTTGTAAGTCCAAAGGTGTGAATGCACTAGAGGCCAGATAATTAGGAATCTCCAGGAGAGCACAGAGAAGAGTAATTGAGAGAAGCCAAGTGAAAAATAATGGGGGGAAGAAAGGGAAATGAAGGGCCATAACTCACAAGGAGTTTGGCTGGTCCTAGTTGAGATGATAGAAGGGCCGACTGGAAAGCTAGAAAGGACGGGATGAGTTGCAGGCGAAGGAAGTCTCATTGGAACATTTGTCAGGATGTCTAAACTGAGTGATCCATTAAACTGGGGGCACCGAAAGTGAGTCATCTAACTCCTTAGGAATGAGCATTCTCCCGGTGGGTGAGCATCAACAGGCTGAGCGTCTGGTTAAGAAAACACCTTTCTGGGCCCCGATAATTCTCATCCTGAGTCAAAACAAGGCTAGCTCTGGAGCAGAAGGATCCCATGAAGACAAGTCTTGTGTCCTGCTGTGCCAGGTGCCATCCAGAGGACGTGAGCGATTAAAGACGGAGGTGGAGCAGAACCAGGAGTTTGATATTCTCTGGCCTCGACGTGGCTGGGGATAAGCAGCCCACAGGGGAGCTCTTTGCTAAGTACTCTCTGCCTCCCCTCTGCTTGTCAGGAGCGGCCTGTAGCTCAGAGAAGTCCAGATTTCTCCGGTTTGTCCCTGCAGCTTGAGTGTGTAGACAGGCAGAAAGGAAATGCAATTTGCTGGAAACTCAGAACTGCTTCTGGATGAATGACGGTTCTATATGGGGACAGTGCCTTTCTGAGGTTGAATCACTGGCATCGGGACTTCCCTGTTCAGACCAAGCCGGTCCCATGTTCGGTAATAAAAATGAACCAAAGGGACATGGCCCGCTGACTCCTTGTCATTAAGACAGCTGTCATGTCCCACCTCAGGACTGCCTGGAAGCCAATGAAAGGATACCTCACTGTTATCCTTCTGTCGTCATTGTGCCATGGGCACCGTGGCCAACCATCCCCGTTTGTCTGAGACCGAGGGGTTCCCTTGGTGGTTGTGGGCATTTGGTGCTAAAGCCAAGAGAGACCCTGGCCAATCGGGACAACTGGTCACCGTTGCATGGGAGAGCATTGTCAGCGGCGCCCTGGGATGAGCAGTTTCGCTGATTTATTTCATGCATCTCCTCTACCACCTCCGACACAGACTCTATTTGCCTCTGTTGCCATCTTATCATGAGCGTAGCCAGGCAAAAAGAGGGTCGCTCCCTTGCCCAGCAAAACGTGAGTGCCCGTTATCTGTGGGTAATGAGATTTCAAGTGGCCGTTACTGTTTTCCTCTGTTCTACATGTTGTTTGAATTCATTAAATGAAGACACATTATGTGATGATCATAATAAACCCAATAAGCTTGTTTTCCTTGTGGAAAAGTAAGTGCTTTACCAAAGTCATGTGTTTAATGAGCTGACTCTGGAACCCTGCTCGGATGGATTCCTAGGCCCAGACTCTTTACCACCACGCAGGCGGGTCTAGGCTTAGAGGAGAGGCTTCCTTATTATAAGGTCCTTCTAGTTCTTTGTGAGGAAGTTTCCATCCTCACCCCCGACTGACTTAGAACCATCTTATGCTGAATTCCCTATAATGAAGGCTGCTATAACGAGTTTTCATTGTTTAACAGCTGCTCAGCTGGGCAGAGCATCCTCTTTTGTGGTGAGCACGTTTCTTTTCAGCTATGTGATGCCAGATATGAAAATCTTTTTTGTAACATATTTAATTAGCACCCTGGGGCAAATAATGATAAAGTTCTTCTATTTCTCATGAATATGGGAAAGCAAATTGGGAGCCCAGTGGAGGGCTCCTAAATTTCTCTATTTTATCACCAGGGCTGTCCATCCCCTGCTGTCTGGAGCATCTGTCCACTTCCCGTTGCTGCCTCAGAGAGGAAGTGTGATCAGGAGGGGTCAGCCAACTGACCCCACCTATGGGGGCAGGGGAGGGGGGGTGGTTTGAGCCCAGCCAGACTGCAGTTCTCAAAATTATTTAGAAAAGTACCCTCTTCTGTACAGTCCAGTCTGCCTTGAATGTTCCAAATTAATGAGACTCATGCTCAGTCTAAAGCAAATTTCTTTGTTTGCCGTTTCTCTATTAAGAGAAACCTGTAAGCTTGAAACACGTAAGAGGACTGGAACTTTCCTTGTGGTGCTTCTTTTGTTTCGTCTTGTACTCATTTATGATTTTGTGGGAGACACTTCAATATAGTAATCGAGGCTTCAGAATTAGACCTGCATTTGAATCACACATCTGGTCTGCCGTTAGCTGTGTGATGTGGGGGTAATTCACTTCACCCCTTCAAGTGTGAATGATTTTATTTATAGAATGGGATAGCAATCATACCTACCTCATCAGGCCGTTGTGAAGGGTAAGTAATATATGCATAATGCCTCCTGCAGAGTAAATGCTCTGCACCGTATTAGGCAGGATTCAACCAAGATGGGTGGGCTGAGATCATGGGCAAGTCTGATCCTACAGGTACGGGCTGAAGATGTGATGCACAGTTGTGGGAAGGGTGGAAGTTCACAAGAAGGCTGGAAGTTCACGGATGTGTTCTGAAGCTGTTGTCTGACAGGCAGGATTTCTTCTTTCTCCAGGGCAAGTCTAAGTTCCACTTTTCATCCTTCCAACTGGGCTAGCCAGGCTCACTCAGGATCATCTCCTTTACTTAGCGTCAACTGATCAGGGACTTTAATCACACCTGCAAAATCCCGGCATGGCAACACCTTTATGAAGTTTTGATTGAATAACTGAGGACCATAGCCTGGTCAAGGAGACACATTATAAAGCTATCACCAACTGTTAGTTGCTCTTCTCTGTAGTAGTTTCCTGTGGCTGCTGTCACAAATCACCACAAACTTGGACGGCTTAAAACAACAGAAATATATTCTTTCACCATTCTGGAGACCAGAAATCTGAAATCAGTATCACTGGGCTAAAATTATGGTATCAGGAGGTCCATGCTCCCTCTACAGGCTCCTCACCTCTTCCAGCTTTTGGTGACCACTGGCATTCCTTTGGTTTGTGACCATATTGGTCCAATCTCTGGCTCTATGGTCACATTTGCGTTTTTCTCCTCTGGGAGCATCAAATCTCCATCTCCTTTTCTCTTATAAGAACACTTGCGATTACATTTAGGGCCCACCCAAATAATACAGGATAATCTCCCCATCTTAAGATACTTTGATTATATCTACAAAGAAACTGTTTTTCCATATACACTAACATCTGTAGGTTTCAAGGATTAGGACTTGATATCTTTGTGGACTATTACCCAGACTACTACACCAACTCCATGTATTTTTAGAGGCTTGCTTCATGCCTGGGACTTGGCCAAACTGTGGGGAATATAAAATGGAAGAGTTACAGTCTGTATTAGAGAAACAGAACCATAAATATATAAAATAAGAAATTGGCTCATGTGATTATGGAGTCTGAAAAGTCCCATAATCTGGTATCTGCAAACTGGAAGCCCAGGAAAGCCAATGCTGTAGTCCCAGTCTAAATGCAAAGGCCCAAGAACCAGGAGGACTGATGGTGTTCGTTCTGGTTGAAATCTGAGGGCAGGAGAAAACCAGTGTCCCAGCTCAGTCAGGCAGAAAGAGTGAATTCTTCCTTCCTTCACCTTTTTGTTCTATTCACGCTCCCAACAGATTGAGTAATGCTCACCCGCACTGAGAAGGGCAGTCTGCTTTTGGAAGTTCACCAATTCAAATGCTGATGTCATTTATTTACACTTTTAGAGGCATTCTCAGAAATAATGTTTAGCCAAATCTCTGACTGCCCGATGGCACAGTCAAGCTGACACACAGAATTAACCATCACATTATCCTGCCCTAAAGAAGCAAGCCAACTGGTAACAAAGTCTTCAGGCACATGAGTAGCTATAATGCAAAGAGGAGACTCAAAGTGCCTGGTTATCTGAAATGTGTTGCAGGATTTTAGAGAAGGGTAGAGATCACTTTTGACTGTGAAGATCTAGAAAGGCTTCATGGAGGAGGGAGCATTTGAATGGGGCCTGAAAGGATAGGATTGTCAGGGCAGTCAATCTCAAACTTGAGCATGAATGAGAATCACTAAAACTTAGATTGCTGGGCCCCACCTCCAGAGTTTCATATTCAGTAGCTCTGGAGTAGAGCCTGAAAATGGGTGGTTTTAGTAAGTTTAGCAGCTGGTCTAGGGACCATGCTTTGAGAATCACTGTTCTGACATGTAAAGATGATGATGGAAAGGGAGAGTCTTCTTTCCTCCCTCAAATCATTTTTGGTCACCATTTAGATGTCATTTTCTGGGAGACGATCCTTCTTTAAGATATAAAGATATTTTTCATGGTTGCCCTCCTGTTTTCTTTCATATTACTTACCATCCCCATCATGAGAGTGGTTGTCTATCTCTCTTGCTAGAACATAAATTCCGTGAGGGTAGAAACTCTGTCTCTTCTGTTCATAGCAATTAGAACAGTGCTTAGCACATACTAGGTGCTCAATAAATATTTGTTCAGTGAAAGAGTGAACGACCTCCCAGGTTCTACATAGTTGAAAGTTCTTCAACTCCTCTGACTTTGTCTCTGCGACACTAAACCAGTCACTTCATCCTGAAAACGATTATTTAAATAGAAGTAAATTGGTCAACGAGGCCATTTGAGAGGAGTTTCATTTTTTTTTTTTTCCAACAAGATGTTCTGGTTGGCACAGACTATACAGAACTGAAGATCATTTGGAATTTCCTTAAGCAGTGAAGAAATGCCTATAAAGTAATTAGGATGGTTTAAATTCATTTAATTCTTAATATTTCCATTTTTGAATAAATATTTCATGCATTGCTCTTCTGAGAGGCAAAGAGCCAGGAAATTTCAGCAATAATATGTGTATAAAATTTCTTTTTTTCTCTGCAGTAGCACATTTTGAAAGATATCTCAACAGGTTTTGACAAGTAGAACAGGAAAATATTATTTTAATTTCCCTGGGTCAATTATTAGAATTACTGAAAAATATACTTAAATCACACTTTATCAGCGTGATCCACTCTGAGGAGGAGGGTAGGTAAGAAAGAACTGGACTGGCTTATTATAATTAAGTTTGTGCCCAAAATGCCAAAACAAATCAAATGCACTGGATACATCTGTCTTGTGGCTACTGGATACAGCCCTGGAAAGGCGGATGGGTCACAGCTCTGTAAATGTGACTTGCTGCTGTAAAGCAGGTGGTAAAATCTAAAGAAAATTGTCAGCAAAGTGCATTTTGTGAGCGATGGCCCTAAAATTTTCCTTCAGAAACAGATGTCCTATAATAAACAGTAACAAAGGCTTTGGAAGTGTGTGGAAGGATGTTGTGAATAATTAGGAGTTCATTTTAGTCATGGTGTCTGATGACACTGTAGGGCTCTAACCTAGTTCTGTTCTCTCTAGGCAGAGCTAGAGAGGTAGGAATGGGGGCAGGTCAGGGGCCGGCACATTCTAAGTGGACCAGTACAGTGAGTAATCAACCTGGTTTGCCTGAGATTTTCCCAGTTTTAGCAGGGACTGGACCATCTTGAATCCTGAAAAGCTCCCCTGGGGAAGGCAAACCTGCACAACTGGTCACCTGAGGAATAGGCTGGCTCCCTTATTTGGTGATGACACCCAGTTACTAGGCAGCAGTAAATAAGTTGAATGGCCATTTCCCTGCATTGATAAAGAAGTGATTCCTGCATAGGGCGGGTCAATCTCTAATGGGCTTTAGGGGCAAACTGATTGCAATAATCTTATTCCAAAAACAAATAAACCCCGACTTTAAAAAGCTAAATGACTAATTACACTTATATATACCTTATAAAACAGTATTTACTTGTGTGAGTTCCTATTTTATTTTAACTTCAAAACAAAGATGGGTGAACATACGCATTTTTAATTCTCTCAGTTGACAATCTTCTTCTTCTTCTTCTTCTTTTTTTTAAGATCGTCAATATTTGACAAATAAATCACCCCTGCCAAAGGTGTATAGTTAATTGGTGTTAAAATCTCCTAACCTTGTACCAAGAGCTTTTTCCTTTTGTTGGTAAAACAAGATTATTTTATATCCCTTTCTCTCGCTCTGTGTGTGTGAATGAGATAGAGAAACTGCATGATAGGACTTTTTTCCCCCAGATTTTACCATTTATTAGCTCTGCTATTGACCCTTATTTGAAGCAAATGTTAAACACCTTTTGTTCTGGAGGATATTTAAACTGTGGCTTGTTTATCTGTTCTCCCTAGGGCTTATGGATGATGCGTAGGCACTGAGGAATCTCAGAGGACCTCACATTCATAGCCACAGAGCAGTAGATATGGGGGGTTTTCGGTGGGGGAAGGGGAGGCAGCCAACCCCAGGTGGAGGAATGAAGTGTACTTCCTCTTCTTCCTGCCATCCTTGCTAATCACCAAGTAACCAGACTTTTGGCTTAAATCTTGTGTCTGATCCAAAAGGATGAAACAGTTCTTTGGACAGTCAATGTGTGTATGTGAAGGGAGTGTAAACTGCCTACCTGATGTTAATCTCCCCCTCACTCTTTGCTTACAGATTCCTAATTTAGTCCAAAGCAGAAATACAAGGAGTTCAAAACACCTCATTTCAAAGCCTCCCTTGCACATTGGGTTCTCCCTGCAGTACAGTTGTGACCCAGTGCGGTATAGGCAGGTGAGCCCTTTGCTTCCCTATCACTCCTTCCCACTGAAAAGATATTGTAGTTCCCAAAGGTGCAGCAGCTCTATTGTGACCAGGAGGTAACACGTGATGAAAAGGCCGAGGAAGTGTCACAGCATCAGTTCTGGCATTGTGAAGCTGCTGAACGAAAGCATGCTTCCAGAATTTTTGTGAAATGAGATGTCGTGGTTAAAGCTTGTTAGTAGCTACAGTGGTAGGGTTTTTTGTTTCTTGCAAGTAATTGCTTCCTAATTGACTCAGGATAGCATGATATAGTGGAGAGAATACTATAGCAGAAACCTAGAAAAGTGTGTTCCGGACTGCCTTTTCTGCTTTTTTCCTCTCTTGGAAACTTCTGGTATATCCTCTTTAAAGCAAGTGCTCAGTCGCCTCTTCTTGGGATGTGGCATGCAGTAGGAACTCTATAAATAGAGTCATATTTGCAAATATTATAAAGAATACTTCATTGTTCTAATGCAGATAGAGATCTGTGTTAGGTTGAAGAGGTTTAATCTAATTTTAACTCATTTCTGAGGAGGATTTGCTATTTCAAAGAAAATCGAGGTCTGGGTGTTGTACATGTGAGCGTGTGTAACGTTTAGAATTAAAAGGTAAAATGCTTACTTTCTTATTTATTCTAGAGAGATAAAGGGAGAGAGAGCACAAGCAAGCATGTGAGCAGGGGGAGAGGCAGAGAGAGATGGAGGCAAGCAGACCTCCCCACTGAGGAGGAGCCTAAGCCGGGAACTCGATCCCATGACCTCACTGAGATCATGACCTGAGCCTAAATCAAGAGTTGGACACTTAACTGACTGAGCCACCTGGGTGCCCCTTACTTTGGAAAAAAAAAATGTATATATATATATAAAAACACATAATGCATGCCTGTGACAGATAATAGTAATCATGAAGGGGGTTTTTGTTTTAAAACAGAGCTGATTTTCCTGCTGCTTCTTATTGTGTTTCTCGGGTGAAGCTGCTTGTCTTCTCTGGCTACATTGGATTCAACTACGGCACTTCTGTTATGTATTCTGTTTTTCTACCCAAGAATTGCATTAAAATTGATTAATGTTGAAGAATTGCCTGAGCTTCATGGAGATCTAAGGTTATTGCAATCTAAGGAAGGTGGGGGCCATGCTATGTGACCAGGATAGACAGGTCTATAACATTTTTATACTTGGGGAACTGCACCTGTGATTGGACCCTGGTTCTTCAATCCACATACCCTGTGGCACCATGCAGCTGAAGTGCAGTGAATCAGAATGACTGGGCTTTGTGTGTGATGTCACAGCTGTTGCTTAGAGATGCAGGCAGGGCTTTGTGACCCGTTAGAGGTCATAAACCATCCACACCAGGGATGACCTTGGTGTCTTCCAGGACTCTGAGCTTCTATTCAGTATAATTGAATCCAACCAGTGGGAGCTCTCAAGGGGGACAGCCTCTTCCTCTATATTGATGGGCCATTGAGGAAAGCAAGCTGCCAATTGAGATACTTATCAGTGTGCTGAAGCTTTGAAGGTATTTGTCAGTGTTGTTGTTTAGCAATAGATGAAAAAAACCCATGTTGATTGCCACTGTTGCTCAAACTGAGAAAAAACCAACATGGATTATTCAGTCTGGTTATCCCTACCAAGCCTGCTCATAAACTATGTTCCTTCTCCTACCTCCTCCACCACTACCTGACCTTCCACATCCTATCAGGCCCGTTTACTCTATTTTTCATGAGGCAGCGGTGCTATCTCTTCCTCGTGCTCTCCCTCCTGGGCTGGGTACAAAGCTTATTTATCTCTGAGTTCCTCTTTGGAGTTTCAGGTGGGACTTTTTTTTTGCAGTTAGTATCTGAAGGTAAGGTGATTGGGGCGGCTAGGACAGTTACTTTATTTTTTTTTTTTAATTTTTTTTTTTTTTTTTTTTTTTTTTTTTTTATTTATGATAGTCACAGAGAGAGAGAGAGAGGCAGAGACATAGGCAGAGGGAGAAGCAGGCTCCATGCACCGGGAGCCCGACGTGGGATTCGATCCCGGGTCTCCAGGATCGCGCCCTGGGCCAAAGGCAGGCGCTAAACCGCTGCGCCACCCAGGGATCCCGGACAGTTACTTTAGAGTCATCTTTGGGGATCCCTGGGTGGCGCAGCGGTTTGGCGCCTGCCTTTGGCCCAGGGCGCGATCCTGGAGACCCCGGATCGAATCCCACGTCGGGCTCCCGGTGCATGGAGCCTGCTTCTCCCTCTGCCTGTGTCTCTGCCTCTCTCTCTCTCTCTCTCTGTGACTATCATAAATAAATAAAAATTAAAAAAAAACAAACTTAGAGTCATCTTTGCCCTCTTGATTAGACTCAACAAAAGTGAAGGTGTGCAAAGAATTTGTATAATATCCTCTTGCATTATTGTACCTCTTGTTAGGGCCATTACAAGAGAACTTAGCATCCAGGTCTGTGGAGCTCAGCCTTTTTTTTCTCCAGTGATGCATCTTTGTCTAAATGAGTTTAAATGTCTTGCCAGGTGTGCATACTTTTAAAACTAAGCCATTATCAAAGCATGATCACTGTGCTACGGCACCAAGCTTTATCAAACTTGTCCTTTATTTTTAATGTTTTCTTTGTATTTTAGGTCATTCTATTAAGTGTGTTTCAAGAATGCTGGATGGGAACCTCTGTGAATCAAATATGTTCTATCATCCAGGAAGACAATATTAACTAGAAGTTAAAAGCATAGGCTTAAAAAATTGTACATGTCCTACTTCAGTGCCTTGGTTTTGCCCCTTTGTAGTTGTCTGGTGTAGGGTAAGATACACAGTCCATCTGGAACATAATTTTAAAATGGGGAAAATAGCGACGCCTGGTTGGCTCAATCGGTACAGCATGGGACTCTTGATCTCAGGGTTGTGAGTTTGAGCCCTATGTTGGATATAGAGATTACTTAAAAAAAAATCTTTAGAAAAAGGAGAATATAGTCCCTGTTTCCTGGGTTACTAAGAGTTAAAATGAAATAATGGAAGAATGACAGTTAACACAGGCTTTGACACAGAATAAGAATTTTATAAATGATGTGTGTGTGTGTGTGTGTGTGTGTGTGTGTGTGTATGTGTTTATGGGCTCCCTGAGACCATAGAATCTGGAAATAAATTGGAGTCTAGGATAAATTGAAGATGTACATGCTCATACATCTACACAGACTCATTAGCATTGTACAATTATATTTATTTTTAGTTATCTGAAAGTATGTTTATATATGTGTTTATTTTTATATGAGTGTGAATATGTGTATAGGAACATCATTTCTATTTGGCATCTGGTAGGAGGTTGCTAAGTGGCATAAATTTCCAACTTTAAATTGTCCATTTTTATTTTCTCTAGTCCATCTTTTACAACAAACTAGTTTCATTTTTTTTTCAAAGCATAAATGCACTCTATGCTCAAACCTTCATTAACTCCATAGAGACCCTGCAGAGTAAGCCCCATCTTCACGCATGGCATGCTTCCAGTTTGGCCCCAACTCATGATTCAAGTCTCAACCCTTTCCATCTAGCCGTCTGCACTGCTTTCATGCCCTGATTTGGCCTTCTTTTGTCCTCAAGCACATCTTACTATTTAATATCTTCATGCCTTTGCAGAACTGTTTCATCCAGCTTCTTTTTTTTTTTTTAGGCATTATTTATTCATTGAGAGGGAGTGCGAGCACAGGTGGGAGGGGCAGAGAGAGGGAGAGAGGGAGAGAGAGAATCTGAAGCACATTCCCCATCGAAGCAGAGCCTGAGAGGGGGCTTGATCTCATGACCCTGAGATCACAACATGAGCTGAAACCAGGAGTTGGGCTCTCAACCAACTGAGCTCCCCAGGCACCTCTTCCTCTATCTTTTTCATACAGGATTTGGGAAACTTTAATCCTGTTTGAGATGCAGCTAAAAATATCATTCCTTTCCCCCACAACTCACCCCCTCTAGGTTCTTATTTCTGTACCTTTATTAGAGTGTCTATTTCATTGGACTGTAATGATTTGTTACTGGAATTTCTCCTCCACTAGATTGAACTCTTATATCTCTAATACCTAACACAGATCCAGGAACATGTAAGGATTCCAGGACATACTTTTGCTGAATGTTGGAATGACTGTGTGTGTAAGCATAAAACACTGAACATGATGTTTACATTAAAATAAAAACAAGCAACATTTTTTTGTCTTTAACAGATAATAGATATAATTCACTTTTTACCATGTTATTAAATAAATATTTTAACATTTACTTTAAAAAGTATCTTGTATGGGACACCTGGGTGGCTCAGTGGTTGAGTGTCTGCCTTTGGGTCAGGTTGTGATCCCAGTAACCACATTGGGCTCCCCGCAGGGAGCCTGCTTCTCCCTCTGCCTGTGTCTCTGCCTCTTTCATGAATAAATAAATAAAATCTTTAAAAATTTTTTTAAAAATAAAAAGTAGTGATCTTAGCAGTAGTATCAATAGAACTTTATGCAAGATGAAATATCTATTCTGTCCAATATGATAGCCATTAGTCACAAGTGGCTATTGGGCACTTAGCGGGGCCATAGTGATTGAGGAACTGAATTGTTAATCTTATTTAGTTTAAATTAATTTAAATATAAAAAGTCATATGTGGTTAATGTCTGTTATACGGGATAGTGGAGGTTTATAGTACTTAGTGAAAAATTCTCAGAGGTTCAAGTAGAGGCTCAAGAGTCCTAAATTAAGCAAGTAAATTGATATCAAATTGAGGCACCTGAAAGAACAATATCCATCTGAATTTACTAATTAATCTGTTTTATTTATGTGAAATGTGAACTCACTTTTAGAAATTAATATATTATGCTTAACTTCATTAAATATTATATAATAGGGACCAACTTCAGGAAGCGATATTTGCTTTTGTTCCAATAGAATTAACCTCTTTTTCTCCCTCAGGATTGGTTAAAAAATGTTTGGCTTCTACGCTCATTCTTTTTTTTTTTTTTTTCTTTTTTTTTTTCTACACTCATTCTAATGGGTAATTACTTTTAGTTCTACAGAGAGAAACAGCAAACAGGTAAATTCCAGTACCTGAAGGGTACTATCCAGTAGTACAGAACTCCAAGGTGCAATTTAGTAAAGTTTAGACTCAGTGTAATCTTTTACTCCATCAGGATACCATTTGAGCTTGTGAAGCAATAATTTCCTAAATTGTACCCTTGTGGCCTAAATGTTAATTCAGCTTCCAGAGACTTCTAGTCAAGGACTAGGTTTTATACTCTAAAATCTGGGCCTGCTAATTTTATTTCCTTTAAACCTCTAGATTAAAAAATCACAGCTTTCAAAATGAAACCACAAATTAATAGATGGAGGAGAAGTCAACCTTGAATTGAAGTACTGATTTGCATACTTAAGAATTTTTTTTAGATGCTAAGAATGCTTTGACTTAGTTTCTAGGAACCTTGAAGCAAAGTTTTGTGGTTAATTTTGGCATTAACTATCTCAGGAGGCTAGTTATATCTACTTCTTTAGTCATTTTAATTTCATTGGTCTACTTTAATTTGCTTGGTTTTGTAAGCTATATCTGGTAATTGAGAATTTCCCCTCTCCATACTCGGATGTGCATAGATAATGAATTTTACTTTTCTGATATTATTGACTAGTAATATCCTATATGAGCCCCACATTTTGGGTGGGATAAAGGCGATGTATTTAGTCTAATCCAGAAAATTTCATAGTTTCTTTATATAAAAGTAGATACTGAGGTCTTCATTCTTTCTGCTTTTCACATCTCCTTTTGCTTTTTGCCCTGAGGATATTGGGTGTGTGAGTACAGCTGACATGGCCTCAATGGGAGGTGACACTTGTGAAGTCATGGGGTCATTTGCTATATGCCCTTTCTATAGGATGATAGCTATGGAGTGGCAATGGTCTGTGGACTAGAGAGGATCTGTCAATGTTCTGAGTGTGTTCTCCTTTCCTGTTCTCTTTCCCAGTGGGAAGCAATGATGGGGGCAGGTGTGTTGGGTCTGCGGACAGTCACTCTTTTGTGGGTGCTGTCTCAGGTCTGGGTATGGATCTCAGTAGGAAGTTGCTAGGCCCATCTGGCTCTCACACCAGAGTGCATCCTGTGATCTATCTATACCACTACTAAAAGTGGTATTTCAACCTCTATCTTTACTGTTTTATTGTATTTCTCAAACTGTAGGTCCTGAAGTGGTAGGTGGGGTTAGGAAGAGGGACCTATTCACTAGATACTAATGCACTTGTCAAGAACAGGGGGACATAAAAAACTGGAATATTGTATTTGTAGAAAGACTTTTGGGGAGACAGAAAGATGAATCTTTTGACCTTAGTTTAATAGTTTAATATTTTGTTTCTTCCTTCCTTCCTTCCTATTTTTTTTTTTTTTTTTTTTTTTAGTTTGGTTAAGGTGCAGTTTAGACTATTCATTGGGCTTTGGATAGTGGAAGGATTCTATTCACCAGATTGTGTTTCTCAGCCAGATCTCAGGGCCACCAGGAAGTGCTTTTGACTTTGGGATGGTAAGCATTGACTTTTGTCAGGGGTCAGGACAGGACTGATCTGGAAATATGGGACTTGTCTCCTTTTCCATTTTTTTGTTACCTTCTTTATCTCTTTCTCCCCACCACATACAGATTTTGCTTGTGAATTTTAGAGAATCAGCAGCTTTCCCAAGACAAATGAACTTTGTTAATGAAGCAACATCAAATGAAGCCCCTGCAGTGTTGGTATAAGTCTCAGCTTGGGTTGAGGAGAGGGAAGCTTGAAAAATTATTACAGATCTGAAGCCCAACATGAGAAAAAGATCATTAAAGGAAGCTTTTATCTGAGATGCTTTATTCCTGGGAATAAGACTGGGATTAAACAGAACAGGCAACCTCAATAATGCCCAAATTTGTGAATGCCACTAAAGCATATACTTCACATGTTATTTTCACCTGTTAAGTGGGAGTACCTGGAGGAATTATTTCTGATGTTGAAGGCACTCGTGTTGTATGTAAGAATCACATCACATCAACACGTATGATTCAAGCTTGTACCTCTACAACACTGCAGATTACTGCATATTATTTGCTTGTGAGTACAGTGATTAAAATAATGATTGCTAAATTCACGAATGCCAAGAATTGGATACATTTAAAGGACTCTGCCTCATATTCTTTTTTTTTTTTTAATATTAATGCTAGGTGTACAACATAGTGATTTTACATTCATATGCATTCTGAAAATGATCACCATGATAAGCCTAGTTGCTATTGGTCACCACACAAAGCTATTATAATATTATTGACTATATCTACTTATGCTGTACTTTACATCCCTGTGACTTATTTATTTTATAACTGGAAGTTTGTACCTCTTCATCCTTTTCACCTATTTTGCTCGTCCAATGCCCCATCCCCTATGGCAGCTACTAGGTCTCTTATATTTAAATCTTTTTCCT
Source organism: Canis lupus dingo (assembly GCF_003254725.2). Taxonomy (NCBI): domain Eukaryota; kingdom Metazoa; phylum Chordata; class Mammalia; order Carnivora; family Canidae; genus Canis; species Canis lupus. The sequence goes on along the minus strand of NC_064260.1, from coordinate 31,321,078 downwards.
GCAACATATTCTTTTGTAGAGCAAGCAATTCTGTGATTTATTAGGCATTTTCTGAACTTTTTTTTTTTGTTTAGGGGTTTAGGAGGTTACTGCATTTCAGTTTTCTTAAAAATTAGTGCCTGCCTTCATTTTGCCTTCCCCAGGTGCAGTGAGTATGAACATGCTATATTCTGCAGGGTTTGAGGGACCAGAGGTGTTTTTAGAGAGACTTTGCTATTACCAGGTTCGTCTCACTAAGACAGCAAACTCAGTTTAGCATCTTTGTTTGGCAATAGATGAAGAAAATGATAGTGGGAAATGGTCTATCAGATTGATGCTGGTCTGATGTGTTCTCCCAGCTAGCTTTGCTAAGCATTAATGAGCAGAGTGTAAAAGGAAAGTTATCTCAAGGTGCAGTATGTGGTTAGTTTAGAATAATGTAGTCATCTACATTCAGTCTCAGGCAAATCAAACCCTAGAGCAAAAATTACATTCTAATTTTCTGAATGGCCACATGTAACACCAAAATCACTCTAGTTACAAATCTGCAACATGACAAAATGGGAAAAATTAAGAATTATCCATTTCAAATCTGCTTCTCCACTGCCATTCCATCAAAGATCTAGATGATAATTAATAATCATAAATTATTATAATAATTTATAATCATAAAATATGATTATCATAAATCAGGGAGTCTTTATTGTGTATCTATAGGTGCTTGGGCCTGGGAAGGATGCAGAAGCTTTCAGCTAAGTCTTTGCATTTTGGAATATAGTTGATAAGAAAGGACACCTTCACAAGAATGGTTAAGGAATGATATGAGTTTAAAATTGATGTTCAAGAAATTGGCAGAAACAATAATTTCTTTGAGAGTTCTTAGTGAGTGGAGGTTGCTGTGGGTTTAGGAAGTCAAAGGAAACTGGTCTGTGAAGAATGGATAAGAGAGGAGGCCAGGACATGAGGACTAAATTCAGAGCAAGGTGAGACATAAGTAGATTAGGCTAGTGAGCTTGGCTGGTGAAGTCTACAAGGTGGAGCTCTGATTTTGAGGTCAGACTGAGCCAGAGAGTGATGGTCAAATTTTATAAGGTTGTAGAAATGGAACTGAGGATCTTGGCTTCTTTTTGCAGACCGTTGTGAACTGCTGGAGAGAGTCAATTGCCATGTTCATAGCCACTATGGTCTTAGGACATGCATGGCCATGGTGTATGGGGCAGTGCTGTGCAAGTCATCAATTAGGAATAAAGTGTGGACTGCTTCACTGTAGAGAATAATTCTGGATTAAGTTTCAAGGAAATGTTTTTCAGGCCTTGGAGTGGAGCTTGCTGTGGCTGACAAAAGAGAGTAGGTTAGTAAAGAAGTTTACCCTCTGTGGAGTGTCTGCCTAAGGTCAAGAGAAACTTTCATAGAGGACCTTGTTTCTTTGCCAAAGAACAAAATCTAAAGGTTTATTTGTTCATTAGAACAAAATCTAATGAATGTTCTTGTGGCTGTACCTTTACTAAATATGGCTAGTTTCTGCTCTGACTCTTCTTCCTGAGTTGCAGTCATCTTGAGGTTGCCTTTCCCCAGTCCAAGAAAGAGAAAAAACAGGAAAGAATAAGGGTGGAACCCTTTTTGGAACTTCAAACAGTCGCCAAGCCAGTATGCTTATATACCACTATTGTAATGTCATTTTCTGTTTTTAAACTACTTAATTCCAACTTTACTCTTTGTAACTCCCTTGCCTACCTCACTCTGTTTCTCTATTTAACTCTTTATCATCATCTTATTGAATTCCCACCATTAGAGATCTCTGTTCTTTATTTTAGTTAGACTTGGCTTCATACTGACTTCCATGATGCCACAACCATTCTTGTTACTATGGACCCATTCTTGTTTCCCTATCCTGGAAAGTGCTAATTTTTTGGTTTGGATCCAAATTCTACTCATTCTTCAGAATCCATCTCAATCCACACCTGATTCATGAATTTTCCTTTCTCAGTATGAACCTGGAAAGATCTCTATTTTCTTTGGACCGTTAAAGAACTTGAAAAAATAGAGCATAGAATTAGAAAGAACTAATCCATGAGAATGTTGAAGAGACTGGAACATGCTGAGTTATAATCTTTGTAATCACACTTCTAGTTTTACTTTAAAAGGATCAAGAATATTAAATTGTAGCAGTCCAGCATTTGTTTAATATATTTTCAGTGCCAGGAAAATACCAGCCCAATCCCTTTTGTTTTTATTTTTATATTTTTTTGCTTATTTTAAAATTTATTTATTTATTTTTAAAAATTAAGGTATAATTAACACAGTGTGAAAAATACCATTGGTATTTTGATAGGGATTGCATTGAATCTGTAGATTGCTTTGGGTAGTGTGGACATTGTAACAATATTCGTTCTTATAATCCATGAGCTTATAATATCTACATTTGTTTGTGTCATCTTCAATTTCTTTCATTAGTGTTTTATGGGTTTTTTTGTTTGTTTGTTTTTGAAATAAAGGTCTTTTAGGTTAAGTGTATTCCTAGGTATTTTATTCTTTTTGATGCATTTATAAATGGGATTGTTTTCTTAATTTCTTTTCTGCTAGCTACTTCATTATTAGTGCATAGAAATGCAACAGATTTCTGTACATTAATTTTGTATCTTGCAACTTTACTAAATTCATTTATCAGTTCTTGTAGTTTCATGATTTTCTGTTTCTAATATCATGTCATCTGCAAGTAGTGAACATTTTACTTCTTCCTTACCAATTCCGATGCCTTTTATTCCTTTTTCTTGTCTAATTGCCATGGCTAGGACTTCCAGTACTGTGGAATAAAAGTGAGTGGACATCCTTGACTTGTTTTTGATTTTAGAGGAAAAACTAACAGTTTTTCACCAGTGAGTATGATGTTAGCTGTGTTTTTCATATATGGCCTTTTTTGTGTTGAGGTATGTTCCCTCTAAACATATTTTGTTGAAAATTTTTATCATGAATGAATGCTGTACTTACTGTTTTTTCTGCATCTACTGAGATGATCATATAATTTTCATCTTTTCTCTTGTTGATATGTATATCATTCTGATTAATTTGTGAATATTGAGCACCGTGGTATGCACCACTTGATTGTGGTGAATGATTTCTAAAATGTATCATTGGATGGTTCAGTCAGTTAAATGTCTGACTCTTGATTTTGGCTCAGGTCATGATCTCAGGGTCATGAGATTGATCCCCATGTTGGGCTCTGTGTTGAGCATGGAACCTGTTCAAGATTATCTCTTTCACTCCCCTCTCCTGGTCCCCTGCTCATGCTCTTTCTCTAAAAAAGATGTACTGTTGCATTTGGTTTGCTTATAATTTGTTGACGATTTTTGTATGTATATTCATTAGAGTTATTGGCTTATAGTTTGTTTTGTTTTATTTTGCTTTTGTTGTATCCTTTCTGGTTTTGGTATCAGGGTAAGGTTGGCCTTAAAGAATAAATTTGGAAGCTTTCCTTCTATTTCTTGGAATAGTTTGAGAAGAACAGGTATTAATTCTTCTTTAAATGTTTGGTAGAATTCACCTATAAAACCATCTGGTCCTGGATCTTTGTTTGTTGGGAGTTTTTTTTTTTGTTTGTTTTTTGTTATTTTGTTTTGTTTTGTTTTTGTTTTTGTTTTGTTTTATTACTGATTCAATTTCATTGTTAGTAATGAATCTGTTCACATTTTCTATTTCTTCTTGATTCAGGTTTGGATAATATGTTTTGAGGGATTTATCCATTTTTCCTAGGTGGTCCAATTTGTTGCCATATAGTTATTCATACTATTCTCTTTTAATCTTTTAAAAGAGGATTAAAAAAAAAACCTTTAAAAAAGGTGCTTGTCATTATTTCTCCTCTTTCATTTCTGATCTTATTTGAGCCCTCTCTTTTTTCATGATGAGTCTGACCAGTTTATCAATTTTACTTATCTTTTCATAGAATGAGGTCCTGGTTTCATTGGTCTATTCTATTATTATTTTTGATCTCTAATTTATTTCTGCTTTAGCCTTTATTATTTCTTTCCTTCTGCTGGCTTTGGGATTTGTTGTTGTTCTTTTTCTAACTCCTTTAGGTATGAAGTTAGGTTGTTAATTTGAGATTTTCCTTCTTTCTTGAAATAGGCCTATATTGCTTGAATTCTTCTAATAACAGCTTTTAGTGCAATCCAAAGATTTT